>NC_038248.2:34146896-34746896 GCF_000004515.6 Glycine max | reverse complement strand
GTACAACAACAACCAATCCATCAACAAGAAGGGAATATGTGAGCCACACTTACAAGTAGATTTGGAATGAAACCATAGGAATTGGACCAAACCTTGCTGCTAATGAGGCTACCAAGGTCTGGCAGAATGTCACAACTATTACCCTTGCCAACAACAGACATCCTATTTAAAATGAAAATAAATTTGAACATGAGTAAATTCTAGCTTCATAAGTGATGAACATATATTTTATTTCTTTTTTGGTAAAGACAACAAATATTATGTACCAGAGACAATTCTACTAAAATCAGATAGGACCAATATGTGTCGACTCTACCTGACCATTTTTATCTCTCTTTTTTAATAGAGAAGACAGAGATTTCAGAATTAGTACAACAATCAAAACCAATATGTTGTGTTTAATGCCATCCACCATACCATTTTTAAGAAACCTGAAAATCTGCAAATCTTTAATGCTTAGAGGTACAAGATCCACTTTTCTAGTTAATATCACCATGAGGGCCAATGCCATCAAGTACCTAATTAGAAAGGGTCACCATTTAGTAGGTTCACTTTTTGCTAAATGAAATGTTAGAACATTACTAGGATATAAGAAAAAATTAAAGTAAGACTTACTGAGAGAGAACATGTGAAATGGTTGCACCTTTGATGCCCAATATTAAAGCTGTAGAAGATAAGCACTGGATCCAAAATGACATTCAATGCATACCTCGAAATTGAACAAAACCACATACATGGATGAACCAAGTTAAGGAAGATGTTGACAAATTAAAAAAAAAAAACTATCTTCCATTAACCTTTTAATTGGATTTCCTTCTATTTTTCATTATGAATACACTTTAAAGCAATAAAAAAATTTATGCAAAAATCCTATAAATTTGACTAGCATGCTTTTAATTTATGCATTTTCATTCTTTCACACATTCTCTGTTTAGGCTTCATTTCAAAAGACAATATGGATCATTTGAACCTACGAATAACTTATAAATGACTTGTAGTGTCCTTGAATCCTTGAAAGATTCCTTTCATGGCCAAGGATAGAAGCACTACAAGAGCACCTAATGATCTCAATCTCTAGTATTTAATAGCAGGGTTTAGCATAGGAGAATCCTACACAAAGGAAAATCCTCGAAAGATTCCTTGCATGACCAAGGACAGAAGCACTACATTAGCACCTAATGATCTTAATCTCAAGTATTTAATAGCAGGGTTTGCCCTAGTAGAATCCTACACAAAGGAAAAATAGCTTCACTTTAGTATAAAAGATAAGAAAAATGCACTTTAGAAATAAAAGTTGAATAAGTGGTGGATGTTTTAGAAATAAAAGTTTTCTTTCCTGTTATTAATCTCTCTTTCTTTCTACTCGATCTACTCCCCTCTCTCCCTCTCCCTCTCACTCTCCAATGTCTACAACTCATTTTGTACTTTATGCTAAGTAATTTCTTTTAACATAAAAAACATAAAAGTCGTGATTTATTTAATTGTCATTTTTTAATTCGAAAGTATGGATTTATTTTACTCACAAAAATTTGAAAGAATGAATTAAAAAAGAGTGGGGGGGTTATCCTATGTAATATCATTCCATAAGCCAAAACTGATATTGTGTATGTTATTTTTTCTAACGAATAATAAATAAGTTCAAATATAAAATTGATTATATTTTTATATCTGAATGTTAATCTCTCAGGTGACAATATCACCACAGAGCCCTTAGGTTGTGTCACCTTGGCTCTATGTGTGGCAATACCACTTCCAACATTGGTCATTGTCCTCCTAAACTTGTGAACAATTGGCCTTCTTTTGTTGTTGTACAAAGCTATAAATCAAGGGTAATTAAGATCAAAGGATTGTCTTACACAATTGTAAGTTTTACCTCATGTAATGGTTAGGATTTGCTTTTGTGTGTACTTCAAAGCACATAGCAGAATAAGATAGTCCTGTGGAGTGGCATGATAACAACAACCTGATACAAGTGCTTTGTTGGGTTCCATTTGACCAGGTCCAATGGAAAGAGGGGAAGCATATTGAGAAGGGTAACCATAGTCCCTAATTGCATTTTATGTATTATCAAGAGGACTAGCTGTGGTGACTAGTGCAGACCTTATAGCAGTAGGACTCCATTGAGGTTGTACAACTTTCAAAAGAACAACAACACCAAAAGCATGAGGACAAGCCATGGATGTTCCAGACAGCAACTTGTAGCACTGCATAACATCAGATTGGTGCCAATTGTAGCTGCCGGTATTGTAGGAACATAAGCATTAAGCACATTAGAGCCAGATGCCATTATGTCAGGCTTGACCTAAGGTGCCTAAGTATGGCGTAGGGACGACTTTGGTTTGGTATCCAAGAACTTTATCCCTAAGACGACCTTGAAATCGTCTAGGGGCGCCACAGCCTACCTATTTGTGGCTCCATCTAGAAAACTAGAGATTATATGGGTGCTTCAGGCAAACTAAGTCAACTGAAACTCCAACCGGCGTAAGAAGAAATCGCAATAAAGCGTTTATTCATTTTTTTTCTATACTCACTATGTAAACTCCACTACTTGCATTTAGTCTCGTATATATTCAACCCACTTGGAAGGCTATACCTTCTAATAGAGGGAAAGCGCGAAAGGATAAGAAAGGGATCGATCTTTCTCAATATAAAAAGTGAAATAGAGTGGTTCCTTGCCTATGAACTGCATTTTGTGTCTAACGATATAGATGCAGATCCTATAGGTTTCGGTTACCCTCTCTGGTCACCTTTCATTTGATATGCCCTAGAACCAGGAATGAGAGATATCTCTCTTTGGTCAATGAGGGATTCTTACCCTATTTGCCAATCCCAGGTCGAAGAAAAAAGGGTATACAGAATCCCTAGCTTTGGCTCTCCCGAGAGACTAGCCCAGTCCATCGATTCAGGTGCTGGTAAACGTAGGATATTTGACATTGGCAACTACGTCAACCAATGGTTGCTAAAGCCTCTTCATGATTGGTTAATGAAAGCTTTATAAACTTTGCCCATGGATGGGACTGATAATCAAGTCTCACCCTTGGACCTTTTTGTTGGAGCGGAACATGTCTCATCTTATGATTTAAAATCTGCCACAGATGGGTGGCCGATTAATCTACAAGGAGACATTTTGGCCTTCCTATTTGGATCAGAAGTGGAAGGTTTCGTAACCTCCATGCTTTCTTTATCCTGATTTGAAGTGCCATTCTGCAGGGCCCCTTACCATAAAGGTGGTTGGGGTGATCCTGTAGAATATCCGTTCGCTCGTGGTAGACCCGTTGTCTCTTTTGAGACAGGGCAGCCATTGGGTTATCTGTCATCTTGGCCTCTCTTCACACTGAGTCACCATTTAGTGCTTCAGTCTTGTGCAGAGAAGGTGTATCCGGGCAGATATTTTGACAGGTACGCTATCCTAGGCGATGACATATGTATCACTGATAGGAAGATTGCGTCCATATATCATCAGGTCGTGACAAATCTTGGTGTAGATCTATCTATACCTAAGTCTCTTGTCTCCAATTCTGGTGGTGCTGAATTTTCAAAGTGTTTTAGGTGTCATAATTTGAGTGTGGATTTCTTAAGATGGAAAGCCTGCCGAAGACTTCTAGGCAAGGAAAGAGAGGAAGGTGAGTAACTAGGGCTTACGTGGAAACTAAAATTGTAGATCGTTTGGCTGGATCAATTATTCGTTTTATGAACACTTTAGTTTAGTGTCACCATACTTCAAGCATCGAAAAGTAGGTTTTTCGGAATTCAAATAAGCCAATTAATCGACCTTGAATGTGACATAGATAGGGTTGAGATTCATTCATAGGCTGCCCAAAGATTAGCCTTCAAGAGCCCTCCTTTTTAGGGCATTTGAGGAGTAAGGCCCTCACGCAGGCGGGAACTTGTCTTTAACGGGATTTTTTATTTTCCTGCAAACAAAAGAAAGATAGAAAGACCAGTGACAGCTACGGCTAATGCTATTGTTACCTCCTCCTTTTTAGATAGCAATGATATAATATGCCTTCTGTTTTCAAGGTTGTTATCACTTACTTGCTAGAGTAAGGAAGACATCGCACTTTTTAAACCTTACCTTACCAAAGTAAAGTATCAAGCTGTCTTTGCTTTGCCAGCGGATTCCAATTCTGTTGTGCCCAAACCATTCTTGGCTTTACAACTGCAGCGCCTACGGTTGTTGATGAGCTTTCTTCCATTTATATGGTAATGCGGTGATTACAAAATTCTGTTGCACTAATGTGGATCATAAGCAAGAAAGAGAATTACTGAGACTCCCAGGTGCGTATCTGGTCAACAACCTACATGAATAGCTGGATGTTCTATTTCGAAATCCATAAATGAAATGACTGGTGGTACCTGTAAAGTTACTAAGCGTATCGTCTTTGGATTATTCTTTTTGTCCAAAAGTCTTCTTCGTCTTCTGCTGGAACTATTTTCTCTAAAGGTAGTGAAGTGAGCCGAGGACATGAAATGAAAGGGATTAAGAAGGGAAGGCGGAAGCTAAGGCATTAGGATAGGAATGACATGGATAAGAACTAGACAACTTCACTCCTGGCTTTTCAACTAACTGGTCAGGAGAGTTTACTTCTGACTTCCTTAGGACTGCAATAGGGCTTGCTTAGTCACCTCCTTAACTCGTAGAATGCTTGAAAACTATCTTAACTGATATGATTGTGACTTGCTTTCCAAAACCAAAACAAGATAACTCAAAGACTTGATCACGGGATTTGACTTCCTGCAAACATGGACTTTGACAGTAACTATTGGGTGCCATCCCGGGGCTTCTCAGGGGGATTACAGGCTCTTGGGGAAACAAACTCTTGTGATCTTCGTATCCTCCTCCCCCATTTGTGGCTTTCCCGGTTACAAGGATTACACCTTGTCAAGGCTTTCTTCTCAACATAATGTTTCATCATCCTCGAGTCGATCTAGCAGGACAAGTAGTTCGAGTCTGCTTTTCTGTTCAAGAGGGAAGAAAGCCAAAGCTCTCTTTCCAGAATCACAAAAGAATACATCCCATAAAGGTGTTTACTATGATTCTTAGTCGAATGAATGAGTCCTCTACATTGGTCCTATCGGAAATTCTCTGCTCACGAACAACCTCATGGGATTCGCCTTTCTTACGTCTACTAAAAGGAATCAATGTCGGCTACTTCTGGGTACCTGTCGAAGATTGACGAATGTGAATTAATATAGTATGTTTGAAAGGGACTAAGCCATCTCATTGAAGACGATTACTTCGATTGTCTCGAGAAAAGATAAAGAGTATAAGGAATAGGACAAGTTGCCCTAAGGTAAGTTACTTCTTGCTTGACCATTAATTCTTTGCATATGGGCAAATTACTGTTTAATAGTATCTAAAACTACTACCCGTGTGTGAGTTGTCAGCCTATCGATATCCAATATCAACAGGGGATGCTATTTGGTCCATGTCTTATTAGCGAAAGGGGTAGCTTTTCGTAATCCGACAATAAAGAAGGGAAAGACTCGCCCTAACCCGAGTGCCTGAGCGATAGAAATAGAACTTATTTGTCTTTAATTTAATACAAAAAGACAGATGATAGGAACTAGCAATCCTTCCACTGGAAGCGAAGCATACTGTTAGGTGGGACTCCCTTTCGAGTAAGCTACGGTCTCTCCTTTTACGTATTCGTTTCGACATGGATTTGATACCGGATTACCTTACCGGCTTAAAGAAAAAAAGCACTACTCTACTGGTTCACACCAACGTCTAAAGATTTGTTTTTTTGGCTCTAAGATGCAAGACTATGTACAAGACAATGTACTTGTTTTGGTAAGCTTTGGAAGTCAGATCAGAACTCCCAAACATGTATCCACCTAAAATCACATGAGAGAGTTGTTCTTAAGCCACATATTTGTTTGCCATGTGCAATGAGGCAAAGCCGTTTAAATCACCAGGATAACTTGAACAAAATGAGGGATAAATTTCTTGGGTCAGAGGGAAAAAGCAGTCCAAGTTCCTATGTGTTGTTGTCTAATATTTATGCTAGTTTGGGCATGTGGGACAATCTAAAGACAATTAGGACAGAAATCAAAGAAAGGCAATTAAAGAAAATTCCATGTTGTAGTTGGATTGAACAGGGAGGAATCGTTCACCAGTTCTCTGTACAAGATAGGACACATCCTTAGGCTACTGACATTTATTCTTTGTTAAGTACCTTATAAATTCCTATTGAGAAGCTAATCTATTATGGGATATTGTATGAGTTGGGAACTCGTGCAATGTGCATGAAAAGTGGAAAACATAGTTGTATTAACATGTAGTGGTGATGCAACAATTTTCCAAGACCAAGGTCTATTCGGATATGGCTTATGCATCCAAAATAGTAATGGTGCTTCTGATTTGGCAAAAACAAATTGTAGAATGGGATCCCCTTATGCCAATGAAGCTGAAACACATGCATTGGCTGAAGCTCTTTATTCATATAGGAGTTGAATTATCAACATGCTATAATAGACCTAGACAACTAGTACATGCTTGATAATGTTAATAGCAACAATGCCAATCTGTCTGAATTTGGACTTGTGTTGCAGAATTGTACACAAGTTCTTTTTTAAGCCCCTGCTAAGTTCTCATAATTGGTCAAGGCATTTACTGATGAACCTATGCAATACTTGTAGATAATTGGTTACAAGTATTAGTTACTAAGCTAGTACTACCTAATCCTCACATGTAACCAGCAATTATGCTTCTAACAATGAAAGTCATTATTAGACATGACAATCATAATGGAAAATGGTAGGGAAGCCCAAAAGACAGGAAACTTCCACAACCACATCAACATGTCACTGTCTAACTTAAGCATGCTTGCATAAAAGGTAGATGTTGCCTATTTGAAATGTAAAACTGAAAATGTTAAAAGAATAGTGAAAAAAAATCATTGTTCATGACTAAGATACTAAGATAGCAAGGTAGCTCCACTATCAAAAAGGTTATGTAGTAGTACTATATATTATGTGAATGCCACTTTAGTATTCTACAACCTGATCCAATTGGAAAGGTCTAAGTTGTAGGCATCCCTTTTGGTTTAATTTAATTTCACCTTAAAGACTCATTCATTCTTCTGCTGGTGAAAAGACATGATAAAAAACACAAAATGGTCCCAAAAGTTATGGGCCCAACAAAGGCATGGGTCTTGAAGACTCAAGTGTAAGTAAGAGTTATTTCCATAATAAATCCAACCCAAAGTTTTTGTTGGGCAGCAGTTTTAGGCATTGATAGTGGCAAGTCACTTTCTCTAAGAGATACAAGTTCATCACATGCCAACAACAATGAGAAGGGGACATGGATATGATGTGCTAGGAGAAATGCCAATCTTTGGTTACTCTACTTCGATTGTCACATTGTTTTTCTATTGTTTCTACATCAGCTTAGGTTGTGGGGGACTAGAGTTCACACATAATGCATGTTCATGATATTCATCCTTCCACTATATATGGCTATTAGATTGAAAATTATAGAAATCATATATAGTTGCATCTTTCACTAAATCTAAAACCATAGGTTCTCCAATTAATTAATGAAACACGTAACAATATTTACTTGGTATATATACAACAATAAGTTGATCTAGCAAAAAAAAATTGAAAGGGTATACTTAGGTTAACTTAATAGATTAAACTACCAAACATGATTTCTAACTTTATAAGTGTACAAGTTGCAGCAGCCAAACAATACACTCATCCCCTTTCAAAATGTGCCTTATTTTATTTTTTTTTATCTTTGCTCTTTGAATGACCAATTATGAGCCTCACAAGAAAAAAGAAAGGGATAAAATGCAATTTTTCCTTTTGCCCTACATTTAGGATAAAGGGGATGAGCAAAAGTTCTATAAATAAACAGAAAGCAAATTAATCAAAAAAATAACTCTTTGTACTTACATATTACAACAGACCTTTGATCTGTATGTGATGTACCGAGGTTATAATCACTTACATAATTTGAACTGAGTCAAGGCTATTACAAGACATCTAATGATGAATGTCCAATTTTGTGAGAGATATGGGGTTCAATTTTCAAAACAACCATGACGATAAAATATGGACATAGCTTAATGACCTAAAATCACTCTCCCAATGTTTGCAACAACACCAACATTGTAACAACATAAATGTAAGAATTTATGGCTAAGTGTAAGATAATGTAGATAAGGATCCTTTTCATTGCTTAGGCATGATGATTATTAGGTAAAAAATTATGCAATAATTAACTCAAACCCAAGTTTGACACATCTAGCCGACACAACTTCATATTGATGCTGACAAACTACATTTCTTGTGGGATAAAGATGCTACTAAACTAGGAATATGATGATTAATTGTTGTATTTTATAGTGTTTTTTGTTTGTTTTTTCTTTGAAGATTCGTGTATCTTGTGTAATAGCTAAACAAAATTTTTCATTAAAAGTAGACAAAGTGGATAAGAAAAACCTATGGAATCTAACCCAAACTTTTTGTTGGGCCAATGTTAACCATTGATAGTGGCAAGGGATTTCGGCAAACATCTACAACTTCATGACATGCAAACAAGAGAAAGAAGGGGACATGGACAACATGTGCTAGGACAAATGGCAATGGCTGATAACTCTGGTTTCTCTGTTTCTTTCTACTTCCTTTTGTCTTCCTCATTGCATTTTATACTTTGCGGTCAAGTAAGCACTACAGTACCATGACCACATTGCCTTATATGATTTCTACATCAGCTTTCTGTGGGGGACTAGAGCTTTGACGTTGTTTTTAATCTATCACATGCATTGTACAAATGCCAACAGTGTATTCGAAAAAGGAATTTCTACTAAGTAGATTTAGGGTTTAAACAAACACAAATTCATAATATGATAAACACCGAAATGAGGGAGCACGAACACACAAGAAATTAAATTTAGGAGCATGAATCAAATATTGGTACTTACTGAATGATGACCGGAGGTAGCTGGAAGCAATACAGGCCACGGTCAAGTGAAGGAGAATGCGCTAGTTGTCGAGACCGAGTAAAGAACAGAATGAGAATGCCAAATGACGACGGAGCTTCCGGCACACTTTCGAGGTCATGACAGAGTGAAGGAAGTGACGACGAAGCTTATGGCACACTGCGTAAGTCACTAGAAAATGCACACATACGTTCAGCAAGCCATAGTAGTCAACTTCGAAAGTGAAAATAAAATTGAAATTAAAATCGCATGACTTCAAAGATGGGTCATTAAAAAACTGTAGTAGTCTGCTTATGAACAAAGACGATTTTTTATAAAAACGCCTTCATAACATTCACATCAAAGGCGGTTTTATAAAAACCTTCGTTAACGCTTTAACATAATTAGTTTTAATTTCAACAATGTCACCGCATGTTTTACTACAACGGTTATTTGATAATCGATGTAGATGCGATAATTTTGAATCATCATTATGTAGTAGTGTTGTTCTCAAAACATTTTAGAAAACACTTTGAACAGTTAAAAAAAATACTTTGAATAGTGAAAAAATAATATATAAAATGTTGTAAGGACGAAAAAAAAACGTATTTTATGGGAACTAAAACAAAAAAATATTAAATTGTAAGAATGAAACATTTTAAACCTTTATATATATATATATATATATACACACGTGTTAAGCTGACATTTTCCAACTTAGTTTATATGAAATGTAAGAATGTGTAGTTATTTGGAGAACTTGTTTAGTAAAGTTTTAAGAGTTATTGGATTGTAGAAACGATGAGATACTTAAATTTTAAATTATGTAAAATAGATATAAATAATGTATAAATTATAATAGTAGATCCCATATTAAAAAACCCAAAAAGTAAAGAAAAAAATTGAATTGCTAGGATAAAATGACCTTGTAAATGTGCATGTTTGCATGAGGGAAAGGTTCCTCCAAACACGTAATTAGTATTGAGACTAAACTAACAAGATGGTTGGCACCGGATGCAGAGTGTCTGCAGTTATTTATTTATTTGTATATATGAAGATAGAAATGCAAACACGTGGGGTGACAACACTCGTGCATAAAAAAATCTTGGCAAATCCTTGGGATGGGTCCTCTAGCATGGATCCAGTCTGTAGTTAATGAGTTTATCATTTTGATACATCTACCGAACGGAAGGTACAACTGATTGCACTTTCATTAAATGTTGTCACAAGGGCTGCTTGTCAACCCTTTCTACCCTACATCTAGGGAACAAATCTGGCGACACTATTTGTTGGGACCTTGGGGGAATAATAATTTCTCGGATGCTTATCTTTATAACAAATATTAATTGATGTCATTAGGACATTAATTAATAGATTGTGAAAATTATATTATTCATCATTAATTTTATTTTTTTTATAATTTATATAATAAATATTCTCACATTTTAATTTTTTAATCAATATCTAAAAAACCATTGATTAGTAAGATCTTATTATTATTGAAGTTTTTGCTTGGTTATTAAGTGTTTCTTAACAATTTTTCTTTAATTTGATAATATATCGATTTTTTTCTGGATTTCTTGCAAGACTCTTTTTAGTTCACTACATTTGTTGAATTATTATTTTTATTTTCATATAAGTGAATCCAATAGAACAAGTTTACGTGACATATTAGTTAAAAAAATAATCAAAATCAAGTCACAATTTTTTTTAAAAAAATCATTATTGTTTTGAAAGAATATTTTGAATCACCTTAAAAAGAGTTAGAAGGATTATTTAGCTCACTTTAAAAAGATAGAGAATAAATTGAAAATTTTAAAAATATATGATAAAAAATATATATTTTAACCTTTAATTTATAATTTATAATAGCATCTCTACTAAAAACTTAGGTTGAAATTATTTTCATGCAAACTATTTTGGGCTATTGTGGATGAGTAGAAGTAGAAAAAGAGAGAAGAGTTTGAAAGCATTGATTGAGGCAACAACCTGATCGAGCTGGGTCTGGGAGTGTGTGAGTTACAAGGATGGAACACGTGTCGAGATTCCGTAGCAGCGTATCTAGCGTAGTCAACTCCTCCTGGGATCATTCGCACATTAAAATACGTGAAAGAATAAACAATTCACTTCTCTCTCTCTCTCCAACGCCTGCATGGGTATGACCCCTACTGCCCTACTTACCCGCCGGACTAAGCTCTTCATATTTATTTATTTCACTTCCACTTATTTAGTCTTTTAAGATATTACAAGACACTATTGATTAATTTATGTCATTAAAAAAGTTTATTAACTTAATTATTAATATTAAATATGTTTATAAATATAATATTTTTTAAATTTATTCTTAATTATATTTAGAATTTATCTATTTTATTCCATTTTCATTGGAAATAAAAAGATAATTTAAGATATTTTAATTAAAAATAATTAATACATGTGAGAGATAAAATAAAGTCTTATAATAAGGGAACAAAATTATTTCCTTATAGATAAAAACGGAAAAAAATACAGAATTATTGACATATCATAATATAGACATCATGTAAAAAATTATGAATAACTTAAATAAGGTTGTGATAAAGCATATTCTTTTCCCTTCCTCAATGTGAGATGCTTGCCAATTGCCACCATGTCAAACATCAAAGTCACTCCCAAAAAATAAAATAAAAAATGCATTCGTTTTCAGGGTTGTACATGTGTAGATGTTACCTTGCTTAAGGTTTATTTCTCTCAATAAAGTATGAAATAATTGATGACTTAATTATATTTTCAGTCATTTATATATATATATATATATATATATATATATATATATATATATAATTATTGGGCACACATGAATATGTGATGTAAAATTATTTTAACTTGTATAATAATTTTCACCTTTGGTTAAAGTGGTGAATTTACAGTTTTGTTTAAAATGAAAAACTTTATCACTAATAATTTTATACATCTCGAGCATAATTGTCTCCTATGAATACATGTGATCTCTAAAAAAAATTATATAAACAATACTTAGCTACATGAAGTAAAATCCAGTTAGCCATTTCTACCGCATAAATGAATTAATCTTTCAGGACAGACCAGAAGCTATTTCCTCTTTAATTTCCCTTATAATTTGATAATTTTTCTTCAGAAGTATGTATGCAATTTTTTATAAATAAATCTCATTTTGACATGTTCCTTACTTTTAAGGGAAGGATGACAACTACAAGCAAATGAATATACTACTCTTCTCACTCTGTAACTAGTTCTGCATTGCCCGAACGACCCATTTGTTTTTCAACCCTCAAAGTGGTTTCTAGTTGGTCGGTGGTGGCAAATCAAGAAACAGGGTGGAAGAGCTGCAGATGTGAGAAGTTGTTTCAATGTGGCATGTCTTTGCTTGCAGCAGAGGGAACTGCTCGGGAATCTGTCTCACTTCACTTCCTTGTTGTTGGAATAACCGTAAGAAACCAAATCTATTGTTTGTTGGCATCTTTCTATGATTTTGATTATTTACAAATACTTATTTGCTGCAACTACTGTTGGTGCTTTTGGATATTCAATAAACATTTGATAAGAATACAAGTTTGAATGTTTAAATTCCTCCACAGATTCATAATTTTTTATTGAAGAGAGGTTGACACTTCTGGAAATTTTGTATGGCTTTTGGTAATTCAAGATCTGCAAGGTTCGTTTCCTTCATACTATCTTTCAAGTTTCAAGCTACTTAATATCGATGCTACTACTACTTCTAAGTTTAGACTATAGATAGATTGCTAAACTTCAATGCCATCCTTCAACAATGAAATTCATGCTTTGAGGTTGAGTTACTTGATAAATAGTTTTTTCTCACAATTTTAAGGTTTTAATTCCAAGTTTCATTTGGTATTTTAGGTTTGAAGATGATCCGGAGCTAGCAAAATTTCCTGTTACTAACGGTGACAATGGTGCTAAGATTAAATTCCACATTGATGGCACACAAATACCTGAGCCTAGTTCCAATATGGCTCCGAAAAAGGTGGCAGGGAAGTTCTTGAAAACTAGAATGCTGTCAAGAGTGTTCTCAGAAGACTATGGCAGAGTAAAACGAATAGTGTTAGATCCTAGGGGACAAACCATTCACCGATGGAACAAGATTTTCTTGGTAGCATGTTTAGTATCTTTGTTTGTGGACCCTTTGTTCTTTTATCTTCCAGTGGTTCGAGATGAAGTGTGCATTGATATTGGAATAACTCTTGAAGTTATCCTCACATTGGTAAGATCAGTGGTGGATGTCTTTTATGTGATTCAGATTTTGATGAAGTTTCGGACGGCTTTTGTTGCTCCTTCTTCAAGGGTTTTTGGGAGAGGAGAACTTGTTTTAGGGTATTATAAGATTGCATTTAGGTACCTCCGCAAGGGTTTCTGGTTAGACTTTGTTGCTGCCCTGCCCCTTCCTCAGGTGCCTTGTTGAAAATTTTCTTTCTTATCGCAACTTACTTTTTTAACACACTTTTTATTATTGGGTAGACTTTATTGAAAATTACAAAATCGTGGGTAAAGATCGTCAAATATGAAGTGAAAATTATTTAAATTTTGTGATTTCTAATAAATTTTAACCAATAATATAGAGTATGTTCAAAATAGTACGTTAGAAAGCATGATACTAGTATGTTATTAGCCTTTCTCTCGTAAGCATAAATATGGTAGTTTGACATGCTGAATGTGCCATTTTGTTATGTTGATTCCAGGTGTTAATTTGGATTGTTATCCCAACTCTTAGGGGTTCAACCATGGCAAACACAAAAAATGTCCTTCGCTTTTTCATCATTTTCCAATATATTCCGAGGCTACTTTTGATTTTTCCACTTTCATCACAAATTGTAAAAGCTACAGGGGTTGTGACAGAGACGGCATGGGCAGGGGCTGCTTACAACCTTATGCTTTACATGCTGGCTAGCCATGTAAGCAGATGAAATTAAAACTACATTTTCTTGATTGCTCCAAGCAGCTGAAGCTTTTTCCTTTTTCTTTTTTTTTTTTATCATGTTTATTAAAGAAAATTAAGTCTCACATTAAGATAAAAGGAGTTGATAGAAACAAAATTTTATTTTCTTTCGTGTGGTTCAACTTTAGCATAAGTTAACATTATACAACCAAATTTTAATTTTAATTTTAATTTTTGGTTTTTGAATGGGAAATATTCTAAAAAGATTTTAGGGGCTTGCTGGTACCTTCTATCAATCGAACGTCAAGAAGCATGCTGGAGAAGTGTATGTGATTTGGAGAAGTCATTTTGTCAATATGGATTCTTTGACTGCCACAGGGTTAAAGGTGCCCTCAGGGTCTCCTGGTTTATGGCAAGTAATATCACAAATTTATGCTCACCAAATGCAAACCATGACTTCTATCAGTTTGGTATATACGCTGATGCCGTGACTTCCAAAGTTACATCCTCGGCATTCTTCAATAAGTACTTCTTTTGCCTGTGGTGGGGCCTAAGGAATTTGAGGTAAGTGTTATGCAGCTTTTCTGCCTTGTTACCATCTTTTACACCTGAGTTAAGCATTAACAATCATATCATCACCTTGCTTTCTTCAAAACATCTTAATTTTAATCATTCGGTAAGCATCATTCAATCCAAGTGTCCCAAAGGCCAAAAGTGCAACTCACTTCTCTACAAAAACTGATAAAATGAGAATTATTTTTCTCTTTTCTTCTCTAACTGCTCATGACTCACTAGAATTATCCCTTTGGTTAATGCTTTTCTGATTGGAGGATGCAGTTCTTTGGGTCAAGGCCTTCTTACTAGCACATATGTTGGAGAAATAATGGTCGCCATTGTTGTTGCAACCCTCGGATTGGTTCTTTTTGCATTGCTGATTGGTAATATGCAGGTAATTAAAGTATGCATGTCGCTTTACCTTTGTTTGTCGATGTTAAAATGTACTAGTACCCATAATTCTATTGTTAGTGTTGGAGATCAGCGAGCACATGTGTGTGTAATGTAAAGTAGGAAGTTTCACATTAGAAAAATAAAGAATGATAAATGCATTTAACTTAAGCTTGTATGGATCAACACTAACTTGCTAGTACAATCCAATATTTATTTCATGCATTGGTCATACTCAAATCCAAGACCTAAGTCCACAATTGCTTGGAGAAAGTGACAAAACAAATTGAATTAATTTGAAAATGTTCCATCCTTCTAAATTGACATTAATAAGGCATATATGCTAATAGAAGTTGAATTTCGCAGACATATCTCCAATCAACTACTGTTCGCTTAGAAGAGTGGAGGGTGAAAAGAACTGATACAGAGCAATGGATGCATCACAGGCAACTACCTCCAGAGCTAAGAGAATCTGTGCGTAAATATGACCAATACAAATGGCTGGCTACACGAGGAGTAGATGAAGAAGCTCTTCTCAAAGGACTTCCCGTGGATCTTCGTAGAGACATCAAGCGCCACCTCTGTCTCGATCTAGTTCGAGGAGTAAGTCTCA
Source organism: Glycine max (assembly GCF_000004515.6). Classification (NCBI taxonomy): domain Eukaryota; kingdom Viridiplantae; phylum Streptophyta; class Magnoliopsida; order Fabales; family Fabaceae; genus Glycine; species Glycine max. The sequence goes on along the minus strand of NC_038248.2, from coordinate 34,731,496 downwards.
AGAGACATCAAACTTTATAACACAGTACAGCAATAATACATTTAATTAGGACGACCCACTTCTCAAAATTAAATCTTGCTTGCATATGATGTATAGAATTTAATTTAAATACACTCAATTAACAAAAAAAATACTTATCGAATTGTTTCAACTTGTTAATTTTCACTAATCTTAAATACTTTCCCTTGAAAAATGAATTAATTTGAGCTTCATCATCCCTTTTCCTGTCCACAAAATAATAAGAACATTGGAGATAAGAATTCACTTTATTTTGTCAACTAATCATAAATTATCATTTATGGTAAGATGATGTACTTTTACAAATAATTATATTAAAGTTTTTATATAAAGTTATTTTTAATTAGTTAAGATGAATAGTACTAAAATTAAAGTTATTTATCTATTCAATATGAAGAAAAAAAAATTACCCTGATGAATATGATTTTAAGATAATTATTATATAAGTTGATGCATTAATTATTAACAGGTGCCATTATTTGATCAAATGGACGAGAGAATGCTGGATGCAATATGCGAGAGGCTAAAGCCTGCATTGTGCACTGAGGGCATGTTTCTGGTCCGCGAGGGTGATCCTGTGAACGAGATGCTATTCATAATCCGAGGCCATCTAGATTCTTACACCACCAACGGGGGCCGGGCCGGGTTCTTCAACTCGTGCTGCATTGGGCCTGGCGATTTCTGCGGGGAGGAGCTTCTAACATGGGCCTTGGACCCACGGCCCAGTGTGATACTCCCCTCATCCACTCGAACAGTGAAAGCCATCTCAGAAGTGGAGGCCTTTGCACTCATAGCAGAAGACCTCAAGTTCGTTGCGTCACAGTTTAGAAGACTACACAGCAAACAGCTCAGGCATAAGTTCAGGTTTTACTCGCACCAGTGGAGAACTTGGGCCGCGTGTTTCATTCAAGCTGCTTGGAGAAGGCACAAGAAAAGAAAGGAAGTGGCTGAACTAATTAGGGCAAGGGCAATTCATGTTAATGTTGTTGATGAGCCTCAAACTCAAACACCAACCTATGCTAAAAGGGTTGCCAGGAGTACTAGGACAGATTCTGGAGTTGTAAGCTCCTTGCAGAAGCCAGCAGAACCTGATTTCTCTGTTGTTGAATAGTCAATGTACATTACTAACATAATATAGTCTCTTTGTCAGTTACGTGTAATTTTTGTTTTCATGGTTTTAGAGATAGGGATTCTTGTCACAAATTTAGTAACTGTGCTTTATTATTAGAATGCATGCACGTGGAATCCGAGAAGCTAGCTTGCTGTGAATGATGACTAGCTACAAAAAAGTCTAAATTATATACTCTTCTTGTTATAAGACATTTTCAATTAATTTATATTTTTTTAAAAAAATAATTAATTTAATTAATCATTAAGTTTATCAATTATTTGTATTATTATTTTAAATTTTTTTAATATTTTTATCCACTTAATTATTTTTTATTAATATTTTTGAGAGAAAATAATTAAGTAAATAAACTTGAGGAAAAAAATAATTAATGTATTTATAAATTAGAAAAGATTCTTATAAAAAAGAATAAATAATTTAAAAAAAATTATAATTAGGGATGAAAAACGTATTGAATTTCAATTGTGGTTTGAACAGAGGAGATTAATCTTAGAGATGTGAATTATGGTATGACCAATTCCATGTTTTCATGAAATTAAGTTCTAACACAAGGGGAAAGGCTCTAGTGTAAGAGGTGCATTAAAAATGTAATATAAACATCCATTAGTTTTTTTTCCTACTATTTTTTTTTATAGATTCTACTAACATTTTAAACTTTTGATTTAACTATGAAAATTAAGAATTCCTTAATGTTTTTAGCATTTTTCATTAAAAAATATAAATTAATGTACATGTGGGCTAGTCATCACCTTTAATAGATATCCAATGATGATTTTTAGAAATAAAATCTTATTCTTACATGTTTCTATTATTGGAACTTGTTGATATGACTACTAAGTGTAGAATAGGTTGTTATATAAGAATTGAGTTCTTGTATAAAAATTAGAATAATGGGTCACACGCTCTGCACAGCAAAAAAGTTACAGTTACTTAACAATTCTTGTCAGAAAAACCAATAGGCAAAGAGAGAGAAAGTGCAGTTGTTCAAATACATGCAATGCTGACACGTGTTTGTTGAAATGATGCTAGAAAGATTTAATATTAGTATTGATGAGTTGTTAACATTAAAATTATTTTATTGTTAGAATTCATTATGAAACCTATTTTAATTTCATACAGTTCTTCCGTTGAAGTGAAAATTTGTTTAAATTCTTAAACCTTATATGACAATGTAGGACCTACTAAAATCAAGTTTGTTTTAAAGGAACTAAAATCAAGTTAAAAACTCATGGATGAATATTCTTTATTTGGAGACACTCTTGGTCAAATTAGTCTAATTGTCACTTATCTTAGCCAACTGACATTTAGTGGATGACTGTTAGTTATTTAAAGTAAATATTAAATTATTTAAAGTAAATATTAATTGAAAAATTAAAAATATATAAAATATTTTTTTTAAGAAAATAACACGTTTGAACAGAGTTTCACGAAAAAAATTCGTGCAAAACAGCATCTTCCAATAAGTAATATGATTAGATTTAATTTAACTAATCAAAATATAGTTTATTGTTTATTATTTTTATCTTAAATTAAAATGATAAAAGAGTAAACAAAGAAAATATTCTTGACCAATTAAATGGCATATAGATAAAGTGAACATAAAAACTAATATGGTATATTTTATATTAAAAATAGATTATGTTTAATATAGCCAAAATTACATTTTAATTAAAAATAGAATATACTATTTTATATTAAAAGATTAAATTATATTAAAGTAACTTTTGTATCAAAATAAAAATTAATAAATTTAATATGTTTTTAATATAAAAATTTAATATATGAAACTAAAAACGAAAGGGCAAAAGAAAACCAAAATAAATCAATTGTCAGGATTCCAAAATCCTGGGGGAAAACTCCAGACATAAAGTAAAACCTTTATTTTGTAAACGGTTACCTTTTATTATGTATATTTGAATTTGAATGCTGCTTTTCAAAAAAGCTATCCATGCTCTGAGGGACTGTTAAGTTTGGGGTACTGTTTTACGAGTTGGTGATAGGGGGGTTTATTTATGGATGATTTGATGGAGATTTTTTTAGATAGATACAAATTTAACACTTTATTCTTACGTATAACTAATAAAAAAATTGATAATTAATTAAATATAAAGAAAAAATATTTATCATTTACTAGAATTTACCTAACTTTTAATAAAGAAATAATATAATTTGTTTCTTTAAATAACGATTTGATTATACGAAGATATATTAATTATTTATATAATAAAAAAAATCAATTTTTCTTATTATCTTTTGTTTAGGTGAAATATAATAAGTAAATAACTGATCAAACGAGAAAATTTATAAATATATTTTATTATTATTATTATTATTATTATTATTATTATTATTATTATTATTATTATAATAGACTTGTTAAACTTAAAAAAAATGCTGCTGATTTTAAACTTGATCTTATCTAACTTATTAACAATAAACCTAGAATGCAGTAAAAAAGGATTATTATAATCATTTTATATGTTTTCTTAATATATTTATATCATTTTAAAATGTATATATAAAAAGGTTTTAAAATATATACATAATAATATTTAATATATTATATATGATATAATCTATAAAATATATTTAAGAAATAAAAAACTAAAAATAACAGTTGCAGAAGAAAAATGGGTGGGTCATGTTGTCACCTAAAAAGATCAAGAGTTTTAGTTAAAAAAAAAGTTCAAATGGATGGGTTGGACTGCTTTAGTTTTACTTTAAAAAATTTAAATATATTTAAAATACATATAAATATATTAATAATAATAATATTTAAAATACATATAAAATATATTTATATAAAAATTCATTTAGTTAGTTATAAACAAAAGATAACAAAAATATTAAATTATTTTTATTACGTAAATATTTAATATATCTCCATAAAATCGTTATTTAAGGAAACAAATTATATTATTTTCTTATTCAAAGAGATTAGATTAATTCTAATAAATTATAAATATTTTTTTATACTTTATTATTTATCAACATTTTATTAGTTGTGTGTAAGGGTGAGATGCCGATTTTATGTCCATAAAAAAATATCTCGATTTGAGGACTTGAGTGCTAAATAAGCTTCAATATGAAAATGATAATTGGTTTATTACGATTGGTATTGCGGTATTCATGATGTGGAGAAACCACAATGACGTAATATTTAACCAATGTTCTTTTATATTGGATAAAGTACATAGTCAGGTTGAAGGGACACCTAGCACGCTCAAATCGAATATATCCTTTGGTCATGTATTCACATATGCTAAACATTGCATCTCGTCCTTCGGCATGTGCAAACAGGGAACACCATTCGACCATGATTATCATCACTAAATCCAATTACGGATAATCACTCAATTAGAGGTACTTAAGCACGATTAGGAGGAGTATTACTCAATTGACAATCATGATGTGACACGACCACATACTCTAGCCCCTACAAAGTTAGTATAAAAAGGGGTGAACCCCCCAGGTAAAAGGATAAATTCATTCTTACATGCTCATTATATATCATTGATAGATTTGAGTTGAACCCTCACTTGAGTGTTGGAGTATCTTTTGTAGGTATCATTCCCTTCGCTTTACCGAATACTCGCGCACCCGAGACCTCAACAAGAAACATCAAGCAGACACCCCTGCAACTTAGTAGACCTTTCGGCACAGTGAAAGACCCTTCAACAAAAGGATGAGTACCCTTTCCATTTGTGACAGGAACATTTTGGAGCCTTGGCACCCACCGTGGGGTCGAGTAACATATATCCTGAACCCAAGAATTTATGGCTATAACTAGAACTGGAATGAACATTGCCGTAATGGAGCAATCAACTAACAATCACCGCAATGAAGATGTTCACGTAGAAGATCAAATCGACCTATCTTCCATAGTCAAAAGACTACAAGCATAGGTCTCCGAGATGCAAAAACACCACACCGAGGAAATCGTCACCCTTCGGTGTGAGAACGCTTACCTCTGGGAGGCACATATGCCACGATAACTTGGCGCCTTGGCACCCACCAGGGGGTCGAGTAACATATATCCCAAACCCAAGAATTTATGGCTATAACTAGAACTGGAATGAACACCGCCGTAATGGAGCAATCAACTAACAATCACCACAATGAAGATGTTCACGTAGAAGATCAAATTGACCTATCTTCCATAGTCAAGAGACTACAAGCACAGGTCTCCGAGATGCAAAAACACCATGTCGAGGAAATCGTCACCCTTCGGTGTGAGAACGCTTACCTCTGGGAGGCACATATGCCACGATAACTTGAGGCTAATTTTAAAAGGGGGGTGAGGAGAGCTTGAATCAATTGCAGTCGGCCTACCCCAAGCCACTAATCTGAGCGTGCGTTCAGACGCTATCCCCCTGTCCTTTAATACCCTAGGAAAGATCGTTGTCATAGTTCAAGAACCCCTTCGTCCCTAGCATCATGGAGACAACTCTGCTTTCCAATTGGAAGAACTTGATCATTGATAAGTACAACAGCACCATAGACTCGGACAAGCACCTAGACATGTACATTAGCCAGGTGAGCCTGTTCACCATAGACAATGTCATCCTTTGTCGAGTATTCTCGATGTCACTGAAGGGGAAAGCCCTTTATTGGTTCACAATGCTACCCCCAAACTTTGTGGACTCGTTTGACACCCTGGTCGGCCGCTTTGGCACGCAATTTGCCACTAGTCGGACTCACCACCTAACATCCGTGGCCCTTGTCAACATACGGCAAGAGAAGAAGAAGCCATTGCGGATCTTCATGGAACATTTCGGAAAGGTTGCGTTAAATATCCGAAACTTGGACCCAGCAGTGGCTATGCATCACTTGATAATAGTATTTCAGTTAGGACCTTTTGTCAACAACTTATGCAAAAAACTTGCATCAGACCTCGACGAATTACTAACAAGAACGACCAAGTACATGAAGATGGAGTAACTGGTTGAATACCGAAACCAGGTGCGGGTCGACGCTGTGTCGACCAAGAAAGATAATGACAAGCCTGACTCCAACAGAGACTATGACGAAGGGAGGAGGGATCGGCCATTGCGAGAGTCGCATTTTACCTAGTGCACCCCTCTTATTGCCAACATATCAGATATCATAGATCATGCCTCAACTGTCAATATTTTGACCATGCCCAAAAGAGCCAACACCCTACTGAAGGCCGACTACTTAAGATGTTGTCGGTACCATGCAATCGTGGCCACTCAATAGAAGAATGCAGTGCTCTAAAGGATAAGATAAAGGAGTTAATCAAGCTCGACCACCTAAAAGAGTTTGTTCATAAAAAACAATCATATAGGCCCGAGGGGAGGAACAAACCCGAGTCCAACTAGGGAAGATACCGAGAACATGTAGGACAATTAGAAAGGTGGAGGAACCAAAGTCGCTCCAAGTAGAGAGAAGAGAGACCCCTTGACCAATCGAGGCGGGTCCTAAACACCATAGCCAAAGACTTCGCTGGAGGTGCGACCACTGCCTCCGCACGAAAAAGACACCTTCGACAGGTTCGGTTCATCAGCATGATCTCCTGGCACTGAGTGCCTAACATGCTGCCTATAACCTTCAAAATTGAGGACTTCAAGGCAATTGACCTAGTGCAAGACAACCTAATGGTTATTAGTGTGGAGATAGCTAACTGCATCATCAAAATCCTCCCCCACGATGACCCCCTATTCGGTTTTATTGGAGAATAGGTTGGGACGAAGGGTTGCATCTAGCTCTACACCATGTTTGGGCATGAGGGACCACTGCAGAAAAAGGTTAAAGATAAGATACAAAATAATGGACGCCCACAAATCATATAACATACTCCTCGGTCGCCCCTCACTCAATGCCGTCAACACGATTGTGTCAACCCCTCACCTCATGATGATATTCTTGTTGGATGTCGGGAACATTATAACCATACACATTAACCAGAGGACGACTAGGCAATGTTACATGACTAACCTTAGATTACAGCCTCAAACAAGGAAAGAACCCTTGAGGTCGTGCACTATGTGGGGATTGGAACTGAGGCCGAAGAGGTAAAAGGACTGGAGCTTAACCCCAAAACCAATGATGATAACTAAGTGACCCTGGTTGAAGAGACAACCACTTTCCAGCTTGGGCTTGGGGAAGGTCAAGTTGCCTAATTGGAGAATTAGCTACCCAAGTACGACAACAGCTGATACAACGAGTCATTCAAGAACACATTGACTTGTTTGCCTAATCCTCAACAGACATGCCTGATATTGACCTATGCTTCCATTGTCTTAGGTTGGCCATATGTGAATGCACCAAGCCTATTGCCTAGAGGAAGAGAAAGGTGGATGAAGAAAGGTGTCAAGTAGTGCGACAAGAAGTGGCCAAGTTGACGATCGTCGGGTTCATCAGAGAAATCGAATACTCTACTTGGCTTTCCAACGTGTTCATGATCAAGAATCCAAACGAGAAGTGGAGGATGTGGTACGATGACACTAATTTGAATCGAGTGTGCCCTAAGGACGCACCTTCGCTCTCGAACATTGACCAACTGGGCAATGGAGCAACCGGGCACTGGGTGTTAAGTTTTTTTGGATGCCTATTCCGACTACAATAAGATAAGGATGGACCCTAGGGTCGAAGAGAAGATGGCGTTCATCACTAACTCTGCAAAATTTTGTTACAAAGTTATGTCATTCGGACTGAAAAATGCCATAGTCACATATCAATGCTTAATGGACAAAATCTTCTAGGGTCAACTTGGATGAAGTGTGGAATTCTATGTGGATGACATGGTGGTCAAGTTTGATGATGTGATAGCTCATTTGGAAGATCTTGAAGAAGTTTTTGGCCAGCTGCAATAATATAACATGAGGCTAAACCTCGAGAAATGTGTCTTCGGGGTGGAAGAAGGAAAGTTTTTGAGTTTCATGCTCACCCATCATGGAATACATGCCAACCTAGACAAGTGTCAAGCCATCTTGGAGATGAGGAGTGCTTAAAATGTGAAGGAGGCCCAACAACTAACCAGCAGGATTTCCTTTTTGTCAAGGTTTCTATCAAGAATTGCTAAAAGGGCTAAGCCCATTATGAACCTCCTCAAAAAGGCCAAAAACATTTTCTAGGATGAGGACTATGAAGAAGCCTTTCGACAGTTGAAGGTAACACAGACAACACCGCCTGTTTTGTGAAAATTGGACCCGCTAAAAGATTGATTGTTTACCTTTCGATCTCGATCGAGGCCATAAGCGTGGTATTGATACAAGAGGAAGGAAGATAGCAGAGGTCGATATACTTTGTAAGTCGGGAGCTGTAAGATCTAGAGACGAGGTAACAGGTGATGGAAAAGGTAGCCCTCACACTGGTCAACGCCGCTTGCTACCTTCGACAATACTTTCAGAGCCACAAGATCACTGTTCAAACTGATTGCCCAATAGGCAAGATATTACGCAAGCCTGAGTTAGTCAGACAAATGATGACATGGTCAATTGAACTCTCGAAGTATGATATTGCATACGAGTCAAAGTTCAACTTCTTTCCCCATCTTTCCTTCATTCCCATGTCACTTTTTTCCCCTCTCTCTCATTTTGTTTCTCCTTTGAAGCTTCCTCTCTAAGCTTCTTATCCGAGATGCTCTCTTGGTGGTGAAGCTTCTTCTTCCATGGCTTATTCCCTAGTAGATGACGCCTCCTTTCACCTCTTCTCCTTTATCTTCTGCTGCAAATCCATGACTAAAAATCACCATTGAAGAACCTCATTGAAGCTCAAAGATCCAGCCTCCACAGAAGCTCCTCAAGCAAGCTTCCATCAAAAGCAAGTACAAGATCGCCATCAAGCAGATCAACAAGGTGTTTTAGATTCGAGATCCTCAACTCCTAAAATACTATCATGCGTTTGAGAAGCTTAGGGGAGAATTTGAGGAAGTCCAAGTGACTTACGTAAGTCAAGAGGTCAATGACAAGGTCGACGAGTTGGCTCGGTTGGCTACCTCCCCCAAGCCAGGACAACTTAAAACCTTCATTCTTCATTCGATGCCCGAAACAGTCTCTCGAGACAAGAATCTTTACAGGTGGAATAAGCCCCTTTGGGATGGAAAAAAGAGATACTAAACTATTTTGAAGCAGGAGATACTCTCAGCCAATAAGAGCCAAGCTAGGAAGATAAGAACACAAGCCGCTAGGTACATCCTAGTGGCCGACGAACTATATAGAAGAGGTCACGAGAGGTAACCGATTCGACATGTGATAAAGCCCTTCTTTTCGGCCAAGGCCAAAAAGGGACTCGGGGGGCTAGTATACCAGATAAAGTATATAGTTATGCCGAAAGGGACACCTGGCAAGCCCAAATTGAACATACCCTTCGGCCACATATCCACATATGCCAAATAGTACATCTCGGCCTTCAGCATATGCGAACAACGAGCATCATTCGGTCATGATTATCATCACTAAATTCACTTAAGGGTAATCACTCAATTAGAGGTACCTAAGCAAGATTAGGAGGAGTATTTCTCGACTGGTAATCATGATGTAACAAACCCATAGACCCTGGGCCCAACAAGGTTAGTATAAAAAGGGGTGAACCCCCAGGTAAGAGAACAAATTCATTCTCATATACTCATTACATATCATTGATAGCTCTAAGTCGAACCCTCACTTGAGCATTGAAGTGCCTTTTACAGGTACCCTGATAGGAAGAAGAATATTATCGAATCAAATATCGTTAGTGGTAGCCTAGCTGGCAGTGAGGGAATGGCTAGCACTTAGTAGGAATATGCTTGGTAGAATAATTTTGTTATAGGAGTAGTGTGTATTAGTTGATCCTTGTTGAGTATGTGTCTGTAGCATCTCGAATGCTCTAATGAAGGCTATATATTGAGCCATGATTGTATGAAAAGGCAGAAAAAAATACAACTTCATTTTCCATTTCTTCCTTTTTATGCTTTGGAGGTTCCTAGCCCTCAAAGCTAGGTTGTTCCCTTTCCTTTATCCTTGTTGATAGTAACATTTTGGTGCTTTCATTGAGCTCCAATGGCGGAATCCATACGTTCCACATCCAGCCTGGACCACCTTGAGGCTGCCATTACCCACTTTGCCGTCACCCTAGCCTCCAAGGCCTCCAAACTAGATGCCCTTCTCCTAAAAATGAATACCTTGGTAACTAGCCAACACTCCCCATCTTCTTCCTCTACGAAGTCACCACCACCAGACACACCCATTCTGACTCAGTCTCCCATGTTGATTCTGCTTCCATGCCCCGCACTCATGCAACAAATCCCCACACACATGCTGGCTCCACTTCCCATGGCTGCTTCCCACTTCCCCGCTAAAAGCAAGTCCCACACTTCCTCCTCCGACTTCGGCCATCTCGATCATGCTCGTGCCACCGTTTCCTTCGACAACCTCTTTAGTGTTGTTCTTCATTATGACCATGCAACAGCTCCTAATGACAAGACTTTGGAAGATAGAGACATGACAATGTTTGATATGGTAGCTGAGCACCATTTTTATGGGTCTGACATGATGGTCGCACAAAGGTGTCACCCAGCTGATTTTGCTTTGTGGAAAGCTACTAAACCAGGTGAGCCTAGCTGAGAGTCCTTGGAATCCTGGAAGACCTACATGGGCCATTGAAGGCTCACTTCAAGTCTCATCACCTTGAGGACAAGCTATTTTTGATAGGCCAGGGAATGATAGGAAGAAGAATATTACAGGATCGAATGTCGTTAGAGGTAGCCCAATTGGCAGTGAGGGAGTGGCCACGTGGTGGAGCTCGAGGATGCCGCCGCACACACCAAGAAGGACAAGATGGTCGGGTTCATGTCGAGGAGGATTGAGGATGAGGGATTGGGTGGGAAGGAGAGGGAGGTGTACGATAAGAAGAGTGAAGAGTAGTTTCAAAAAGAAGAAGATGAAATGGTGGGGTCCCCTGCTAGGAACTTGGAAGAAGAGGTTGAGGTTATCTATGAAGAACAACATAGTTAGCATTTTGGGAACAATAATGGCTTTGATTTAGAGTTTATGGCCTCTGCTTCTAAGTTATGGGCTGAGAAAGTCTCGCTTTGGTAGGTTTGTGTGAATGTGCTTCACTTTCATTATCAATTACTACCTCTTTTTAGTTGATTTATTTTTTAGGGGCCATTTTTGTTGATTTTCTTGGCTTTGATATTATATTCATATCCATCTTGTTGGTGAATTATATTATACTTCATGTCAGGATGATTTTAAACCTGTGCTATGTGAGCTTTTGGCAACTCATCCAGGGCTGGAGTTCTTGCAGAGCACACCTAAGTTTCAAGAGAGATATGGTTTGTCTTCCATCTTGGTTATAACCTTGCATTTAGGGTTTATGTAAGCTTAACTATAGATATCAATAAATAAATTTGAAATTCTCGCCATACCTGGTTTCTAAAAGAAACCATTTTGGGGGTTATTGGAAGGCATGAACGTGTTCTTCTATGTTGGAAAAGTTTTATAGCAATGGAGTTCTACTCTTAGCTACTTATAATGTATAATACATATGAAATATCTATTGAAAAAGAGTCACACTTCATATATTTGAGTGTTGGGAGAATCAGTTAAAGGACTTCTTCCACCAAAGTTAGGCATAGGCTGGTCATCATAGTTTTTGGTGTAGTGCTCTTGTTTTGTCTTTTGTGTGTGGTACAATGTTCATAACTATTTGTTTTTCCAATGGCCCAGCTGAAACTGTCATATAAAAAATATATTACTACATTAATAGATCAGGAAATGGTCGTCTTACCCTGAGGGAGCTGAAGTGTCAAAACATAATTGATGTAATGCTGCATGCTGATGAAGAAGAGGACATAAACAAGGTTTTGAGGTAGATATAATTGAAAATGTCATTTCAATTAACTTTTTTTGTGTTATATACTGCAAGTTTTGGGAGCTCGATACAGATCATGATTTCTTGATAGACAACGAGAATCTCATCAGATATGGTAACCATGTGCTTACCTATCGAATTGTTGATAGAATATTTTCTCAGTTTGCTGTGGGTTACTATATTATGTGTTGCTTCTGTCTTAGGATTTGACTTCAGCTGTCTAGGGCCACAGACAACCCAAATCCCGACCCCTCCCCTTCAAATAACATGCATTATCCTTTCACTTATGTTTATATGAGTTATCAAAGCATTTGTTGAAGATGCATATTTTGATTCACTTCAATATTATCTCAAGTTCCCAGAAGGTTTACCAGTAAGGTTGAGGGAAAGATGGGTTATGAAGATTTTGTTTACTTCATACTATTGGAAGTTTGACCTTTGTGGTTGACTATTAGCTTTTTGAGAATATATTGTGCCAGATTATTGACATGATTGGACCTGAGGTTTGTCTTTCAATGTTTTATTTATTTATTTATTTATTGTTTGCCCTTGTATTATGTTGATGAGAAGTCACATTAGTTGGAATATGATACGCTAATCTAGTATGCAGTTTAAAAATTTCTGTTGTCTTGGAAAAATGAGATATAACCAATTTCCATATTTTGGTTCCTCCTTTTCTTGTCTGTTTTCCATCTTTTTGGTTGATATTATGCCATTACTTATCCTTTATCTAAGATATTTATTTTTTTAATTTTAAATTCAAATTCTTCTCTCTGCAGGATGAGAGCTATATAACTCTGCGTGACCTGAAAGGTAGTAAACTCTCGGTAAGTGTTTTCAATATCTTGGTCAATCTGAATAAGTTCATGGCCTTTGAAACTCGTGACCCATTTTTGATTCATCAGGTGCATGAATATTTGATAAAAGTTATTGTGTTGTTGAGTCAATATGGTTGACTATTGTTGGTGAGTTTTGACTGCCTTGGTATATGTCTTGTGTGAACAGGAACGTGAGAATCCTACATTGGCAGAGTGGGATGCTTTGCTCGTAGAGAATATATTAGGCTTTCAATGGAAGAAGATGTAGAGGATGCTTCTAACGGTAGTGCAGAAGTTTGGGAAGAATCACTAGAGGCTCTCTTCAGACATCATTTATGTAAGTTGAAATATGTGGTATACAATCCAATTTTAATTTGAATTTATAATTCAGAAATAGAGGCTTTTTCAAATTCAGGCCGGGCTAAATAAGTGATCAAGCCAGCACAAAGCTAGACTGGCCCTAGGCAGATTGCAGGCATTTCAGGCCAGCAAATCAAATATTTTATTCTCTTTTAATTTAATTGCTTTTATTCTCTCAAGCTTAGAGAGTGTTCAATAGCATCCTTGCAGTAGTGTTTTAGAATTTTCAATCCAAGTGGCATAGGAGATATGAGGTGCTTCATGTCCTCTTTTCTATATTGAGAAGTTGAGTATCAATTTACTAGTTGGGTTTTCTATTTAACTGAGAGGTTTCAGTCGACAGTCTGTTAAATGTAACTAGAATTTACAAGTTTGTTTCTGTATTTAAATTATTATAACCAGAATTTTTCATGTAGATTTTTTTTTCGATTATTGTGTAGAATCTCTAAAGTTATTGTTATTTTTTTAAAAAGACATAATTACCATATTCTTTTATACTCAAATTCATTATTTTAATTTTTTAAAAAAAGTTAATTTTTTATAAAAAGATATTTTAAGACTGTTCTTTGAAAAATCGTCTTAGAATCCTCAATTTTTAATTTAAAAAAAACATTCTAAAAAGTTTTCTCAATCCTCAATTTTTTTAAAAAATATTTTAAAATGATTATTTGAAAAATCGAAATAATCATTTTAGATTGTAAACATTTTAAGACGGTTTTTGAAAAAATCGTCCTAGAATTCTCAATTTTTTTATTTTTTTAATAAAAATATATGTTCTAAAATGATGTTTTTTCTAAAAATCGTCTTAAGATTATAAATTTTGTAAGATGATTTTTTAAAAATCATCATAAAAGTCAAGACTTTTTAAGATGTTGACTTCGAAAACGATTTAAAATTATCTTTATATTATCGTGAATTCATTTGAATCCTAAAGATTCATAAAATTGTTGTTGAACTATAACCAAAAATTCACAAATTACAAGTATTATTTTCCTAATCATTAAGTCTTGAGTTTATAGATGTACTTAAACTCTCATTTGTGTCTTCTTTTATTAGAATAGTGATGTTCTAGAACTAAGTTATCACATGAGGGCTAATGTGAGCGCCAATAAGGCACTTAAAGTGTAACACATTAGTGTGTGCGTGTGACTCTATTAAATGACTAGGAAAGGGATTGAATTGGCTGCATATATTTCAAATGTTATTTTAAAATTTAATAATATCAAAATTAAATTAATAATTTTTTACAAGTGTAGGAACTACTAAAATAATGATTTATTTGAACTTAATTATTTTTTAACTAACTTTCGGAGCCATATATAATTTTCACTGTTCATTAGACTGTGTATGCCGAACTATAGTTTTCGGTCAGCTTATGCCTTCCTTAGTTTATGATTGCTTTATATAATATAAGTTTTTCAGGAAATTATTCTCTTTGTCTCTAATTATATAAAATTTTTCTGCAGAATTATTTTTTATAAGATGTCTCCTTTTATAATTTTTAAATATAATAATTATTTTTTATATATTTCTATTTAATTATTTTTTCTTGAAATATTAATAAGAAACAGTTAAATGAATAAAAAAGATAAGAAAAAAATAATTTTAGAATGATATATAATACAAATATTGATATTTTAATATGATTAACTAAATTACATGAATGAATTAAAAAAAATCTTATAACTAAGGATGAAGGAAGTAACACGGATGATTTATGGAAGTAACAACCATTAATACATATTTCATTCCGCTATTTTGTTGTTTGTGAAATCTGTGTAGCTTTCGTACCAACAAATGGATTCATGGTGTACTCCACCAAGAACACCTGAATCTATCTGCTTGAACATGCCTATAGTTTGGTGGTAAAATCATGAATATGAGTGTATCCACCAAAACACTCATCATATGCAATCCCACAAAGGTATAGCGCCACGTGAAATTCATTGGTGAATTTTTATTATACGATAAGAAGGAAGCACGTTGGAAAATGGCATTGGCGAGCACGATAAAAATGGACTAAGAGGATAATAGTTCGCTGTCATTATATTACCATCTTTGCAGGCTTCTTTCAGTGCTCTTATACAAACCTAATCCTGTTTGTCTTTTTTCTTCTTCTATGAATTTGAAAGAGGAAATAAAAGAATGTGCGTCTATTCTAACCTTGATTGTTACGTGCCAAACGATTATTTTTTTAAAAAAAAACATGTTTATACGTTATAGTGCTATACTTAAAAGAAGAGAGATAGGAAGATTAACTTGATTTTATCCCCACTTATTATTTTTTTTTAAACTTGACTTTATCCCCACTTACCCTTCAAAACTCATTACAATTGAAGTTTTTGGATAATAGAAAATTAAAGGCCATGACATTACAATAGTTGAATAAATTTTTTTAAAAAAAACATAACAATAGGTAGTTGTTTTTTCTTTTTTTCTTTTGACAATAAGATCGAGAAACAGATCGAGTTAGAATCAATGATAATCATGTGCAGCGCCCTAAAAGGGTCTGTTTAGTTTCATAGGCCACTTGTCTTCGTAAGGCTGTCCTCGGGCTGCTATTGTTTGATTAAGCTTTTTTAGAGTAAGTAATCTAGTTGGTAAAAGAAGAATTTTAATAATATTTGGTTCATTTTAAATTAGTTTTTATGAAAAATTTAAAAGTAAAATTATGTATGGATCTGTAAGCTTCTTTAGAAGCACTTCTAAAAGAAGAAAATAAGAAGAAAAAAGATGAGATGAGTTTTTCCATAAGTAAAAATAAATTCTCCATGAGTTAATTTTTAGAAGTTCACCAATATAGCTTCTCTAAAAGATAAGATGACCTCTACAAATTAGTTAATGGAAAACTCATTTTAGCTAATGGAGAATCTCATTTCATCTTTTTCTTCTTATTTTCTTCTTCTAGAAGTACTTCTAGAGAAGCTTACACCCAAACAGGCCCTATATATTACAAGAACAAAAAAATATATTACAGAAACTAAAACAAATAACAAGGATAAAAAATATATTCGTATTAGAACGTATACATTTAACAGTTTTAAAATAATTTAATTAATTACATAATTGGATTTTTTTATGCACTAACCACACGATTGCTTCTTTCCAGCCTGAAGAAAAAGTTCAATTAGAACGTATACATTTAACAGTTTTAACTAATAAATTTGCAACTTCCCTTAACTCCCTGTGCATATTTCTGTAGCTCTCGATAAGCATGATAGCATTAGGGAGATCTTTACGAAACACTCGAGTGATAAAACACCCACAGTTTTATATATATATATATATATATATATATATATATATATATATATAAGAATTAATTAAATTAAGAATGTATTACATCACTTCCATGTTTGAGAATCAAATTAAGAATGCAGTGTATCTAGAGAAACTAAATTAAGAATATGTATAAATTAAAGAATTAATAGTGCCAAGGACCACACCCGTAAACTTTCATATAAAAACTAAATTGAGGTTTCACGATTCATGCATGAACTAAATAAAAATGCAATGGTTAGTAGAAATGGTAAGAAAATATATATTCATGGTTACCCGTTTGAATCTATTTTAACTTTGACGGGTAATATCCAAATTGACCAGATATGAGTTTGGGTTCAGGTTTTTCCTGATAATCAAAAGTTGGGTATGAGATTACCACATCCGTCCCGATCCTAAACTCGTCCCATCACTTAAAATTATTAAAATTTTTGTATAATTTAATCAAAAGGCCTAGAATTTTTATTACTAGTTAATTTTATTTTAGAATTTTTACTTAATTTAATATTTTTTTCTAATAATTTTTGTAGACACATGCGCTATGATAAATTTATTTATATATAAGTAGTTAAAAATAAATATTTAACAATTAATTTATTTTTTCTATAATCAAATTTTTAATATTTTCTTTAAAAAAATATTTTTCTAATTTGAATTGGGTACCGAACGGGGTCGGGGATACCCGATATCCAATGGATACGGGGATGGAATAATAAATTTTAATCCGTCGGATATCGAATATGAGTATGGTCATGGGGACATGTTGGGGGGAGTCGGAGTTGGGGTCGAGGATTGGGGAGACAATACCCGTCCTTGTCCCGCCCCATTGCCATGTCTAATGGTTAGGCATTAAATATTTATTTATAAAAAGAGTAAATTTAGAAGTATTAAGTACTCATTTCGCAAAACTTTAATGATAAGGATTAATTATATTAGTAGAGGCTACAAAATTGTGAATTGTGATTGATAAAGAATTAAGGTATCATTGCTTTTAAGAAAGCAAAAGTTGTTAAGTCACTGCTTAAATTGTAAACATTCAAAACAGTTATTTGCATACCCATAGACATGGAAAGAAAACTCGTACCCGTGGGTATCTGCCCGAATCCGTTCCGACTTTGACGAGTAATACTTGAGTTAACCGGGTATGGGTTCGGGTTCAGGTTCGGGTTTTCCCCGATAACCAAAAGTCGAGTACGGGTATGAGATTACTAGACTCGTCCCGACTCCAAACCTGAACCCGCTCCACCACTTAAAATCTTTAGAATTTTTGCATAATTTAATCAAAAGGCATAAAATTTTTAATACTAGTTAATTTTATTTTAGAATTTTTACATAATTTAATATTATTTTCTTAACTATTTTTGTAAACACACGCGCTATAATAAATTTATTGATATATAAATAGTTAAAAATAAATGTTTAACAATCAATTTATTTTTTTAAAAATCAAATTTTTAATATTTTTTTACAAAAAAAAAATATTTTTCTAAGTTGAATCGTGTATGGGACGGGGTCGGGGATACACGATATCTGACAGGTACGGGAATGAGACGATAAACTTAAATCCGTCGTATATCGAGTACGGGTATGAGAATATGTTGGGGTAAGAGATTGAAGAGACAAAACCCGTACCCGCCCTGCCTCATTGCCATGTCTACATACCCAAGTTGCCCAAAATATGTAAAAAATATACTCTTATATTCAAATTTTACGCATATATGTGTATATATATATGAATAAGTCTTGCTAAGTGAAAATGCGTGTTAATAAATAATTAAATATACATGATAACAACATCACAACACAAGGAAAAAGAACAAGAATGACAGCAAGCAGACAAGTGCCTCAAAGTGGCAAACCATTTTGGCCTGGACGGAAGCTGACTCACCCAAATGTTATCATCAGTCTCTACTTTCAACACTAGGCGCAACGCTTACGATGCCTCATTGGATTGTACATTTGCACTAACTTTAGTTAAACCAATTTCATCAAACCATTTTCCAATTTAATTGGTGCATATGTGGTCTGGTCGAGAACACTTTCTCCAACCTCACAACCCTGTTCATAAAAAGGAGCAATGATCATAATTAGCAGTCATGGATGCAATACCATGTTGAGACCCGGCAACATCTAACGCATAGATCCCGGTTATCATTACTTTCCTATTACTTTTTGCATCACATCACTATGGACGTTGGATAAACTGACTAATGTTATCTCTTATTTTAATTATATTTTTTATTCATAAAATTTGAAATTTGATATCTTAAAGATATCAAGTTGAATATAACTCAAATTAATAATTTGTTTATATTTTTTTAGCATTTTTATAAGAAAAAATAATCCATAATTTAATTTATAAATTTTGTTTTTTCATTTTTTATAATCAAATTCGTGAATTAAATTATAGGAGATCAAAATCGATAAATAAGAAATTAAATTTATAATTTTGTCAAAAATAAATAATGGTTATCAAATATCAACGCAATCAAACTGTCATATAAGGGGAATGATTTCGAACTCTTACACACGTGATCTTATAATTAATTTCAAGACTTATATCTAATAACAAAACAAAAATATTCTTTTTAAAGGAATCCTCATTTTAACACTTTGATCGTAAATTAGTTTTTCACACCAAATGATATTAATGGACGCATCCTATAAAGGTCAAGTCACCACACATCAGCATGTGAAGGTTATCAAAATCGAACTCCGCATCCCATGGATAGTATGGTGATTTGTCAAAGACAAGGGAAATTTTAATTAGCCTCTAGGACTAATTGGTTGTTACATTCAGTCGGAGGTTAAAAAGCAAAAGAAAAGAAAGAACCTAACGGTAGTTACCACTTTTTCTAATACCCTTATTGGTTGTTAATTACTTTTTATAATACCCTTATTGGCTGTTACTTAATAGTGAACGCATTGGATTAATTACGAGTTAATAAGTGCATGAGCCATGCAGGACTATGGTTAGGCTTGGGGTTTTAAATAAAAATAATGATAGTCAAAAAGCGTTTAATTTGCTTTTGAATTGTCACAGCAAAATTAGTGTGGCCATTCTAAGTGATCTTACCTGATTTAGGTTGTTGATCCTCTTCATATATACTTTTTTATATTTTGCAGGCTTGCCAAGGGAAAAGGAGCTGCTCCATCAAAATCTCAGACAGTGTATTTGGGGTAGATCCGTGTCCGGGTGTGGTGAAAACATTCAGTGGAAGCAAGATGCACATCACCATTGAGTGATGACTTCTTTCAAGAGGCTGTTAGCAGCTTCTAAAATGAGGTTCGGTGTGAACCTTGTGAACACAAGCCAACCAACTGGACAATGTTACTAACCAGAAATGGCCATTAATTGTGTTCACTCGATTGTGTATATATAAATGTCATGATTTAGTACATAAGACTTGGTCTTTTGACATTGAACAACAAATAAGTAATCTCTGCTGATCAATGATTCTCCTTTGTTGATATGAACCCTCATGGCACAAGGGCTGACTTAGGATCGTCTAGGATTAAACCTTGATGGAAAATGCAGAAATTGATTAAGGAAAGGATGACGAATAAGGTGGTTAATTTCGTGGATCTTAATAAGGTGGTTCTTGGCATAAAATAAAATAATGAGATGAGAAAATGTAGGTTAAGTGGTGGCTGGACAGAAATATAGAAATGGCAAAAACTCAAACTACAGGACTTCAAATGAGGTGATTCCAAAACGAGGTGAAAGGTCTCGTCTTGAAATTCAATTTAGGCTCAAGAATCACTTAATTTGAGTGCGTAAAACGGGAGTTATGGCCACGAGATAATTCTGGGCAGAAGTGGATTTTCTGAAATTATGATTTGAAAGAACAAGATTGAAGATGAAAGGAAGGAAAGAATCACTCTTTCCGGCGAGGGCAACACACAAAGGTTGTGAAAGTCCTTTGATACAGCCAGGGTGTTCTTGAATCACTCAAGAATTTAGGAGAATCACTCTCACTAAGATAAAAGAGATAAACTCTAATTTTCTGAATAAAACTCAACTTGTGTTTATTGATAAAATGGTTCAGCTTATATAGAAGCTTTGCAGCAGATTTTAGTAATGACCCACTAACCTAGAATTAAAATAACTTAATGCCATTAACTTAGGGAATTAAAAAAAAAAACTTAATGGCTGAGTGTAACTGAAATTGTGGCAACCAAAAGTCACCCCCAACAGCCAACAAGTCAGTCACCATTTGGTCTCCCAAAAGGCTGATGCCTAGGTTGCCAATTGGGCCCTTATTACAACTTGAACTAAACCTACTAAAGCCCTTTTAGTTGATTAACCCAAAACATATTTTTGGTCAGCCAACTTTACAAGGATTGGGCCATTATTTAGACAAACTAAACACTCTAAAATTGAGACAAAGTGGTGCCATTTAGTCCTCCTCCATTTGGGCCATGATACAACTCACAACCTTAGACTTTTCTCCTTGAAAACTTGGGCTTGTATTCAAATAGTATGGACAACACTTGTTGAAGAGCTTCCTTGGCTTTCCTTGCTCTAGCCCTTGTCATAGGCCCTCCAAGTCCTTCAAGTGGATCCTTGCCCTTGCTCTTGGTCATGTCCTCATCATTTGTGCATGCAATACCATGGGTTCTTTGACATTGAACAGCAAATAAGTAATTTTGTATTTTCTTTTTTAATGCAGTGAGAGAAAAAGAGAAGAGATGGCTCAAGTTTTAGTTAGGAGTCAAGACTCAGTTATGTTTTTAGTTGCATGATATAATATGTCTTTATTTTATGCTAAACTAAAAAAAACCCTGTGTAATGCACAAGATTCTTGCTAATTGACATATCCAAATCCATCCCCTTCAAAATGATTCTATAAGGACAAGGTTTATGTATAAGGTGATGCTTTGGTACCATGAAGAACTAGATGTGTCAATTTCAGCAGCTAATGAAAATAGTTCAAAAAGAATTAAAAAAATGCCTAATTGGGTATTGATTCTCTCCCCTACAATGAGTCTCATACAATGCAATATAGAACAGTCAAAACCAGCCATAGAAAAAGTAGAATCCAATCCAGCAATACAACCATAGTGTAATGTGCTTTTGAAGTACTTAATTATCATAAAAACATATGAAGATTGGTTTTATTATTACGAATTGCATACCATAATTTTAATGTTATGCAAGCGTTCAACAACAATGAGTGCAAAGGGATACCATAATTTTCAGATTCAGAACAAACGCACCTTTGTGTACTTTGTTTGAGGGTGTGACCTTCTTCTACTTAGTTCCAAATAGCACCCTGCAGTTCAAACATGTATACTATAGTAACTTGTTTCACATAATTAATTGTTTTCAAACACTACTACCGTAACATGAACAATGAGTGGAAAGGGATACGAATTGGGAAAGAGGGTTTTTGGTTTATGTTAAGGTACAACCACAAACAATTCAAATACTAACAATTAAACACAAAATGGCAAGATTTTCACGAAAAATACCAAGACAGAACTCAAAATAGTGGACATGCTTACCTTCACCAACACTGGAAAGGTCTGAAAAACCCATGACTTCGCCTGTGTCGCGGTAGCGGTGGTGGGAGCAGCGGGTCACGGGGACAAGTTCTTCACGGCGATACCAAAATGTTAGGCTGGTAGCAGGACGGACTTCACGGCAGTGCTAGGTTTTTCGAGGGTTGCAGTTGAGGTGCTAGGTTTTTCGAGTTGTAATTCAGGCAAGCAAGGGCGCTGGTGCTTACCGCGAGAATATATAAACTCCAAAATCTACGACGGTGATTCGTAACACCGTCTTTGTATTTTTGTTTCTAGGACGGTCCAGCCAAGATGACCGTCTTTGATGACTTCAACAACGACGGTCTTAAATACAAACGTCGTTGAACATGAAACGCCCCACATAAAAACTTAAATAATTACGTAATTGCCACCGTGTTGACAACAACGACGGGTTCTTTAGGACCGTCTTAAAAACGGTGTCGTTGAAAGGCCTTTTTCTAGTAGTGACTCAAGCTTTTGCTAACTAACCTTGTTGTCCTTTCCTGGTTTGCCCTTCCTTCTTGCAACTGATACTATCACAAATGCGCTTCATATCTACGAGTCCATCTATGCCAACACTACTTCAAAATAAATAAAGTTTTCAAATTACCAATGAGTCGATACTAAAGCTTTTGCTAACTAACCTTGTTGTCCTTTCCTGGTTTGCCCTTCCTTCTTGCAGCTGATACTATCACAAATGCGCTTCATATCTACAAGTCCATCTATGCTTGCATACACAACAACCAAGAATGTCACCACAAAATTTACTCAAAAAACAAAGCAAACAACACATTAAGTTAAACTCAAAAAGTAACAACCACCATGAATTTGACTAGATAAACTCCAAAAATTTTAAAAAGTGGAACTAAAGAAAAGAAATGAAAATTACTATGGTAAGGTAGGACCACTAGGGTTAGCTTAGAGGCTAAGGCGGTGCGCTTCTCCCAATCTTTCGCTTCTTTCCTAGGGCTGATTTCAAGTCTACAACAACCAAATAGAATACTACATTATTCACATTTCAAAATAATAACAATAACTTCAAATTAATTACGTTGTAATAAACTGTTCGATTCGGTGAATGAAGGAAAAGATATTGTCTTCTTCGAGATCACTGTCGGAATCGAAGGCTTGAGGATCAGGAAAAGGCTCGGTGACAGAGTTAGGGTCAAAGAGAACGCCGAAGGAGGAGTAGTTGCTGTTAACGGTGCTTTGGTTGTCCCATTGGGACTCTTCGGTGAGGGTTTGCAAGAGTCTGGGTGGAATGGAGAAAAGGTTTGAAAAGCCTAGGATTATTCTTAGGGAGTCCCACACGAAGAAAGAGAAATAATATATATGTGTGTGTTCTTTCTAAGTCAATTTTTTATCAAACAACATAAAAGTAACGTCGTAACAAATGCTTTTTGTAGTAGTATATATATATATATATATATATATATATATATATAAGTTATATGCAAATATGAATATATTTATAAATATAATATTTTTTAAAAAATACACATTTATATAATTTAAACATATTTAAAACATGGGTGAATATAAAATTATGTTTAATTAAAAAAATTTGACAGTATATTAAAAATCATAATAGTATAAAACATTTATAAATTATAACTTTAATTCATGTAATACACATGTTTTTTGGTGTACAAGTACAAAGATTCCATGCATTTACTCCAATTTATTTCATCACTTGGCCGATCCTCGTTAATTTTAGTTTTTTTTTACAAAATGTACCAACCGTAGTAGTTATGTATATGTATATATGTATTTAATTATAATGTCAATTGATTAACTTTTCAATCAATGGTTATAAATTTGTCATTTTTTTCTCTGAATTGTTGCCCTCTATTACACTATCAAACAAAAATGAAAACTTTTACTTAATTTGGAAACAATATGGGCTATGGGCTATGGCCTATGGAGAACCACTGAGCCAGCAAAAGTCACCTCTAATTATTTATAATATAATATAATTAATCAGAAGACAAAGTTGCAAAGCCACCTCTAATTATATAATTACGCATACAACTTTGTTTCTCCCACCATATATATTCAGCATTCACCAATAAATGGCGAAGTTTGTTACTGGAAGCTTTGCTCAGACGTTGATTGAGAGAGAAGTGACCCTGCAAGCAAGAAAGAAAATTATGTGACACACATTCCTCGAAGGACAGATGTGAAGTCGGTGTGGTTCACGGAGTACTGTACTACTATTTGTTTATTAACGAAGTTGACAACCACTACGTTTCCTCGTCAATGAGTCTACTCTTCTTGGCCCACATCTGATCCCCCTTTATAAGTTTAGACTTGGTTAATTGAATTATCAAATAATTCTCATTGATATAGAACCTTTGACTTTGTATTTATTTTTTTACTTTGATGTGGGGCTTACTATTTGGAATCTGTTATCAGGTGTTGTTAGAGTAATAATTAAGCAAATACAAATAAATAATTTTTTATTAGATGCAAATCTTCAAATTTAGGTCTAACCCTTATTTAATCATAAAAACTAACTTATGAGATAAAAATTATATAATTAAACATGTTGGCTGGAATCAACCTCATCATAAACTTAAAAACAGAAAAAAAAAATCATTGTATTAAATTCTAATATTTATTTTCGAATTTGAGTTTAAAATTAATTTAACTCAATACGATAAAATTAATTAGTGGTTAATATACAAAACCATAAAAAAAAGTAAAAATTCGACATGTTTTTAGTTAGACATACTTTTGCATCACTACAGTCCTTTGAGTTCCTTACAAATAGGCAAGTTCTGTTTGATTAACAAATGAAGTGAGCCCATTTTCTATCACATGCTCTGGAAAGGGTAGTAGTATGCATGGAATATTAGCTAAAACAGTAGCAATACTTGCGTTGCTTGAACGATATGATGAAAAAGAAGTGTGCCTTATCCAAAAAGGCAACTAATCTCTTACGAATATGACAGAATGCTGACTTAATTGAATTTACCTCTGCAATCATATTTTCCAGTTTTCTGTCCAGAATATGTAATTACCTAAAGCTAGCATTATCATTTTACTTGTTTTCTGTTTAACACAATTTTTTTGTATAAAGTATTAAGAGGGATTGTTAGGAATATGCTATATGCGATTACTGTTTTATTCATTTGTGGCACAACCCCAGAAGCTAACCAACTAGGTTCTGTGTCCTTAAACGTGAACAATCTTGGACCTAGCATGGATACCTTGTACACTAATGTACTATATAAAGAGATGCAATTTCATGAATCTGCACCGACAAATCTACAAAGCATGAGGAGAAATAACATGAAATGAATAAAGAGAATGGAAAGGGGATGTATTTGGGTTATTAACTAGCTAGTACGTGGATGATTATTTGAGTAGGATTCCCACCATTTAGTTGAGGAAGGAACTCAATGATTCATTTGCTTGCAAATGCACGAGATGATGTCTCCTTGGAATTGAAACTCCTGCAAAAAGGGCAAAGAGAAGTGTTAACACAGCTTGCCTCCACCAAAGAAAATTTGTGAATTAATGGATATAATTAGTGGACTTAAATTCATAAAGATGTTTTGAATTAATAGACGGAACGATTATCATTATTATTTTTTATTGTTGTTATTTTATATTGATTTAAATAAATTTATCTAATAAATTGAAATCTTTTTGAATGATTAATTTGAAATTTCTCTTTTTAATTAAATAAAATTAAAAAAATTGGTGCTATTTATTTAAGGTTTAAAGGTGTTTTTAGAAAAAATGGAAACAATATTTTATGAATTTAAAAAATAAAATTTGAAAGACTTAAAAAAACTCAAATTTAAAAGACTAAAAAATACTTAACCTTTATTTAACAAATATAACTTAAATCTTAATTTAGACTTAAATATAATAAAATTCAGCAATTCAGGTTAGAATAATGGTTTATTTACAAATAAGTTTGATGCAAAGTCAAGTTTAATTCCAAAACATAGAGCATTAAATTAATGACAACCCCGTGATAAAAACATAATGTAATGCTTTCCCCAACAAAGGATAAAGAAAGTGTAGGCTAATCGCATTGTTTGCCAACATAATGCCACACATCTTATCTGAGAAGATATGGGATACGCGTACTTTATTACTAGTCGATTAACATAGTCAAAAAAATTTGGCTGGTTGTAATATGAGAAGGAGACAGAAAGGTTAACATCAAACTCGAGTCTGTGACAGATTAAACGTTTCCAAATTTGGTGAAACCAATTTGATTATGGTTTTATATGCGTCGAGTTCTTATTGGCCTTGGAGATGTTTCTTTCCAATAGGACTCTGACCAATTGTCATAATTTTCTTCTCAAAGGATGGCTGTTAGTGAATGGCACATGCTTGTTCTTACCTATCCTAAAGCTACATTGGTGTCAGCGAGGTACACATTCACTATTTGTCCTCTGCTCAACATCTATTATTGCACGGATGAATTCACCAAAACCATCCAAACTTGAAGTTTAAATTAGTCCATCTTACAGGCCAACTGGGTTAATAAACCGTTTTTATTAGAAACTTGTGTCTGGATACTAAGCAAGGGATTAATTTGGAGGCAATACATCGATCCCTGCAATTTGTTAACCTTATGCATGTGAAAAGTGTCCTTAAGGATGGCATATGTTTGTCCAGATCAAATGGGTATGCTGGACGGCAGGAGATGTAACAATCAAAACAAATTAAATTGATTTTTAAAATCTCTAATAATAATTTAGTATAAATTCACACATAATAATTCAAAACACTTCTTGTATGGTTTAGACCATTCTACATGTTTAATTTTTTTAAGCAATATATATACACACAAACTATGTTAGAAAATTTAGTTGTACTATTGTTTTTTTTTTTTACATAAAAGTTTAGGTGAGTTTAATTCTAATAATTCATTAAGTTCAAGAGTTAAAATAGACTTTAAAATTAAAAAAAAAAATTATAGAAATATTTATAAATTATTTATTAACAAGATTCAACTTATATTCTTGTCAAATATGAATCGGATCTTTATGATCAACTAATCTTTATTGGCAGCTACACTATATTATAAACATTTATAAATGTTTTCGCTTTAAAAAAAGATTATTTCTTGAAAGAAAGAAAAAACTTATTGTATATTAATAATTAATTACTGGTAGCAAAGCAATGAAATGCAGCACAGTAGAGAGTATGAAAAATATAGGGACAAGCAAGATTAACCTACTTACGATAGAAAATAAAATGGAGGTGAGTGGCTTATACTCTGTCTAATTAACATAATAATTCTGATGGATAAAAAGCAATGCATGTTTCCTAGTCATGGATCAAGTTTGTCCAGTGAATGAAAGAGTCCGAGGGCACATGCATTACAATCTGGGTGATGGGCCACCATATATGCGAATGAAAACTTACATGTAAAACTTATCGAACTTTAATATCTCACATTATAATCTATGGCATCATATATATGATGTACATACTATGTAATTGGCAATTGGTAAATGACACCACTGTGTGTCTACAAGACTTGGATATCTTAATAATAACTTGATTGTTTTAACAAAATTAGAAGGAACTGTGTGAGAGGGATAGATTACAATAGGAGTTGGTGGGTGGACACGATTAGAATTTAGAAGCCAACCCAGATGAAGATGCCTATGATTTGGTTAGTCACAACAGAATTGAAAATGTGAAGGCAAGAACGGTGGAGCGGGACAAGGGTTTTCACGAGCTCATCACAAACAGTGCATTCCAAACTGTGTGTTGAAGATTTACAAGAATATATATATGATCCATCTAATAGACTTATGACAAAGTTAAATAATACCCAATATTTGGGTCAACTTACGCTGTGTCTAGCATACACAAGAAGTAACATCTCAAGGTACTAGACTGCCCGGCAATGCCTCAATTGAAGGGCCTCGGATAATTATGTGTGCTTCACTTGAAACTGACATTTGAAAATTCTAGGATGTCCTTAACGGCTTTGTTGGTGGTGTCATTAGTCATTGAAATTTGAATCACAAAAGTAGGGCATCCATTCCTATGTCCCGGAAAACACTTTTTTATTTATGAAAATAAGTAAATAAAATAAAGGCACAAGCTAGCTCAATGATTTTACTCTTTTTTTCTGAAATTAATATTGGTACAAAATAGTTTTTGTCATAAATAAAGACTAATATTTGTAAGAGATCATGAACCCACGTACACAAGTATTTTCCTTTCAACACCATAGTTTATTTCATATTTAAAATAAAGATTTAAATCTTAAGTCACTTAATACAAGCCGCTTGATCTTCACATACGACCACCGATTGTTTTAATTTTTATATTTTTTTTTCTTTTCTTTCTTTGGTGATGTAGAGGGGACCATGGTAAAGTAGAACACACACACATCATTGGATCAAGTCTCCCTGATCAGTCTCTACGTACAAGTTGTGTGAGTCAGCTTCATTATCGGTGATGGGGTGAGGACGTGTGCAAGTGTTGCCGTTATATATATATAGCATAGGCGCGCGTTTACACCATCAACTGCTAATCCATTTTGTTCAGTGCGGGACATAGAAGCTGTTCCTGTGTGTGAGGAAAAAAAAAACAAGAGAGAGAGAGAGAGAGAGAAAGATGGAGAAAGAAACAGAGATGAAGCAATCCAAGTTCAAGAGGATTTGTGTCTTCTGTGGCAGTAGTCCAGGGAACAAAACTAGTTATAAGGACGCTGCTATTGAGCTTGGAAGAGAATTGGTAATGCCCCCCCCCCCCCCCCCCCCCCCCCCCCCTCACTCTCTTATTTCTTCTGCAGCCTTTTGGACCAATTCCACTCATACAAATACTATTGTTTTCTAATGCCATCTAACTTTTCTTCCCATAAATTGGATTTCTTCTCTTGTGCTGCTTTAAGATTCTTTTTTCTTATTTTATCTTTGGGGACAATTGATGACTTTGAATTACGTCAATTTTTCTTTCCTCTCTGTTTGATTTGTCTTACTTTTGTTTTCTAACGTTTGTTTTCAATTTTCAATTTTTCTAAGCTTACACCTTTTTACTACTATAATAGAATTTTACAGTCCATTATAGTCAACTTGTATCTTCTAAACTAGTTTTCATTTCAACTTCTATACCTTTTCACGAATTTGTCCATTTTTTAGTACTTTTGTCCATATACTTTTCTTAGGTTCTCGGAATTGGAGTTATTGACAGATATTGTTTGGTATTGAAAAGGTGTCAAGAAATATTGATCTAGTGTATGGAGGGGGCAGCATTGGTTTGATGGGGTTGATTTCTCAGGCTGTTTACGAGGGTGGTCGCCATGTAACTGGGTAAGCATCTTCTTCGTGTGGTCTCATGTTATGTATATATTTAATTTGTTGAAGTCAACTTATTTTTGTCTTGCTTTTGTGTGCAGAGTTATTCCCAAGACACTTATGCCAAGAGAGGTAATGTTAAGGTGTTTTGGAAGCATTTCATTGGAAATAAAAAGAAAGACCAAACACATATGCAGGGGGACACACAGAATTATCTACATGTTTTTCCCTATCTTAGCACAATATAAATGCCCTTGTTCCAATCCTTTGGCATCCAAGTGAATTTCCACCATACTTTTGTTATCCCAATATCTGAGCTTCACACTTGTCCTTTTTTGTGATTCATGTGCGGTTCCAAGTGAGTGGAACTAGTATATTGAGCTCACTCACAAACAAGTCACATTTTATTTATTTATTATCCATGAATACACCTGGCAATCTGGGGTCTTCCCTTCTGAACCATTTTGTCCTTCTCTCCTAATTCCATATAGCCACTTTAGATTCTGGTGGCATTTTAAATTAAATTGGTATGATTGAGAAAGTAAGAGAGTTTTGTTGATGACTTTTCTCTTGCACATATTTGGATTCTTGGCCCGAGGAGAAAAAGGGTGGTAACATGATTTCCAATAGAGCCCACTTCTAACAAGACTGTAATATTTATCATTGCAATATAAATATATAAGGTTAATTGAATGGTTAAAAAAAATTGTAATTTTTATTTCTTTTATAATGAAAACTAACAATATATAAGGTTATATAACGTTTGTCAATAAATTGAAAACCTATCATTGCACCGTTCCCTCTCCCTCCCTAGCTTCCTAATATTCCGTGGCATGTATTGTATTGTAGTATTGATATTGTATTGTAGCAATTTTCACTCTTCTCTCTCACACGCGCAAAAGCTGTTTCTACTTTACTATGAAGCTGTTTTTGTTTGAGTTATTATCATTTGGGTTGCAGCTCACTGGAGAAACAGTGGGGGAAGTGAAGGCAGTAGCAAACATGCACCAAAGGAAAGCTGAGATGGCTAAGCGCTCTGATGCCTTCATTGCCTTACCCGGTTCGTACAACAATACATTTATGCATGCTTCCACCATTATTTCTTCTTAATCTTAATTATATTAACAATTGCAATTAACATCATGCACCTGTGACTGTGATTCAATATTAATGGTTTGTCAAGGGTATTAAGAAATTTGTTCCGTTAAAAAAATATCATGTATAAGAATTGAGGCTAAGAATAATTTATAAAAACTTTTTTAAAATCATCTAAATTATTTTAAGGACAAAATTGTGCATGAAAGTAAAATAAATAAAAGGCACAATACCTTAAATGTGTAAGCCTAATAATATGAAGGACGCGAGTTTAGAACATTGACACTAGGAAGGCTAAGCCATACATGTGAGCTGCAATACCGCAAGAGCTTCTAGCCTCTTTACCTTTATTGGGAGGTGTTATTCTAGTATACTAAAAGTGTCTCACGTCTTACCAGAATTGAAGTTAAAAAATTTAAACACCCTTCTTTCTTTAAAGACAAAACCATTAGACCTACATGAGAGTTAATGTGGACAACACTACACTCGAGTGAGATTATATATTTCTTATAGAAAATAAAAAATACTCTACCAAATAATATCATGCTTTAATTTTTTTAAGATTTAATTACACATTTAATCTCTATAATTTTTAAATTTATCTTTTTTAGTTTTTATAGTTAATAAATAAATTTTTTAGTTCATAAAATTTAATGAATGGAGTTTTTAGTCCCTCATATTTATATTTTAATTTTTCAAAAGATTTCTGTTAAATTTTTTTTAACTTTGCTAGTTAAAAAATTTCAACACAAAAAAAGAAATTAAAATATTAATTTTAAAAATTTACTTATTAATTATAGAAACTAAAAAAATAAATTTGAAAATTATAAAAATTAAATCCACTTTTTTTTAAAAATTAACCATTATTATATATGTCTCTATTATATTCAAATAAAAAATTTATGCTTAAATTAAACATGTTGCCGTGTACGATTACTTCTTTTTCTTTTTTGACGAAAGATAATTATTTCTTCTTGATAGTGTTACACGATACCAATTTGTACATGTGACTAGTCAATTCCAAATCATAGTGTGTTGGAATACGAAAACATTTTTATTGGGCATAAAAATAAACTTTTTTATTTTATTATTAGAATAACTTTGCAAGGTCACGAATCATTCAATTTATTCTATGAAAATAGTTGTTTAATTTTATTAATTTAAAAATGACTATTTCTGCAAAAAAAAAATGTTAACGAACATTTATTAAATCAAATAAGTTTGAATCTCATAAAATACAATTTATTTTTCTTATTGCAGTGGATCCTTACATAAAATAAAGTAAAATAAAACTTCTACAAAAAATGGAGTATAGAAAAAATCCATTCATTGTCAATAGATTTTTTTAACTTGCGTGATGCATCGCTTCGATTGTGCATCAGTCCTCACATGACAAATTTCCAATAAGAGATTAACGTTTAAAAATATCTAATATCAGGTACGCACTAACTTAGTGCATGCCCCAAACCTTGTATACACCATGTGTAACAAGAATTATCCCATGTTTTTAAATGACATGTATGATAAAAAAAGTTATTTCAGGTTTTCGACTACCATTTTATAAAATATGAATTACACTCGCATCTTTCTCAAAGTTTAATGAAATTACACTCGATATTTTTTTAGGCATTATTTTGATCACCTTAATTTAATACATATAATTTCCATAAAAAACAGAAAAAGATTATGTTAATGGCAATGGTATATGGTATTACTTTGTTATATAATTAAAGGAGGCATTTGTAAGGTAAAAAAATGATTATCGGGTAAAATTTTGTTACACATTAGAGGATATAAATGCAATTTGACCTTTTATAGATTAGATGTTTTGTTTTTTGGTGAATAGGTTTTACGGATGTTGCTTTTAAAATAATACATAAAGTAAAATATAAGAAGGCCCAAGTAATTTTTGCGTGTGTTTTTGGAACTTAGCTGCAATATAAGAAAAAAAAGCCCAATGAACTAGGGACCCATGATTTGAGCAGTTTTCTCTCTTCTTATTGAACACCCCCTCCACCCACCCCCAAAAAAAAAAACACAGATGATTGTTGAGTTTAAGCACAACGGGATAGTTCATACTGATCTATTTCTGATGGCATATCCAAATCAAAAGTTTCTAGTCTTTTGTAAAAAAATTAAACAAGATTATTGGGAGGTTTCCGATATTATTCTTTTGGCCATGTTAGTGAAAATAAAAGGAAAATATGCATGTGTAGAAAAAGGTAAACAAAATATAATTATTAAATTCCTTCAACAACATGTAACCGAAGCAGATATAATGACAAACATCCCTATATATGTTGTAACAAGCATTTGCTTTATCTTGTAATTTTGAAACCTATTCACAAATCATCTTTTGAAGTCTCTAATGAATGACAAAAAAAAAAAAACACAGCCTGTAATGGTAATACTAATAGCTAGTAATATATACCCTTTATGTGCATAATTCATAAAGGTGGCTATGGGACACTTGAAGAACTCCTTGAGGTGATAACATGGGCTCAACTTGGCATCCATGATAAACCGGTAAACTCTTTATGTTCCAAAGTTATTTTCCCCTTAAAAAAAAAGCTAAATTAAATTTCCATTGCATCCTAGAACCATAATTATGAACATTGGTGCCTATTACACTTTTATGGCATACAAATGTATAAACCAAAGTGTTGGTTTTGAAAGGTGGGATTGCTGAATGTTGATGGATACTACAATACCTTTTTGTCTTTTATTGACAAAGCGGTGGAGGAAGGCTTCATCAGCCCCACTGCTCGCCATATAATTGTATCTGCCCCAACACCAAAAGAGCTTGTCAAAGAGATGGAGGTAAGTAATTGTTGTTATCTCTTATTTCTTCTACTTAGCCTTAAGTTGTTGAGTCTTCTCCTTCATATTTCTTTCTTTAACTAGCTTTCATTCTTTCACTGATGAGATTTGGTTTACCCTTTTAGGAATATTTCCCACAACATGAAAGAGTTGTCTCTAAGCTAAGCTGGGAAAGTGAACAGCTACATTAGTCCTCACTTTGTCAAATCCAATGGTGATTTAGATGATGATGATGATGGAAGTTTGTGTAGAGGGTAGTTGTTAGTTAGAATTTCGAAGTCATAGAGACTACTATCCTAGGTGACCACAATTTTCTGGAGCCAGATTCTTTGTGCTCTTACATTTCCTTGTTAGTGTAAACATTTGATTGCAATCTAGCTATGAAGGCTAACTACTTTGTTCAACCTGAATTTTTCCTTTTTCCTTTTAAGACTCAATCCGTTGGTCACTACAAATTTTTTTTTATCTATATTTTATCCTCTTAAAATTTAAATTTATTACTTTTTTTGCTCAAAACTAGATTTGGGTACCTATATGCATGTATGTAGTTATAGAAAAATATTAGTTTTTTTTCAATTTTTTTACATCATTTATATGTATAACCAATGTATAAAACATTATTTTATATCAGTTATATGTATAATTGATATAAAAAAGTAAAAAAAACCTTACACTTATTTCTTCAATAGCTTACAAGTAGGTTAAAATGTTTTCTATATTGATTATATATATAAATAATGTAAAAAAAATTAAAAGAACATACACTTTCTACAATTAATCTGAACCTAGCTCTGAGTCAAAATGTAACAAATTTATTTTTTGCAAATTTTTTTTACAATGGCAAAATCCAAAATTTTTATATTTGTGAAGATGAAAAACATATTCAAGCATTTTCTAATTAGAATTATCAAAGCACATGACAATTAAATGTTTAAACAATATTTTAGAAGTTTGTATAAATTTTTAAAATAGAAAAAATTATATAATTTTTTAAACCTCAAGAAACACATGCATAATTTTTTTACTATACATGTATTTTTTATTTTGTAAAATTTATACTAAATAAAAAATGCATGTATTGTTTAGTCTTTATTTTAACAAAACAAACCACCCATCACTATTTACTATGCCTACGGGCCACTTTACTTTGTTGTCTTGTTGCTGATTTGTCCCAGGTTATTCATGATACTTAACATTTAAAAAACAAATTACAACTATCAACTTCAGAAGTAAAAATACTGGCTCATTTGTTTTCCGGTTGACCCTTAAGACAATGAAACTAATTTGACAGTGAACCTAAGCATTGCCCATATCTCCAAAACCACTACAATTAGGCTAAAACTTCTTCCACTCCAAAAAAAATTTGTAGACATCCTTTGCATTCCGAATTATCCTTTCTTTACTGGAAAGGATGTCAGTAGAAATTTTTTGAGGTGATGAAAAAAATGCCCCTACAACTTTCATTCTGGAACTGTGTCAGCATTATTGCCCATAAATGGGCAAAGCCAGAATTCTTTTTTTTTTAAAAAAAAAAAAAACTTAAGTGTGCTCAGCAACCCAAATTGATTTATATTGAGATTTTGTTTAGATAATTTACAAAAAAAAAAAAACTTATAAAAGAAGAAAATAAAAAGATAAAATAAAATATTTTTTAAAATTAAATTTTAGATAAATTAAATGAGAGAGATTTTATAAATTATTTATACATAAAAAATTTAACTTATTTTATCTTGTTTTTTTTCATAAATACTTATTAAGACATTTTTTTTAAATATGGCCAAAAACTCTCGACTCTCGTGCAAGAGTGAAAACTATTAAACTAGGGACGAAGACAGTTATTTGGTGGAGGATCAATTTTTGTTAAAATAACTAACTTAATATTTAAATCTGAAAGGCTTGAGCTGGTTTCCACTGCAAGCTTGTTGACCATGTGTATTCAAATAGCCGAAGTATTGTTTATTTGTATTAAATACTAAAATAATAAGAAGACAGGATTTAATATTATATAATGGATGGACTATATCCAAACTACAAATACTAAGCTACAAATAAAATGGTTCAATTATAAAAATAAAAAATACAATGATTCAATAATGTTTTTTTCTTTTTGTTCTCTAGTTATGGAAGGTGAGGTTGATTTGGAGTAAAACTGGTTACTGGTGCCACCTTTTGTGGTTGAACCTCAGTCTTAAAAAGTGATAGGTTGGCGATGCTTAAAAATGCAATCATACTTCACATTCGCTGAGAAAACGATATGTTATCAACTTAATTTTAAGAAGTAGTACATCAGAAGTGCTTAAAGAAAATAGCAAATATTTTGTGATATCATCAATCATATATAAAATTAAATCCTCTCATCACACACACACACACACACAAAATAGACCAGTGTTTTTTTCAACAGAAAAACAGACCAGTGTTAAAAAATAAAAACTGAAAAATTAGGAGTTGGCATCACTTTGATTCAGGGAATTAACCATTTATGAATCATATATTTTTTTATTAATTAATTTTTGTATATTTTTCTATATATTAACCTATTTTTTTGGACAAGTTTCTCTGTAAAACCAAAAAGAAAATAACACAAATAAAATGTTATAAAATTAATTTTTTGAAAAAGCTAAAATCAAATTTTTTGAAAATTTAATGTTAACTTATGCATAAGATAATTTTTTTTATAAATAAAATTTATTTCATGCTTTATCTTATTTTCTTTTAATACATTTTATAGAAAATTTTATCCAAAAATTAATTATGTATAGTTAAATATTATTAAATAAAATATAATTAAAATAAAAAATAAATAAGGTATTGCAAAATTCAAAATATATAAAAAAAAATCATAGTGAAAAGGAAGAAAAAAAGGCAATAACTTCAATGCATGTAATTGAAAACAGGAATGTTGATCATTTTAAAAAAAACAATAAAGAAAAAGAAAGGTGACCCTACAGACGCTTAAGAATTTTCTGAACCATCCGATGGCATGGCTCCAATCCAATCCAACGGAGTGAGTTGACCGGTCAAAACCTAACTCATGAAGTCGCACACACGTGTCCACCACCTGGCACGCTCTCATACGCAGTTAAGAAATAATACAGGGGAAAATAGAAAAAACGAAGGCAGGGGTAGTTTCGTCACACGCATAAGCAGAGGGAAAATTTCAGTTTAGGCTACACAGCCTCAACATCATTGACATTTGATAATGGCAATGCCTCTGTTTGCTTCTGTATGATTCTTCTCAGCAGATAATCGATCGCGCTCTGTTGATTCGATCGAAATCGAAGAAGAAGGCGAGCTTCAACCCTAGCGTTTGCACAATCTATTCTGTAAGCTTAATGAAACTCTTTTTTCGCTCTTCGTGATGGACGAGTTGTTCAATCTGTATTTCGCGGTAGTGTTTCTGGAAGCTCTTGCATTCGCTTTCTGTGTTTTCGCTATCGTTTTACGAAGAAAGTAGTGTACGACGTGAATGAATATCAAATATGTTACTCGTTTTTGTTTCGTGAGATTCAGTAACGCAGATCGACGATGCAATTCTGAAATTGCGCATTTGTTCTCTTCGGTGGTTATTTGATGTCACGTCAGTTTCGTTTTGTTCTTTTAGGTTGTTATGATACGGTTTGAGTCCGCATTTGATAGCGTGAATTCAAAAATAGAAATGCTTACTAATCGGTACTGTGTGTACTGAAGTATTATTAACGCTAAAACCACATCAGGTTTC
The DNA here is from genome assembly GCF_000004515.6 of Glycine max. Taxonomy (NCBI): domain Eukaryota; kingdom Viridiplantae; phylum Streptophyta; class Magnoliopsida; order Fabales; family Fabaceae; genus Glycine; species Glycine max. Next base: position 34,694,629 of record NC_038248.2, on the reverse strand, counting down.
TATTTGTTCTTGAAAATGCTTGATCCATTTATCTTTGATATAGTAACAATGAGGTTTGAACTTGTGGCATCATGTACAACACCTAATCACTAGCACAATCCTTGTGGCTTAATAAATGCTCGATACTGTCGATTGGTATCAATATCAATGTCTTCAATATGTTACTGAAAATCTACAATTATCTTTGCATTCTTTATCCTCTCTTTCTTTTTCTCTCTCTCTCTCTCACACACACACACTCACTCACTCATTCTGAGAATGTAATTTCGATTGACATGAATGCCTTCACTTGGATGGAAAGACAGACAGATAGATTTATAGCACATAAATACTTAAATAGCAAATGTACATTCAACCTGACTACTACCATTCTACTTCTGTGATGTGTCTTATGCTTGGTCTCATTTTTTGTTGTTGAAGGATGATATATTTGCGTTGGTGTTTGCCTGAGGTTTTGGGGCGATTCCAAGTGATACATATCTTGACTTGATTGTGGTCGATACTAACTGGACAGGAATAATGCATCGCAAGTAAGAGAAAAAATTATTTTGTAGAGTAATGATGCCTGCCATTGTTTTGTATCTTAAATATCTTAATATTCCAATTTTAAATTTAGTTTACTTTCTCTTCTTTAGTTCACTTAAAAGATCAAATGATAGTACCCGGATTATCATCACAGCTATTATGGGAATTGCCTTTGGATTTTTTATTGGTATTTCAATTTCATCTGTGCATTTGACTAAGGTAATATTTACAATGGTAATTCTTTTCAATGCTTTGTCACACGTTTTTCATCCTTATAATTTTTTCCCTTGTTATATTTTGCAGATTAGCTTACTTTCTTCATCTGTAGCCTGTAGGGAATTCTTTTGATGTACCTGTAGCTGAATCTGAAATAGACAGATTTTCAGCTGAAGTAAACAGATCTCCTGCTGTTATTGACGAGTCTTCTGGAACCAAAAATCTTGAAACCCTAGGGTCAATTAGATTACCAAAGGTAATTTCCATGCTTATTCTTTAGATGGATGTGAATGTGGGTATATTCTCAGAAATGTAAAGCTGGAGGTTCCTTTGGTTGTTAGCACTGATATATTTGGTGATACTGTTCCTTAGAAAGGTTGGGTTTGATTTATGTATACTTTTACCATTTCCTGGCCATGGTTTTGTCTTATATAAAATATTTTGTGCTGCTAAGCTTTCTCCATGGCTAATTGTAGGGGTTGGAAAAATCATGAACTGAACCTTTTAAATCCTATTCTATTCAGATTTTAAGGATTACAGATTAAAATGTCTATTTATATATAATTTAATAATATTTGTAATTTTAATTGATTTATATTTTAACATTTATTTGTGGTTGATTATTTATGATCTTGCTCCATATTTAGATATGACATAAAACTTACCAGATAGAAAATTTATCACAAACTTTAATTCCAGCAAGGAAGTAAAATCTGCTTGTTTTATTTGGGGGGAAATGTGAACTTAAGCCTTTATTCAAACTAATCTAAGCTTATATATTGCTTATAAAACAATGATTAGGTGCAGGCATTCATGAGCTTGTCAACTTAGCAACTTGTCAAAGTGGTGCACAATTTATATAATTAGATGAAATGATCTATTATGTGAACTAATATCATTTTGTAGTTGATTTTAGAGCAATGATTTAGGTGCTGATGTTCATGAATCATGAGCTTATCAACTTTGGAAGTAGTCTGAAATATTAAAAATTCATTGCTTAAGCAATTTGATGAACATTAAAGTTGAATGAGCTTTTATCTATGTCTCATCCGTAAGGGACTGTCAAGTTTTTTGTATTGATTAAACTACTTTCTAGAATTATTTTCTGCTGGGTGTTGTTCTTGATGCATTGTGGCTATGAATTTCAGACATCATTATATAATTATACTTGCTATAGATTTGCAGCATACTATTTAACAAGCAAATAAAGTCTGATTTGAAACTGCTACTTTGATAGATATTTGTTGCATCAAATCCTCGTGGAGCTGAATCACTACCCCCTGGAATCGTTGTATCAGAATCAGATTTTTATTTACGAAGACTATGGGGTGAACCTAGTGAGGTATGTTACAAACAGTTATTTATGATGCGAGAAATTATTTGTGGCTTGTAGCCGTTAAGTCTCATATATGATATAGTACTACAAATACAAGACTTAAACAAACCCCAAAGTGCCTCTCTCTCTCTCATTTGCATGTGTTGTCTATTTTTGTGATGGTGGGTGTGGCATGGGAAAACAGAGAGCCATATGTAGCAATGTTTCTTTCATTCTTCCATTTAAGTTGCACATGACATAGGAAGCAAATCAAAACCATGTCCCCTACACACGCTTTACATGTCCATATTTCCTAGAGATGTGCACTTATCTCAATTGTGTATTTATGCAGCTCTTATTCATGCATGAGACCATTGGATATTAGTCTGTCAGGAGTATGCATGTTGATTAGCTGGTGTGGATAGTGCTGACATGTTAGACGTATATTTCCTTGATGTCTTTTTTGCAAATCTTCCAATGAAACCATGAATGCTGCAGGATCTGAAGAAAAAGCCGAAGTATTTAGTTACATTCACTGTTGGTTATGAACAAAGGCATAATATCAATGCTACAGTGAAAAAGGTTATTGAGATTGACTACCTTCATATATAAGAATTTATTTGTATATCTACCATTTCTTATTTTCTTCAAAATTGCTGACTATCAAATTGTTCTGTAGTTTTCTGATGATTTTGCAATTTTGCTCTTTCATTATGATGGTCGGACTAGTGAATGGGATCAATTTGAGTGGTCAAGGAATGCAATCCATGTTAGTGCAAGGAAACAAACTAAATGGTATAGTTTTCTCCAATCATTTTTTTGCATTTAACTTATGAAAGTCATAGGTATTGGACATGGGAAGCCTATTTTTTGGTGATCACATTTAACTTTGGAATTCTTAAAAGACCTTATCATTCTTAGGAGTGATGACCTTATTGCTTTTATGCAATTTCCTCGTACTTAATGTTGTGCAGGTGGTATGCTAAAAGATTTTTGCACCCTGATATAGTATCAGCTTATGAATATATTTTTATTTGGGATGAAGATCTTGGAGTAGAACACTTCAATGCAGACAAGTATTATTTTCATCTGTCTAGTCTGCTCAAATTTGATATTTATGCAACTTTTAGTTTAATTAATTAACTGTATTCTATTCACCAGGTATATTCATTTAGTGAAAAAATATGGTTTGGAGATCTCTCAACCTGGTCTTGAGCCTAATAATGGATTGACATGGGAGATGACAAAAAGAAGGGGTGACAAAGAAGTTCACATGTACTCCTTTGCCCTTCCTTTCTTTCTTAACTTTAGTCATTGATGTAATAAGATGCTTTTGTATATCATGACTTCAAACTTCAGTCTTGACACATTTTTGTATGTGTTGGCAAATAGGGTGACAGAAGAGAAACCAGGCTGGTGTAGTGATCCACATTTGCCTCCTTGTGCTGCGTATGCTCTCTCTTCCACCCTGGTTCAAAGTTGAATTGGTGTATTGCTATATCATTTACCTAGATTTTCTTTTCTTTGTCTACTTAGTTAACTTTATTATATCTTTTGTTATTTTAGATTTGTGGAAATTATGGCACCTGTCTTTTCTCGTGAAGCTTGGCGTTGTGTGTGGCACATGATTCAGGTATATTTTATTTTCCTTGTCGCATATGATGGCTATAGTAATGTAGTGGATGAACAGGTGAATTTTTCTCTTACATGATATATAATCTTAATAATTATACTGATGAACTTTCCAAATATCTATTTGTAGAATGATCTAGTGCATGGATGGGGATTGGACTTTGCTCTCAGAAGATGTGTAGAGGTCAGTAAATTCTATCTATTTATTTTTATCCCTTCCTACCAATGAGAGTTTGAATCCTTTTTGTTAGCATTGTTGATAGGTGGGTATGCTTCAGTTGGTCATGTGTGCTTTCAGGTGCCAAGCTTATAAGAAGCCATATGAATAAAAATTAAATGATCTTTGTTTTTTGTTTTGCCTTTTGAACTTATCCAACACAGTGGTCCTGATTTTGTAAGCACTTTGTGTTTGTGTTTCTGTTCATATTAATGAATTTTGGCTTGTGCTTTTTCTTAAGTTACTATTATAGATAATTTATCAGGATTATGGCCAATTTTAATTCTTGAAATGCATTTCATGGTTTTATCTGTTCTTGAATTAATCGAAGAGGCTTCCACAGTACCATATTTTTGTCCTTTTCATATTTATGATGAATCTTCCTCCTTTTTTTCTTTCTTGAGTGTGAAACCTGTATATTTTGTGCTAAATAGTAAATAGTAAATATGGGAGTACGATCTCATTACTTAAATAAAATCTTCTACGTAATTTGGTTTAGTTTATTTAGCTTTAATTTGAATTCTTTTTTGCAGCCAGCACATGAAAAAATTGGTGTAATTGATTCACAATGGATTGTTCATCAAGTAATTCCTTCTCTTGGGAACCAGGTTAGACCTCACTAGCTTACAATATAGTTAGGGCCACTTATTTTCTTTGATGATATCATTTTAAATTGAGTGTGTTTTTATATATTTGTTGGGAGTATATTTTTATTTTCTTTTTTTCCTTTTTTTTCCACCTCCTCAACCTAGTCAGTTGTGGTGTGAATTGTAGAAAGTTGATTCTGGACAAGGTTTCAATGACGAGGAGTTCATATTGTTGGGAGGTTAAACTAAGATGACAGGGTTTTATTTTATTTAAAACTTGATGATATAGTATGGTTGTTGCATTGTGATTGTGACTTGGAAGTCCCAAGTTCAAATTATGGAAACAACCGATGTTTGCGGGATAAGGCTGACTACATCTTCCTCCCCCCCCCCCCCCTCCCTAATACTCCACTTGGTCGGAGCCTCATGCATTGAGTTGCACTTTTTTATGTTGGACAGAACAATAGGCCTTTTCTCACTTATTGGTTCTGCTTTTAATTTTTATATACACATGATGGCCTTTCTTTTATTCCTGTTTTGGGAGGGTGGCGGGCTGTGGAGGTAGGAATTGCTTCATAGCTATTAAAGTAAGACGAAAAGATGAAGGTAAAAGACATAAGGACATCTTCTCGAGTAACGATTATATTTTTTCCATATTTATATTGCCTAGGATATGAATATTTATTGTTTGACCAAGCCATATATTATCGAGTCGAAAAGTTTATCATGGGGTAACAGGATCGAAATAGTTGCTTCTACTCACCATGACAGTACATATAGCCTTTACTTCTTTTGCAAGAAATTTTGTTCTATTAATTTCCAAATATAATTTTTTGGATATGTATGCATAATTTTCAGGGAGAGTCTGACAAAGGAAAAATGCCATGGGATTCGGTATGCATACTTTCTGTTCAATAATACTACCGAGTACTGTATTTGCTCGATTTTTTGCTTACACGATTACTACACTATTGGTTTTTCTTTAAAGTTCTATTAGAGCTACATATGCATTTATGTGCAGTAGCAAATGTAAGAAAAGTTATTAGTTAAATACTTATATTTCGATCAGACATTTTGCCCCCTACTGCAATACCTTCTTTTTTTTTTTCTTGAATAACAAATAATTTTCTTGAATAACCAACCTTTCAGGTCCGAGCCAGATGCAAAAGTGAATGGGCCCAGTTTCAACTTCGCGTAACCAATGCTGATAAGTCTTATCTTGAAGGACATAAACGTAATGGGAAGGATTGATATGTGGATCCATCTACCTATTGTATATGTTTTACGTACACACTCGGTGGTAGTATTTGTTTTGCATTGTTTCCTCCCCTCAGGTGCCATGCGAATTTTTGAGCCATATTTTTGAGGAATTAATCTATAGCCATGTAAATCAATCACTTTTATGTTATTGAATAACTTTTTTATCAGCCGTTAGATTGAAATTTCTTGTCTTATAGGTTGTACATATAAAATTTTATATTAATATAAATTATCTAATTCTTTGAATTAAAATTGACGTAATATATTATAAAATATGAAAATGAAAATAAATTTTATCATTTTTTTTGTTCAATTTGTATAAGAATTGATAACAAAAAAATAAGAGATCAATAAAAATATATTTTATATGAAATTATTGAAAGAAGCAATAATATTTAAGTTTTATACTTGCAAGTATTATAATTGGAATGCAGACATTGTAAAAACAAAAAAAATACTTTCGATTATTGATTAAGGTAGTATTTAAAAATGGGGCCAAGCATATGTGAAGAAAAATGTTTTAAAAATTTAGAACCTTAATTATTATAAAAATCTAGAACTATTTTTTGTGAATTATCTTTTACTCCCTCTGTTCCTTTTTAAGTTTCAAATTTTTAACAAAAAATTGTTTTTATTTATCTATAATTTTAAAAGTACAAGATAACATAGCACTACCCATAGTTAATTAGAGAGAGGAGAGAAACGTGGAGTGGGGATGAACAAAATAGGAAAAGTGCATTCAGACTATTATAAAAGAACAAAGGAGCAATGTTTTAGCTTTTTAATTTGATGTTTTGAATTGAAAGTCTAATTAATGTATCGTTTTCAAATATATAATTATTTAATACCCATTATTATTGGTGCAAATATCAAAGATGAATGTATTAAATAATATCATTTTAGTTCAAATATAATAATTTTTAATTTTATTATATATTTTTTTAATCGGTGTAATAACTTTAAACATCAAAAGATGTAAAAAAAGGTAGTACATTAATTTCTTTCTTTTTTTATCCTTAAATAAACACACATTTAATATAGTCATTGATTCAATTGATATATAATAATCTATTCTTTTTAAGACGGGGTTTTGACTTTTCAATTTATTGAAGTGTATAATGTGTTTGATTTTATGTTTGGAAAATGATTTTAAATCCAAAATTTATTTTAGATACATTTTCATATGTTTGATTTTAAGTTGGAAAAGAATTCTAAATTAATTTTAAGTTTATAATTAATTTTGAATTAAAACAACTTTAAATAACTTGGATCCAAAATTAATTATAAATTTACTTATAACTTAATTTTATAATAAAAACATTTCAACATAAAATTAATTATAACTTTAAGTAAACAACGTCACTTTAAAATTAATTTTAATCAAAATCAATTTTACAAAATTAATCCATTAAAAATTAATTTTAACAACATACATCTAAACAAACACTTAATAGGGAACAAATGAACCACATGACATCCCTTGACTAGGGAACACTGTTTAGTGTTTACTATAACAGTGACCAAACCAATGTGCACCTAGGCAGCTTCACCACCACAGTTGTCACGGCGTAGAGTTGTGTTGGAAAGAGTGAAAATTGAAACTTTAGGATTGAATGACAGAACGGAAAATGAGGGATGAACTATGAGCACCAGCAGCAAAGAGGAAAAGGGATGACTAAACACGATAGATAGGTCATGAAGATGAAGGAGTTAACGACCATGGAAGACTTATGAACAGTCTTTTTCAATTGGTTGCCCGAATCCATGTTCTCTGGGGATGTTATTTAAATATTATTTTTTAATATATTTTTAAAGTTACTTTTTTATTATCAGGTCATTTTCTTATTTGTTTAACAACTGAAAAAAAAAAAAATATATATATATATATATATATATATATATATATATATATATATATATATATATATATAACTCGAACAAATACAGAATGTGACTTAATTAAGAATGCCTTAAAAAAAGTACTTTGGTAGCATTCTTCTTGCTTGTCAGGGGAGATAGTCAGATAGAAATTGCAGTGTCAACAACAGCATGGAAATGCAAGAACTTTTCCATCAATAAAAAATAAGGTTAAAAATGAAAAATTAAAGAATCGCATCAGCAATATGGAAACTATTGATATTATCTTCTAATTAATGGTGAAAAATTACATCAATAACATCTGACTATACACGCTATACATGCATAATGTCAATTTCACGAGTTATTTTTCTTACTGACAGCTATATTGCACATAAGCCAATCCGGACAAATTAATCAAAACACCATATAATTGTGATCTTGTTTAGATAACTTTTTTAATAAACACTTATAGGTCCTATAAGTAAATAAAAAAATATAATAAACTAAGTTTCTTTCATAAGTTAAAATTAGTTGATATATATGTTAATTTATAGAAGTATTCTTATTTAGCTTTTCTAAAAGTTGATTTTAACTCCTCCACAGACTAATTTTAACTTATAACAAAATTTATTTATTTTACCTTGTATTTTCCAAGAAATATTTTTGACAAGTTTTACTCCAACAGGATTACAGTAAGTCTTTACATCATCTTCAAATGTATCGTAGATTTTTACTGTTTTTAACACTATAGGAATGTCAAACAAGCATGAAATTTGGGAAAGAAATACTAGTAGTATAGTAACTAGCTATTTTTTATTTTTAATTTTTATGGAGGAGCTAGAAGGACACAACTTTTCTTCAAAAGAAAAAATTGAAAGTCTCGTATGGTAATTAGGAGTGAGGTTGAAGTCTGTGGAATGGGGTTGGAGGGTGTTGCTTAAAATGCCAGATACCTTGACCTGGCCTAAAAAGAAATGTTGGTTTCACTCACCTTCCTGACTTGTGAGTCAAGACTCATTTAGCATACAATTTCATGAAAGCCATGTGAGACAAATGAGTTTGGTAATGACATTAGCTATAGCCTAATAGAATATGCAGCATTCAAATTTTGACCAAAACACCCTCCTGATTTGAACATCTTATCTGTCCAATCTTTTGCTATTTGCTGCTCTGCCCATTCAAAATGGCTCATAGGATAGCACTTACAACAACACTCTTGTGCACATCACAGGGGCATTTTGGTAATCCAAATGATTGTGACAAAACATGTCTTGTGTGTTTGACAATAGTCACAATCTTGCTTCAAATGGCCGTTAAACTCCCGCCATCCCAACAAGTTAACGGCGTTAATTAGGCACCAACAACCCATCAAAAATATATAGGCCACATAACATAAGGCTTCATTCTCATACAAGCTCACCCTCCAATCCACTATCACTCACTCTCTCTTCTCCTACCATTATTTCTCTCTACCTTGAACTTCCACAATACAACTCTCTGCCTATAAACGCTCTTGTTTAACGTGAGAACTTGGGTGATCTTTTGGAGTTGTAGGAGCCCTTACACCTTGCAGAGTCATCTCAACATTCCCAAGGTATGTGATAAAATCAATCAATCCAGTTTCTATATGGATATGGTTTATGAATAATGATCATTTTCATGTTCTTAGTCCCAAGTTTGTTGATCATGGTTTCTTTTCCTTACCTTGTTTGATACTTTTTCAGGGCTCCTACTACGCAATAACGCCAAGCTCGATCTCAAATTAATATATCATTTATTCCTCTTAATCAAATATTAAATAAGGTATGTGTTGATTAATTTCTTTTTGGCACCAACCATACAGTAAAAGCTAAGCAACACATTACTTATTAGTAAATTATCACGCTTTTTAGTATCTGATAATAAATGGGATTGGATTATCTCAATTGAAACTTTAGCTTGGATTCTCTCCTATGAAAATCTCCACTATCAAAATCTCATGTTAGATTTTTTTATTATTTAAATTCTCTTTTTCTTATTTTTAATTAATGGTTGAGATTTCTCTGGACTAAAATGTCACATGAGAAAACCCAAACCTGATAATAAACTGATGGATGAAGCTATACTTGTATGAAAATGAAAATTATGAGGGTGACATTGATACAATAAAGACAAAAAATAAAAATTGAATAGATAGATATTTAAAGAAAAGGGTATGCAAGAAATGGCTCTGTGAATTTTTTATTGTTTTTTCGTTTCACAAAACTAAATTAATGATATAAACTTCTAATTCGGTTCTTTGATGAAACTTGAAAAATATGTTGACTACAGAAAAGATGGGAGAGATGTCAAACTTCCAATTGGGTGTGATTGGTGCACTATTTCTCTCGGTGGCTTCTTCTGTCTCCATTGTCATCTGCAACAAAGCCTTGATGAGCAATCTTGGCTTCCCTTTCGGTGATAATCATTTTTTCCCCTCTTCAAAAATCATATAATTTTGGCGATCAATAGTAAAATTTATTAGCATTTGCATATCTAACTTAGTTTTTTTTTTTAATTCCATTTGAACCAGCCACAACGCTTACTAGTTGGCATTTGATGGTCACATTTTGCACCCTTCATGCGGCTCAACGCTTGAATCTATTTGTGTCCAAATCCGTTGACTTGAAAACGGTCATGCTTTTTGGTATTCTAAATGGCATTTCCATTGGATTTCTCAACTTGAGTCTTGGCTTTAATTCCATTGGATTCTACCAGGTTTCACCTCAATACAATATTACTACCATAATAATAGCATAAAAAACTAAATTAAATGAGTCATTCTACACGTATTAATTAATTTTACTTTTGGAATGATTATTTTGCAGATGACAAAACTTGCGATCATACCATTCACTGTATTATTAGAAACTATTTTCTTAAAGAAGCAGTTCAGGTAACAAGTTATTGTAAGGACTTCATATTTGTAATAATTCAATTTAAACAATGGTAATGTACTAATGTAAAGTCTTGTGTTAATACGTGCAGCTCGAAAATAAAATTCTCTTTATCCCTATTACTTGTGGGAGTTGGCATTGCTTCTATCACAGACCTTCAGCTCAATTTTGTGGGAACCATTCTTTCCCTTCTGGCAATCATAACGACATGTGTTGGCCAAATCGTATCCTTTATTCAGTTATTGCTAAGTACTCACTCTTCCAGTTGTTGCATGTAATTATTGTTATCAATTAATTATGATGGCTTAGACTTGATATCATTAATAATCTTAATTAAAGCTGAGGAAGATTGGATATATTTGGATCCTTAACTAAGTGTTCTATTTAGCTGACCAACACAATACAGAAGAAGCTTAACGTCTCTTCCACACAGCTGCTCTACCAGTCTGCTCCATTCCAAGCAGCAATTCTTTTTGTTTCAGGCCCTCTTGTGGATCAGATGCTCACCAAGCAAAATGTCTTTGCCTACAAATATTCTCCTGTGGTCTTGGTAATATTCAATCCTCACCATTGTATTATATTATACTTAATATGCATATCTGAGTATAGGAACAGGAGGACCACTACTAATGTTCCAACTAATTTTCACCTTACACGTAACCGAGTTTTATTAACTCTTTTTTGTAAAATGAGAATCTCGGGAATATGCCACATGAAGATTATTTTCATGTGACATTTAATTAAGTTTTTTTAACTTTTTCACAAAATTGAAAATCTTGGTGGTATATTTTGTGAAAGTTGATCAAAACTGTTGGGAAATACCCAAATTTCACATTGTCTGTTTCACTTCTTGGAGTACAGTTTTATATATCTGTTAGACAACTTCATTTAATGTCAATTGGTTTTAAAATGAAATTTAACATAGTATCAGAGCAAGTTCTGATCTTGGGACCACGCTTCCGCTAGTCACACACTCCCTCACGCTTTGATATCATGTTAGATTTCATCTTAAAACCAGGTATATAAGCTGTATTGGCATGCATTATTTCATAAATTTCAATAAATATTAATCAACCATAAAATTTATTAATGTAAAAAAAAAATGTGTTAATAACATTCATCTCTATAATTGCTAGAATTATCCTATGAAATATGACTGATAATTTTTGTTTTTCTTTTTGTTGTTGGTGGAAAAATTTAGGCATTCATCATCTTGTCTTGCTTGATAGCTGTTTCTGTGAACTTCAGCACATTTCTGGTCATAGGCAAAACATCTCCTGTAACATATCAAGTGCTAGGCCACCTCAAGACATGCCTTGTTCTAGGATTTGGCTACACATTACTGCATGACCCTTTCACCGGAAGGAACATTCTTGGAATACTAATTGCCGTTTTTGGGATGGGTTTATACTCTTATTTCTGCACTGAGGAGAACAAAAAGAAACAGTTAGCTAGTGATCTCCCACTGGCCTCTCAGGTACTTATTCTCTTCTACCTTTGTTTCTTGCATTTTCATTCCTCTATCTAAATCTTCATGACAATTTAGCTAGAATTTAATTTAAAAGCACAATACTATATGTTAATAAAAAAATTATGATCGATATAATTTTTCAAATAACTTACAAAAGATCACAATAAATAATTTGTTATTAGATAACTCAGTGTATAGACTAAGACTATTTTTTTTTCATTTCATCTTTTATTCTTTACAGGTCAAAGACAAAGATAGCTTACCACTTTTGGCCGGGAAAAACGTGGGTAATCAAAACGAGGAAAATCATGAGACTAAGAAATTAAGCAAGGATTCTGTTATTTGAAAGGACAGGCTCCATGTCTTTTTAAGATTTCGTATATTTTGGGTTTCTTTCAATTTCTAGGAAACTAGTAATGAGTGTAAATCAAATTTGTTTAATAAGTTTTCTGTAACTTTAAGTCGGTGCATTTCATTTACCTACCATATATTCATTAAACTGCAGGAGGAAATTCAAATTTCATAAAATTGTAATCCCTTTTTTGTGTCAATGAAAAGGTAGACATCAATTATTTTGTGATTCATTGCTATGTTGTTCTCAATAACAATCATAGAAGGTGCCTGTTGCATTCCATTTTGTTATTATCGTTTTTTACTAATCTGAAGACTCTGATGAAAATTCAAATGTTGTGTGCGTAGTGAGCGGGCTACTCATTCTCTGGTGTCTTAGAACCATATTATTACAGGTAAGAATAAGATTTCAATTTAATTTTCCGTTTAATGCGTTTTCACCACATTACTTTCTCTCTTCTTTTTTTTTTTTCACATCAGCACATTACTCTCTAGCATGGACCGACCCAGGAATGGATCAAAGGGGAACTGGAATTTTTTTTACATAATTATTTAAATATTTAAATTTTAATAAATAATAAGTTTAAAAAATATTTATTATTAATTTTATAGATAAAATTAGAAATATGATTAACTATTAGAAAAATTTTAAGCAAATATTAACTCAAAAACATATTTTTCTTATATATTTTTCTTTATTAATATTTTTTAATTTAAATTTAAATTTGAATTTTCTCTCATATATCACAGTATCTTACTAAGAGAGGAAGGAGGCCAAGGCCTCTTGGATCTGTCCCTCCTCTCTTGACTGCATGTAATCAAGATTTTATGTGTGCACACGCGTAATTAATATAAGAGTCGATAATTCGACTTTGTGATCGGTTCAGACAAATAAGATGGCGACAATGGATCCTTAATTCAGGGATCTCTTGTATCAAAAGTCCTCTTGATAGTGGGTCTAGACAGCGTGTCTCATGGATGAAGTAGCGGTGCAAGTATTTAGAACATGTGGACTCTAACATGAAAATACTCGTAGATGAAAATGACTTTCACTCAAAGGAAAGATTACCATGTGGATGAGACTCGCACTTGAGGGAGAGATTCTTGGAATACAAGTATAAGGTGAAATCTCACATTGAGTACAAATGAGAATGTTGAACATCATATAAATACAGAAAAAACCCATAAACCTGATTTTAGGTTAAAATGTGATGTCAAGTTCAGTTATATGGTTACTCATGACTCATTAGTGTAAATCTGTATGATATTTACCCATCTCAGTTCAACATCAAACATCAAAAAAAAATCTCAAGCATTAAAAATTTAATGGGTTCAGCTAGATTAGCCCAACAAGTCCCAACCATTGTTGATATTTGATAGAATCTCTATTTCTTTTTAATCGTTGTTTAAGGTTATGAAAATAATAAATAAAAAATCATTTTATTATAATTACTATTTCATTTTCTATTATAATATTATTTATTCATCTTATTAATTAATTTCTCTATCATTTTTTTTGGAGAAAATTTCTCTATCATTCATTATTTTTCATTTTTTTTCTCTATCAATTATTATCTCATTTTCTACTATAATAATATTATAAAAACTTACACTACCATAAGATCGAAGGAAAATTATTTGTTTTGCTCTAAAAAATAGTGCATGCTTATGAGAATGAGGTATCCAAGGTGGTAAAATGTCAAATTACGACTTACGACATTGAAAAAAAAAAAAACACAAAGTTAAAACGTAGCCCTCAATCTGATTTGCGCTGACTGCAGAGTGTTGAAGGATGAACCGGAGTTCATTACTTTCCAACAACTTTCATTTATTAATAATTGTGTATAATAAATGGCCATTTCATTTGTGTTGTACTAGTAGTTAGTTTTCATTGATTAGGTAGCATGCAGATAGCAAATTGATTGATGAATGGGCAATTGATTATTCTTATCATATACTACTAGTACTATTCTTATCATATACTACGTACTAGTACTAGTAAGAGTATTTTTATTTAGCTTTTAATTTGTTAACTGAAAAGTTTTTAAATTATATTAGTAATGTGTGGTAAATAATTTTTTTATTAATTTGTGGAGTTTTTTTTACAAGTTACTCCATGTAACGTTTTTCAAACACTAATTTCTAATATTAATTTTTTTCTTCTTCTACAAATATTTATTGAATTTTGTTTTATTTTTTTATATAAAGTAGAGTTTTTATCATTTACTTTTATTTCTTTTCATCCACTCATTTGCCCGTTTGACACACTGACCCATTGGCTGGGCACTGCCCTTGTTGTTCATTCTTTTTTTTTCTTGCTTTGGTAATGCTACAAGACATTGATAAATGACAAATAATAAATTTATTTTATTATTTTTTTGGGGATTTTTTATGTTAAACTAGGGTTAAAAATGAGTCTAAATTGATCTAATAATCTGATCAACCCGAACCAAAGTAAAAAAAAATTGAATTGATTTAAATTAAAATAACACGCAAAATAATATAGGTTTCGAACATTAGATTTAGACACATGAAACTCAAACTTATACTTTTTTTAGAAAAATATTTTTATATATTATATAATTTTATAAATCTATAATGTTTATGTTATGTAATTATAAAATTCTAGCTTTTGGGACTATTCATCAATTTTATTTCATTTTATTATGATTCCTTTTTTCTTTTAAATTTTTTTATTTCTTTTTTTATGTTTTGAACTAATAATCAAACACTTATAATTCATTTATCCTCTGGTGGTTGGTAGAGGTGAAAAAGAGATTAAAAAAAAAGAGTGAAATAAATAATAAAATAAAGTGAAACTCACATTTTTATTCTCTATTTTAATTCAAAAATTTCATCTTAATTCACTTTCTTTTCATTTCATTTCATTTCACTCTATCAAGCATGCACTTATAACTTTTAGTATCTAGTTATCACCTTTCAATCACTAGCAATTTTTAAAATTTATTTGTCATCTATTTTTTTTCTAAGAACCTAACTCTAATGGTCTCATGTCATGTACATTATTAACATTAGTAATGTTGGAAAATAAGTGTGAGGTGAAGTCTCACATCATATAAAAATTAGAAGGTTGAGCGTCATTTAAGTGAAGGCAAAACCCATAAACAGGGTTTTAGGTTAAAATGTGGTGTCAGGTTCACTTATATAATTGTTCATGACTCATTGATGTAAATCTTCTCGATATTTATCCCATTCAATTTTCCAACAATTAGTACCAGAGTCGATGGTGCTACTTGGTGACCAGCTCTAACAAGTATAATGGAGGCAGCGGAGGATCCTTGGCCTGGGGATCCCTTCCTGGCAATGGGTCTAGGCTCTTGAGGAAAAGATTGTTGGAATATAAGTGTGAAGCGAAGTCCTATATCATGTAGGAATGAGAAGGTTGAGCATCATTTAAATGAAGGCAAGACCCATAAACCCGAGCCTTAAGGTTTTGGTTTAAAGTGTGGTGTCAGGTTCACTTATATGGTTACTCATGACTCATTGATGTAAATCTCTCCGATATTTTGTTGATCCGAACTCTCATATATGGAAAAGAGAAAAATATTTATTGTATAAGTCATAAGAGATCGCATAATTTTTCATCTCCCAATAAAAATATTTACACTAGAAAAAGCCTTAAATCTCTTTCAATTTTTGAACAAATAGCAAGGAATCACCACTACAAAAGAGTCCTTTATTAGCACGTAAATTAGACTTTAAATAGCACTTAGACATTAGACAACACTTGGTTAATACAAGTGTTATTAAATGGGCACCTTAGACAACACTTATTTAATACAAGTGTTATGAAATGGGCACCTAGACAACACTTGTTTAGTACAAGTATTGTCAAATGTGAACCTTAGATGATACTTGTTTAGTAGAAACATTGTCTAATTGAGATTTTAAATAGCACTTGTACTATTTATACTAGCACTGTCGAATGTTTTTTATTTTTTAATTATAGTTTTGTTGTTTTCACCTATATTAATATATAGGTTCATTTAATTTTGAAAATGCTTCAATAAACCACCAATAAGGCAATAACAATTTATTTCAAGATTTAATAAAATTATATTTCTCTTTTGCATAGTTCAAAACAATAATTCATACACACATCACCATTTTCATAATCTAATACATACAACTTAATTAAAAATCACTCCCTTAATTGTGAACAATGAAATTTGCATTGTTCAACATTTAACATTAATGCAATCAACCAAAACAAATTGTAAGTTGTATTGTTCAACATTTAAGTATATATAAAAAATAAAATCAAACTACACGTGAGTTTTAACAGTTGAAACTATGCTAAACCAATATGATCATATAACGACATCAATCTTCCTTGACTTCAACTAGTTGGTCATGAGAGTAAGTAGCACACTTGTAGTTAGGTAAGTACTACAAAATAAAACATCAAAGTAAATAAAGGTTAGAATTAAATAACATTAAGTTATTTGTAAAAATTAGGAATGATATAAATATAAATTACAACTAAAATTACATATCATAAGTGCGATGATATTTTCATTTTGTGAAATGATTTCTTTCATAAATCTCATAACATAATAACCACAATCAATTATATTTGTTTGGCAAGCGCACTATACAAATCAAAATGAAAGATTAAATGAATGTTGTATTATCCTTGTTTTGGACAATGAATTTGTTTAATCTAGATTAGGGCAAGAGATTAAAGTTAAGGATCCAAGTTATTTACTGTTTAGTCTAGATTTTGGCATCCTAATTTCCTTACTAGCTTGGTAAATGCGCAAAGCTCTAACAAAATGAAATAAATGTATTCGAGTCATTACATTCAATATATCTCATGTTTATTATATTGAAAATAAATGCATTTAACTTACTTTTCAAATGTATCTTTCATGTGTTATTTATGCTTTAGATCACCATGCATAGAATCCATATAATATATCATCAAAAAGATGACATTCATGACAATCAACACCTAATGATCCATACAAAACTTATTAGTTAGCAAATTTATGTAACATATATTCTTAGAAATTCATAAAGTAAATAAATTTTTTAAAAAGTTATTTACCCTATATTGTAAGGTGACAATAATAACTTGTCTCACTGATTAAATTCAATAAGTACATCAACTATAAACTTTATTGCCTTGGTGTTCGTTGGAGTTGTATTATGTAGGCATAAGTATGAGAATCTCATTGTGTTTTGTCTTGTAAGGACCAACTAATAATGGAAATACATTCAATGAAGATAAAAACATGTTACCAATAACATCAATGTTTAATTGAATAGCAATTGCAAAACTTTGTTTACTTAAAGTACCAGATATAAACACAAATAATAGGACAATATAACCATTCATGAAGAATAAGATCATTGATAATTTGTTGACTAATAAACTATGTATATGATATACCAAAAATGTTTCTCTCTATGTCTATGTTCAATAATGCACCATCTTGAAGCTTATCTTTAACATACATATCAACAAATTTGCAGTACATAGGGAGATTATTTGCACCAACTGCAAGGGAAGACTCTTGATGTTCTAACTTTGCTATTTCTTGTTTCTTTGTATCTAATTCATTTGTTTTTCTTGAATCTTCGCCTTTAGATTTTCCAGGAACCTAAATGAAAAAGCATTGCAGCAAAACATTTATTTAGAAAATAAATAAATTAAATAAAAGAATCTAATATATACCATAAGGAGTCATACCATAGAGACTAAATCAATAAGGTTGGTTGGTCATGCAACAAAAGTACCAATTGCATCACCTATTACCATGACTCCTGCTTCTTTTATAGGTAGTGGTAGTAGTGCATCTAACTTAATCACATACTTAATCAAAACTTTCACATGATTGAGAGGTAATGGTCTATTGTGTAATTTTTTATCAGCAAGACGGTTATAGACCTTTCCTTTTCCAACTACATGATGTGTTGGGGATGATAAATAAAAACTACATGATGAGATGCCCTAAAACAATAATTTTATCAAATAAACATCAATTAAATCACTAAATAATAAATCAATATATTTGATCAATTATTTGTAAATGCAATAATTTGATAAGAAAATAATTGCTTCAGGAACATCACAAGATAGAAGCGTGCAACTATCTTTCACATTGTTCTTGAATCGAGTTGCCCATTTGTCTTTTTAGAGTGAAGAAGATTATTTACACCAATTGCAGAGTAGGCTCCTAATGTTGACTTTGCTTGTTATTGTTTCTTTGTAGTAGTATCTGACTCATTTTCTTTTCTTGAATCTTTGCCTTTAGATTTTTTAGGAACCTTAATGGAAAAACATTAAAGTGAGACATTTATTTAGAAAATAATGAATTCAAAATCTAAAGTATATATACCATAAGGAGTTATACCATAGAGACTAAATCAATAAAGTTGGTTGTCCATGCAACAAAAGCACCATTTGCATCACCTACTACCATGACTCTTGCATCCTCAATAGGTAGAAGTAGCAGCACATCTGACTCTATCACATACTTAATCAAAAATTTCACATGATTGAGAAGTAATGGTCTAACACATCCAGGGTACTCTAGGACATTTAAGGGTTGAGAAAGTTTATCTTGTAAGTCTTGTAATTGCTCATGTGATGTAGTTTGTGATATGGTCTCCTAACACATTAATTTAAAGGGAAGGATGTATATCAATAATGCTAACATAAGAAGATAATAAAAGAACCAAATTAAAATATTATCATACTTACAATTTGCTTACACACTTGTTTAACATTTTCATTATCAACAACTCATAACTTATTTACACGTGCACTTTTCCATAAATCATGGCGAGATATGGATATGTCCTTTGATCCTATCTCCTTCAATTGTACATTGATAAATTAATGAGTTGCTTGAAAAAGATATCTAACATCTTGTACTTTGTATTTATGCAAGCTTACTATCATTTGCTCAAGTTGTGAATAACCTATGTGTGCTTTTCTATAAGGGTACTTAGGATTCAATGCTTTGTGTTGATTTTGAAAGCCTAGCATCTATTTAGACACATAACAATAATATGAATACAAATTATTAAGATAATTAATACTATAATTTAAATGACTAACCTTACCTTAAATTCGATGCATTGGCGTTTAGCAACAAAAGCTTTCCATTGCCCCTTGGATATGAATGGATACATTTGTGGAGGATGCTCATCAACACTACCATTTTCATCATAAACATTATTCTTTGTTAAGTAGGTTCTAAAATTTCTACAAAGTTTATTTGCTTCTTTAAGAACCCATCTTTGACAGCTATTATCAACAATGAATGTTGTCTACAAAATTGATCTTAATTGATCAAGTATGTTTGTATAAGAATCATAAAATATGTCAAGTATGTATAGTACCTGTATATCCTTCCAAATATTTTCTTTCACTACTTTCAATGTTGGTAATTTCCAATTATTAGATGTAACTGGCACTATTTGTTGAGAAATGACACTAATATAACTCACAAACATATTTCTATTAGGGTCAATTGGTTGACCTTTTTCATTCCATCCAACCTAATAATAATGATAGAATAAGAAATTTAATATATTAAATAGAAATCAATGTAAGTAAAGATAATTTTTTTTGTAAGTATAGTACCTTAAATGTTATTCCCTTATTTCTTGCATGAATGACTTTCTCCATAGTGGTCATCCAATGTTTAATAACATTTTCATCAGTATTGGGAGCATCACCATCATAAGAAACATCATCAATATCACTAGATGCCATTTAGCTATAACAAAAAATAGAAGAAAAAAAACAGTAAAATGTTAATTCATGAGAAGAGATACAAGCACAATGAATTAATAGCACTATACATGATACTAAATATCGAGAAAAAAAATTCTAAGTTAGCTAAATCTTTTTCTTTCCATTGGATTACGACTTATTTTTCCTTTCTTGACAGGAAATGATGGATTGATCCAAATCCCATCACCATGATCATTTCTCATATAGAAACCATCATCTATAGTTGGATCAATTTCAAGTGATTGTGATGTTCCTAAGAAATGATCATCCTCAATATTGGTATATTCATGATCTTGTCTATGAAATTCATTTAATTTGTTATTTAACAACACAATGGACCATTTTTCATTAGCAGGATTAGTGATGTAGGATACTTGTTGAGCTTGTGATGCTAGAATAAAAGGCTCATCCTTATATCCCTCCTTAATGAGATCCACCCGCATGAACCCTAAATCATCAATTTGAACCTCGTTATTGTTGTCTACCTTGTTCTTCTTGTGTGACGAGACCTTGAAAGCCCTATGGAATCAACATTGCCTAGGTATTCAATACAAAATTCAACAGCTTCTTCAACTATGTACTACTCAACAATACAACCTCTGGTCGACTGCAATTTTTTACATACCCTTTTAATATCTTCATGTAACATTCAAACGAGTACATCCATCTCATATAGGTTGGCCCACACAATTGTATCTTTCTAACTAGGTGAGCAGTCAAATGAACCATTAAGTCAAAGAAGTATGGTGGAAAGTACATCTCAAGCTTGCACAATGTCTTAACAATTTGTTTTTGCATTGCCAACAATTTTCCAGGGTCAATTACTTCACTACAAATCACCCTAAAGAAGAAACATAGTTTTATAACGGTCACCCTCACCTTTTTTGACAAAATGGAATGAATACCCATCGGTAAATGTTCCATTAGAACATGGCAAGCATGAGACTTTAGACCTTTTAACTTGAGGTTTTTCATAGATGCGAGGGTTTCTAATGTTTGAAAAGTACCCCTCTAGAACTTTAACTCCACGAAGAAACTTACAAAAAGATCTTTTTTTCTCTTCTAGATAAAGTATGATTTGCAGGAGGTAGATACGTACACTTTCCCTTCTTTAGTGGTCTCGATTCTTCCCTTATTACCTTACTTACCATGTCTAACCTTGCATGTATCCCATATTTACTCTTTCTAGGAACATTGAGTAATGTACCGATAACACTAGCACAAACATTTTTTTCAATATGCATCACATCAAGAAAATGTCTGACATACAATGACTTCCGGTATGGTAATTCAAAGAAAATAAACTTTTTCTTCCACCTACTAGTGACAAGCTCACCTGCAAATGGCTTACCAAAATTATCACTTCAATTTTGAACCTTTTCAAACAACTTATCACCAGTCAATGGCACAGAAGCTCTATATTCCTTTGTATTCCCATTGAATTCTTTCCTCGACAATCAATAATGATGTGTCGGGGATAAAAATGTATGATGTCCTTGGAAGACATTTTTTGCACAATTTTCCAATCACATCCAATATGTATTATCCTCACATAAAGGGCATGCACATTGTCCTTTGAAATTGTATCGGGAAAGATTATCATATGTTGGAAAATCATGTCCCAAATAGCATAGCCCTCAAAGTGAACTTCTCCTTCTTTTACCCATCGTACACCTCTACACTTGTATCCCACATTTGTTTCAGGTCTTCAATTAATGGAGCCAAGTATTCATCTATATCATTTGCTGGTTGTTTAGGCCTAGAAATTAACATAGACCACATCATGTACTTGTGCTTCATGCATAACCATGGAGGTAGATTATAAATGACTAAAATCAATGGCCATGTGTTGTGGGAATTACTTTGAATACCATGTGGGTTCATTCTATTAGTAGACAATGCAATTTTTAGGTTTCTTGCTTCTTCCCCAAATTCAGGATAATCCTTATTAGATTTAATCCATTGAGGAGAATCTATTGGGTGATGAAGCATGCTATCTTGAATCCTTTTATTTGAATGTCACGTCAAGTGTTTTGCATCTTCTGCACTACGGTACATACGCCTAAATCTCGGCATTATGGGAAAATTCCATACCACCTTCGTTGGAGTTTATTCTTTTCTCTTATATTGCAAGGCCTTACATTTAGGGCACAAGTTCAACGATGCATATTAATTATGAAATAAGAGACAATCATTAGTACAAGCATGAATCTTTTCATATCTTATGCCTATAGAACACAACATTTGCTTAGCCTCATATGTTCGACTAGGAAGCTCATTATCTTTAGGCAACATAAGTTTCAGAACTTTAAGCAATTCTATGAAACTCTTGTTAGACCATCCATTACTTACTTTTAAGTTATACAATTTTAATACTGTTGACAACCTTATGAACTTGGTACAACCACTATACAATGGTTCCTTTGCATCATTTTCCAACTTCGTAAACATTTCAGGACAATCTTGAAGATCCTCTTTAACTACTTTTGCTATCTCTTCAAGGAAATCGTCGTCATATGTATTTGTGTTGGCATCATTTGTATCATACCTCTCATTACTCCCCAAATCATTGAACTCATCTCTTGTCTCACTGTGCCATGTCCAACATGTATAACTTCGATTAATTCCATTACACACTAAATGATCTTTCAAGACATGCACACTAGCTCCCCCTGGGTCTTTTGCATGATCAACAACAAACCTAATAAACTCATCCAATTCATCCTCATATTCTTTTGATAAGCACTTGGTAATCATCCATTTTCAATCCATACTTTACTAATCTAATAAAATAATTATTCACATTAGTCACCTTGATATTTTAGAAGTTTATATCTACTTGTAAGGAGAAGCAATGAATCATTCACTCAATTAGTCAAAGCAATCTGTGTATGCATTCATGAGCCAACTATAACATTTGAAACATAACAATTTCAAGTGAATAGTGGAAACTAATGGAAGGACTTGAAGCCACAAAAATGACTTTTAGATCACCAAAGCAGTTCAACAGCTTATATTTTCATGTCAATGTCAATAGGCATGTTGATGCTGATCCACCCTTAAATGACAATGGCAATGATTTAAGAAAATTAATTGCAATTGCAAATTTTGATGGTGGGCCTCAACAGAAGCAAAATAGCATGGATAGCAAATGGCACAGTATTGACGAAACAACAGATCAGTCATGGTGTTATTTCTTCATTCAACAAATGATTGAGAATGGTATAGAGTGGGAAGGAAAAATGAGGTTTATATTATAAGTTGACATATTCCATAACAATAATATTCATAAGCTTACTAAGAAAGAACAAATTTACCTGTTAGGAGGTGAGTTTTTAGGCTTGTAAAGAAGCCCCGAAAGCACTTTCGCCTATTGGATCAAGACAACAAGACTCACATATTAATTAAGAGATGGGTGCCTCATCACAAAATATAAGGCTGACCCACTCACAAATGAAGCGTTGAATTGAAAGGTTTTATAATATGTATAATTATGCTAGCCTTTTTTCACATTCATTCATAATTATTTCATACTCCTTTGATATACATTATTATTTACTCTTTGTAAAAAAATGATACGCATGATGAGATGCCGCCCTGTTAAATTTGTCAAATTTAATTCATGTACTATATATATGTATTTTATTTAAGCAAAGTTGCATCTTGGAAGTAGAAAAAAGGAAAAGGAATCTAAAAGAATTGGAAGAACAAGTCATTGAAAAGAGAGACAGGAACATGAAAAGCTTCGGCCTTAACTAGAGATGCCTTCTTTATTTCATCTGCGTTTTCAAATAGTCTTCTTACTTTCCACCCATATTCACAAACCAAATATTCTAACTGCTGCTTAAGCTTTCCGCTGCTACCATTCTGAATCTTCAACCTGACATCCTGATCAGTTGTGCTGCTGCATTGCAACACCAAACCACCTCGTCCTTTCCTTCCCACTTTATAACAAGCACTTAGGAAGGACAATGTGGTTTTGTATTTGACTACCCTGCGTGGCATGACAAACACTTACAAGGATTGTTGCCATATAAGGCACATTCTAAAGGGGTTCGGTGTGGAGGTGGATGACAGTGATGTGTGAATGCATTCAGGGTTCAACAAGGAGCTAAAACAGTTATTGGCTCATGGATATGGTAAGGGAGGGTTGGGATTGCCGACAATGTTTGTTGCGAGGAACTATGTTGGTTGAGCTTAGGAAATTGAGCAAGAGAATGATGAGGGGAAACATTGAGAACTTGGTCAATTCTTGTGAAAAGATTGAAGACGACGTTGATTGTGAGGGGCCATGTCAAGCATATGGGGATGTAAGGTTTCAGCCGTGTGAAACTTGTTATGGAAGTTGTAAAATTGACTATGAAGTTAATAAAGAAGAAGAATATGACGGTGAGGTGGGGGACTATGGTATCCAACGATGCCCTGCTTGCAATGAAAATGGACTAATCCACTGCCCTATGTGTTGCTACTACTTTGGCTGTTTTTGGTACGCAAGTATAGTTATTGTGCACAACAAATTTTAAAGCTTATGTCTTGTTGTTTGTCTCCCTTATACAATATGCTTCCTGTGATGTTTACCATTGATTTACAATGGGAGCTTAAATGTTAAGGTGTAGTAGTATTGAACCTACTTTCAGCTAACTACATAATGCAACTACAATGCTTTGTGAATAGCTACCTAATGTAATTCAAGACAGCATCGATAGTTGTAATTACTTGTATTACTAGAATAGGAAAATTGGTAGAAAGCAAAATGTAAAGCACATAAAAATATAGTTCCCAATATTATTATTAAAAAAAATAAAGCTTCTCTACTATCATAGCCTTTCTTTAGTAAACCACAAATAAAGCAGCTAATAATAGTATAATACTCACCTGTTATGTCTGACAATTAGTATCTCAACTATGATTAATGAAACACCTCGATTTCCTTTTGCACTTACACCAATGACCTGAAAATAAAGATATGTGAATGCCAAAGTAGAAAACAACTGATAAAAGTAATAATAATAGGGATACAATAACAAATCATTCTCAAAGAACCAGAGGACACCATTCACATGTGTCAACTGAATTCTCGGAATAATTATGATGCAAATAGCAAAACAAGTGGAATATTTAATGTGATAAACATGCATCCCAGAATAATCAACAGTAGAAGGTGAATGCTTTGAGACAAACTATATTTTGTTGCATTTGTGAAATGATTTGTTTCTCTAAATGTGTTTATGTGTTTCAAATAATCTAAATATCTCAAGTTTTCTTTTGGTGTGAATGCTTTGAGATGGGTTGCTAAGGTTAGAGTTCAACAACAACAACAAAGCCTTATGCGTGTTCATACACATAAATTTTAAATTCTTTGAATTGGTGTTCACATGCGTGTTTGTGTTCTACAACTCAGTACCAAAAGGTTTGTTTTATTGGTTTATATCATTTGAGATTCATAATACTTGTACTTTCTGGATGCTGAGTTTCAACAGAGATAATTCAACTTCCAGCCATTCAAAGGTGGAGAAATGTTAGTTGTTATTCATTAGTTAGTTTGGCATTGAAAAATTGCAAGGAAATAGCTCTTTACCTCTAATTTATGGTTCTTTTTGTAGAATTGTACATATTTTACTTTATTGTGTGATTTTATAGGGTAGAAACTTCATTTTTGTGACTTAATGTTGAATCCAACTCAGTTTCAGGCCAACGAAGAGAAGGTTAAAGCAGCTGATGACTCGCTCAGCAAGATGCATCCGCTTAGCGAGGCATCAGCTTACTTAGCGGATCGGAAACCCTAGAAGAGGATAAGCCAAAGATCTGCACGCCCAGTGCGCAGCCAGCCCGCCCAGTGAGGACGTTGTCTCTTCTCGCGCTCAGCGCACCCACTCTCGCTAAGCGAAAACTCACTAACTCTCGCTTAGCGAGCCATGCTCACTAAGCGAGCCTTCGGAAGCTGAAGAGTCCAAGAGCCTTTAAAACACTGAGGTTGGCGGAGTTTCAAAAGGAGAGACGAGTTTTGGGCAACAAAGAGAGCTTAGTTCAGGAAACCAGAGAAAGTTAGGGTTTAGAGGCTAAAGGAGACATCTTCCATCATCTTCTTCCAATTTCTTTCACCAAAAAGAGTTTCTTTCTTGTAGTTTTCAAGCTTTACTTGTAATGGAAGGCTAAGCCACTTTGTTGGGGAGTACTACTGAACAATCTTGATGTAATATTCTCACTATCTATTTAATGTTATTTCTCTGTGTTCATTGCTTCTATCTATGCTTATTTTACATGCTTGTGGCTTGATCACCCATTTGTATGTGTAGTTAGGCTTTTTAGTATTGGAAAATGCTTTAAAACCTTAGAACTTGATAGAGCAAGCTAGAAATTTGTATGTCTAGGAATGGAATGCAGTGATCTAGTTCATTTTACATTGTAGGCTTAATACAACTTTTTTAGAACAAGTTTGTTGAGGGATCAAGAACAAAGTCTAAAGAGAGTTAGGCTCATTCATGTGAGGAATCATGGTTTGAGTAATTTCTCACTGTAATAACACTAGGATAACGTTAAATAGAGAAAAACACATTTTATACATCAAGAGAAATTCAGTAGGACACTCCCCAATGCTCTTAACTTGATAGTTTTCACTTTTTATAGCTTAAGATATTATGTTTATGTTCAATTAGATTTTCTAGTACAGAACTCAACATTTGTTTTATTTCAATCCTTATAAGTGTTTACATACTGAATGTACATGGTCTAGGTAAAACAAATTCCCTGAGGATACGATACTCGGTCTTACCGTTTTATACTACTTATGCGAATCGGTACACTTGTCATTCCAACAACAAGTTTATGGCGCCGTTGCCGGGGAATTTCTTTCCACTTAGATAGTATAATTTAGTTTGAAACATTTATTCTATATTCTTTAATTATTTCTTGTGAATAGTTAGAATTCAATTTTTTTCTTGATTTGGTTAACTGATGCTCTGTTTAGTTACTTCTTGTATGCGAGGTAATTCTTCACCAGGGGATTTAGCTCCACTATATTTGGAGATTGAAGCTACTTGTAGGAGAAACAACGCAGAAAGGAGGAGAAAAGCTTTACAAGAGAGGGCAGTACAACCAAGTTCCAAGAGAACTTGTTCATCCGAATCATCTTCAGCATTTCTAGCAAACTTGAGGGAATCTGAAGTTGGTGCATCTGAAGCTCACAACATGGCAGACGAGCAACCACAAAGGGTTACTCTTGAGGACTACTCCAGCTATTCCATGCCGTAATTTTTCACAAGTATTGTGCGGCCGGAAGTCCATGCATACAACATTACCTATCCACATTCCTTGATCCAGCTGATCCAAGGAAATCTATTTCATGGTCTGCCCAATGAAGACCCTTATGCACACCTTGCAACTTATATAGAAATCTGCAATATAGTGAAGATCGCAAGGGTGCCAGAAGATGCAATAAGGATTAGCTTGTTTTCATTCTCTTTGGCTGGTGAAGCAAAGAGATGGTTGCATTCTTTCAAGGAAAACAACTTGAAGACATGGAAAGAAGTAGTAGAGAAATTTCTGAAGAAATACTTCCCTAAATCAAAGACAGCTGAGGGCAAGGTAGTTATTTCCTCATTCCATCAGTTTTCGGATGAGTCTTTGAGTGAAGCGCTTGAACGATTTTGTGGTTTGCTACGGAAGACACCTACTCATGGATTCACAGAGCCTATTTAGTTGAATATCTTCATTGATGGTTTGAGACCATAGTCCTAGCAATTGTTAGATGCTTCTGCTGGGGGAAAGATTGTGGAAGCAATGCCTTCCAAGATTATTTTGATGATGCCAAAGAATCAAGAGTTAAGAAAATTCCAAAGATTCAAGAATCAAGTTTCAAGAATCAAGATTCAAGAATCAAGTTTCAAGATTCAAGAACAATCAAGATCAAGATTCAAGACTCAAGATTCTAGAATCAAGAGAAGACTTAATTCAGATAAGTACCAAAAAAAGGTTTTTCAAAACATTGAGTAGCATAAGAATTTTTCACAAAATCTTTTACCAAAGAGTTTTACTCTCTGGTAATCGATTACCAGAATGTAGTAATCGATTACCAGTAGCCAGCATTGCTTTCAAAACTGATTTACAAAGTTGTAATCGATTACCATAATCATGTAATCGATTAGCAATGTTTTAAAACATTTGATTTCAAATTTCAAGAGTCACAACTAGTGATAAAACATTTTCAAATCATTTTAAACTTGTGTAATCGATTACACAATACCTGTAATCGATTACCATAGTTTCTAAATGTTTTGATTTTCAAATTTAAACATGAAGAGTCATATCTGTTGATGTGTAATTGATTACACCGTGATGGTAATCGATTACCAGTGGCTGATTTCAAAAAATAAATTTCCAAAAGTCACAATTATTAAAGTGACTTTTTTCTAAATATTTTTTCAAAAGTCACAACTTTTTTAAATGACTAGTTTTAAAGAAATTTCCAAAAGTTACAAACTTTAACTTGAGTCATCAAATGATTATAAATATGTGACCATGGCATGAATTTAACAACAAGTTGTTACAGAACTTTCTAACTCATTTTCTCTTCATCTTTCAACAAGTTCTTTACAGAAATTTCTGATTCATTTCTCAACTTCTTTCTAAGATTTTTTATTCAATACTTTATCTTTCAAGAAAAGTTCACTGTTCAAAAACTTGTGCTATTCTTTTTCTCCATTCACTTCTCCCTTTGCAAAAAGAATAGAAGGACTAACCGCCTGAATTCTTTTATGTCTCCCTTATCTCTTTCCAAGAGAATTCAAAGGACTAACCGCTTGAGAATTCTTTTGATTCTTCCCTTCCCCTTAAACAAAAGATTTCAAAGGATTAACCTTCTGATATATCTTTTGTTTCCCCTTACAAAGATTCAAAGGACTAACCGCCTGAGAATTCTTTGTCTTAACACACTGGAGGGTACATCCTTTGTGGTACAAGTAGAGGGTACATCTACTTGGGTTGTTGTATTGAGACAAAGATAAGGTACATCTCTTGTGGATGAGTTCAAGTGGAGGGTACATCCACTTGGTTATTCAAAGAGAACAAGGGAGGGTACATCCCTTGTGGATCTTTGGCTTGTAAAGGATTTTATAAGGTTGAAAGAAATCTCAAGAACCGTTGGTTTCTTGGGGACTGGATGTAGGCACGGATTGTGGCCGAACCAGTATAAATCTTGTGTTTGTCTTCTTCTTCTCTACACTCTTTAATTTCCACTGTGTACTTTTAATTTCCGCTTTTACTTTTGGTTAAGTTTTTGTTTCTGTTCTTTATTTTCTTAACTTTGTAGTAAAAGCCTAGTTGAATCTAGTAACATTAAGAAGGATAATTTTTTAACTAGTCAAGACATATTAATAATTAATTCAACCCCCCCCTTCATAATTATTCCAAGGACACTTGATCCAACAAGTGGTATCAGAGCAGGTTTCTTGAGAAAAGTTTCACAACTTCAAGATTCATGGCCTCCGCAAATTCTCTGTTTCCTGAAGGAAACTCCATCCATAGGCCACCTATCTTTAATGGTGAGGGTTACCACTATTGGAAAACCCGAATGCAAATCTTTATTGAAGCCATAGATTTAAACATTTGGGAAGCAATAGAATTAGGACCTTACATACCCACCATAGTAGATGCAAGCACTAGCACAACAACACAAAAACCTAGAGATAAATGGACTAAAGAGGATAGAAGAAGAATCCAATATAATCTTAAAGCCAAAAACATCATCACTTTTGCCCTAGGAATAAATGAATATTTTAGAGTGTCAAACTGTTCAAATGCAAAGGAGATGTGGGATACTATCCAACTTACACATGAAGACACCACTGATGTGAAAAGATCTAGAGTCAGTACCCTTACACATGAATATGAATTATTTAGGATGAACCCTAATAAGAACATCCAAAGTATGCAGAAAAGATTCACACACATAGTCAATCATCTTGTCTCCTTAGGAAAAACCTTCCCTAATGAAGATTTAATTAATAAAGTTTTAAGATGCTTAAGTAGGGAATGGCAGCCCAAGGTAACTTCAATTTCTAAAAGTAAAGATCTTTTCTCTATGTCTCTTGCCACTTTGTTTGGCAAATTGCAGGAACATGAAATGGAACTTCAACGTCTCAACCAAAATGAAGAGACCAACAAAATGAAAAGAAGCATAGCACTCAAAGCCTCCTCCTCAATGCAAGAAGAAGAAGAATCTGATGATGAAGAGGACTTCTCACTCTTTGTGAAGAAGTTTCATAAATTCGTCAAAAATAGAAGAATGGAGAAAAGCCATAACTTCAACAATGGGAAGAGATCCCAAGAAGTTTCTCCTACACTTAAATGCTATAAGTGTAATCAACCTGGTCACATAAAAGCAAACTGTCCCTCAAATGAGTCATGGCCCGAGAAGAATGAGAAGAAAAGTTATAAAGAAAGAAGATCCAAGAAGGCGTATATTGCTTGGGATGACAATGACTCATCTGATGGTTCGAAGAAGGAGATCGACCTTCTATCCAAGGACTATGAAAGTGATGAGAACATCTCTCAAGAAGTTTAAGTAAGAAAAACAAAAGTCTGACTTCCATCTTTAAAGATCTAAGCACTTGAATCATGAAAAAAGGTAACATCAAAACCATTATCTTTTAAAATTAAGTTGGTTGAAATTTCTCTTTTATTTAACTTGTTTATATGATGACTAACAAAATTTTATTTGTTTGTCTTGTTTGATTGCTATAATGAGTTTGTGCTCATATGAAAAAGTTGAGTTATCTTCCTTTTTCAAAATATGAAGCTTATCATAAATCAAAATGATTAATGATGCCATGATCTATATCTTTCAATTGTTGTATGATTACTTGTGTGATATGTTTAGAAGTATTTGATTGATTACTCATGTTTTTCAAAACCATTATATGATATAAAATTATTTTTATATATTAACAATTTCTATGTTTATCTTGGTAAGTGTTGATGTCTTCATTGTATTTTTAGAAGAAGTGTCTGGTAATCAATTACCTTCTCATGTAATCGATTACAAGCAGTTAGACTAAGTGTAATCGATTACAACATTCCTGTAATCGATTACAGAGCGTCTATGTCTATAAATTCGAAATTTCAGAAACCGCGAGAATGCGATTTCTGCAGAACTCGAACCCAAAATCCCTAAATCTTCAAAACTTCATTTCTCCCTCAATTCTCAACCAAATCATGTCCCACAAAGCCCAAAATTCATCTTTTTTCATCCTCTTTCATGTCAACCGATTGAAATTTCAAATAAGTCTCTCAAATGGCGGAACCATCGAAGAAGCGAAAGGGGATTGCGACTTCATCCGCAGTCACTGGAACACGAAGCCACGGAACATCCAAGGAGCAGACATCTCAAATTCCTCCCTCCATATCATCTCCTACGTTGTTTTCCTCAGAAGAACAATGTAACCGGTACAATTCTCTTTTCTCTTCTCTTTCCATTATCAACCCTAAGTTCGTAGACTTAGCTTTCTTTGATGATGAAGTATATGATTGCTTTCAAGTATTTCAAAATTCTTGTTTAATTCAGCTTATCTCCATGAAACTTCCTTTTTACCCTGAATTGGTTAAAGCTTTTTATTGAAACTTAGAAATTCAAGAAGATTCCTTGATTTTCGAAGTGTATGGGATTAAGATGGTCATAGAGCAGTCCCTTTTCTTTGATCTCACTCAATTATCAAGTGATGGTGTACCATTTGAGGGTTCACTTGATGATGAGTGGAAGTTTGATTTCTCTGTGTCTGATGCCCGCTGGATGGTTTGCACCAACCAAGAGGATATGACCGGAAGGCTTCTTGCCAGTTCATTGGCATTCGAATGCCGCATCATGCACTACTTGATTGTGCGAATCCTACTCCTTAGATCTTCCAACCTTGCACAGGTATCTAAGGAAGATTTGATGATCATGTGGGTTTTCTTAACCGGTCGTCAAATCGACTGGGCCCATCTTGTGAGATATCGCATGCATAAGGCAATGCGATCAAATGCTCCACTCCCATATCCCTATTTGATTACTTTGTTTATATAACATTTTAATGTCCCTCTTGACTCTGAGCCCTTTGTCAAAGTCAAAAGATCCTTCTCTATAGGTGCAAATGTAGTCTCTTCCTTCGGTTACCGCAAAGAGAGAGATGGCTCTTGGGTAAAGAAGGATGCTCCAGTACAGGCCGCCGAAGACCGCTCTCCATCACCACATTCTCAGAGAAATGACTCTTCATCTCTTATGCACAGAATTCTTGAAAGGTTCGATGGACTTCAAACCTATGTTGGTGAAAGGTTTGATGCTTTGGAACGACAAGTGGACACGCGATTCGACAAAATGGACTCAAGGATCACAAAGGTTGAAGAAGATGTTGTCATCATTCACGACTGCCTTTATTTACCTCCACCACCATCAGTTTAGACATTATTATTATTAGTATTTTGATTTCTAGCCATGTATTTGGCTATATTATTATGACATTTGAACACTTTTTATTTCTTTTAATATTTGCTTGGTATGACTGAATATTTATGGGTTGTGATATATGACTAAGTGGTTTGTATTTCAATTTGGTTTTATTCATGTTTTGATGTATGTATGGTTTAGAATCTTTTATGTTTATTTTACAAAGTATGCTTTGTATGTTTTAAATTATTTTATTTTACGCACTTTGGCCTTTTTGATGTTGCCAAAGGGGGAGAGAAAAATGGGTATTTTAGAAATCAAGATATTATATTTTCAAAGCTTTAAAATTAAGCATAAATTCAAAAAGAAAGGGGGAGAAAGAGATGAATGAACGATAGAACAAAACTTGTATGTATTCTCTTGATTTCAGGATTGTCATCATCAAAAAGGGGGAGATTGTGGAAGCAATGTCTTTCAAGATTATTTTGATGATGCCAAAGAATCAAGAGTTAAGCAAATTCCAAAGATTCAAGAATCAAGTTTCAAGAATCAAGATTCAAGATTCAAGATTCAAGAATCAAGTTTCAAGAATCAAGATTCAAGAACAGTCAAGATCAAGATTCAAGACTCAAAATTCTAGAATCAAGAGAAGACTCAATTCAGATAAGTACCAAAAAAAGTTTTTCAAAACATTGAGTAGCACAAGAATTTTTCACAAAATCTTTTACCAAAGAGTTTTACTCTCTGGTAATCGATTACCAGAACGTAGTAATCGATTACCAGTAGCCAGCATTGTTTTCAAAACTGATTTACAAAGCTGTAATCGATTACCATAATCATGAAATTGATTACCAATGTTTTAAAACGTTATATTTCAAATTTCAAGATTCACAACTAGTGATAACACATTTTCAAATCATTTTAAACTTGTGTAATCGATTACACAATACCTATAATCGATTACCAGAGTTTCTAAATGTTTTGATTTTTAAATTTAAACATGAAGAGTCACATCTGTTGATGTGTAATCGATTACTCCTTGATGGTAATCGATTACCAGCAATTGATTTCAAAAAAGAAATTTCCAAAAGTCACAATTCTTAAAGTGACTTGTTTCTAAATTTTTTTTCAAAAGTCACAACTTTTTTAAATGACTAGTTTTAAAGAAATTGCCAAGAGTTACAAACTTTAACTTGAGTCATCAAATGATTATAAATATGTGACCATGGCATGAATTTAACAACAAGTTGTTATAGAACTTTCTAATGTAGAAGCAAGCTTCATGATGACGAATCAAGTAGTTTTGATGATGACAAAGATGATGACAAAAAGCCCAAAGAATGATTTCAAGATTGAGTCAACAAGTTCAAGATCAAGATTAATTTCAAGTTTCATGAGAAGAAATCAAGAAGATTCAAGAATCAAGAGAAGTTTGATTTCACGATTCAAGAGAAGATGAATTCAAGATTAAAGAGAAGAAATCAAGAAGACTTCACAAGGGAAGTATTGAAAAGATTTTTCAAAAAACAAACATAGCACAATTTTGTTTTATCAAAAGAATTTTTCTCAAAATTTTCTAAGTTACTAGAGTTTTTACTCTCTAGTAATCGATTACCAGTTTCCTGTAATCGATTACCAGTAGCAAAGTTTGATTTCAAAAGCTTTTAACTGAATTTGCAACGTACCAATTGATTTTTAAATGGTGTAATCGATTACAATATATTGGTAATCGATTACCAGTGTATCTGAACGTTGAAATTCAAATTCAATTGTGAAGAGTCACATCTTTTCATAAAATGTTTTGTGTAATCGATTACATGGTTTTGGTAATCGATTACCAGTGACAAGTTTTGAATAAAAATCAAGAGATGTAACTCTTCCAATGGTTTTCAGGTTTTTCTCAAGGTTATAACTCTTCCAATGGTTTTTCTTGACCAGACATGGAGAGTCTATAAAAGCAAGACCTTGACTTGCATTTCAAAAACTTTTAAGATATACTTTTACAACCTTTGAATCTCTTTGAACATCTTTTTGAACTTCTTCTTCTTCTTCCTTTGCCAAAAGCTTTCTGAGTTTTCTGGTTTCCAAACCTTGTTCTTTTACAGAAAACAAAAGTGTGCTATATCTTTTCATTCTCTTCTCCCTTTGTCAAAAAGAATTCGACAAGGACTAACCGCCTGAATTCTTTTTGTGTCTCTTTTCTCCCTTTTCCAAAAGAACAAAGGACTAACCGTCTGAATTCTTTTGTGTCTCCCTTCTCCCTTTTCAAAGAATTCAAAACGACACAGTTTGAGAATTCTTTTGATTCTTCCATTTCCCTTAAACAAAAGATTTCAAAGGACTAACCGCCTGAGAATTTTGTCTTAACACATTGGAGGGTACATCCTTTGTGGTACAAGTAGATGGTACATCTACTTGGGTTGTTGTAACTGAGAACAAGAGAGGGTACATCTCTTGTGGATCAATTCAAGTGGAGGGTACATCCACTTGGTTGTTCAAAGAGAACAAGGGAGGGTACATCCCTTGTGGATCTTTGCTTGTAAAGGCTTTTACAAGGTTGAAAAGAAATCTCAAGGACCGCAGGTCGCTTGGGGACAGGATGTAGGCACGGGTTGTTGCCGAACCAGTATAAATTCTTGTGTTTGTCTTCTTCTTCCCTACACTCTTTAATTTCCGCTGTGCACTTTAATTATCGCTTTTACTTTTGGTTAAGTATCTTTTTCTATTCTTTACTTTCTTAACTTAGTAGTAAAAGCCTAATTGAATCTAGTAACATTAAGAAGGATGATTTTTAATTAGTCAAGGTACATTAATAATTAATTCAACCCCCCCCCCCTTCTTAATTATTCCGAGGCCACTTGATCCAACATCTAACTCATTTTGTCTTCATCTTTCAACAAGTTCTTTACAGAAATTTCTAATTCATTTCTCAACTTCTTTCTAAGAGTTTTTGTTCAATACTTTCTCTTTCAAGAAAAGTTCATTGTTCAAAAACTTGTGCTATTCTTTTTCTCCATTCACTTCTCCCTTTGCCAAAAGAATAGAAGGACTAACCGCCTGAATTCTTTTGTGTCTCCCTTCTCTCTTTCCAATAGAATTCAAAGGACTAACCGCCTAAGAATTCTTTTGATTCTTCCCTTCCCCCTAAACAAAAGATTTCAAAGGACTAACTGCCCGAGATATCTTTTGTTTCCCCTTACAAAGATTCAAAGGACTAACCGCCTAAGAATTATTTGTCTTAACACATTGGAGGGTACATCCTTTGTGGTACAAGTAGAGGGTACATCTACTTGGGTTGTTGTATTTAGAACAAGAGAGGGTACATCTCTTGTGGATCAGTTTAAGTGAAGGATACATCCATTTGGTTATTCAAAGAGAACAAGGGAGGGTACATCCCTTGTGGATCTTTGGCTTGTAAAGGATTTTACAAGGTTGAAAGAAATCTCAAGAATCGTTGGTTTCTTGGGGACTGGATGTAGGCACGGATTGTGGCCGAACCAGTATAAATCTTGTGTTTGTCTTCTTCTTCCCTACACTCTTCAATTTCCGCTGTGTACTTTTAATTGTCACTTTTACTTTTGGTTAAGTTTCTGTTTCTGTTCTTTACTTTCTTAACTTTGTAGTAAAAGCCTAGTTGAATCTAGTAACATTAAGAAGGATAATTTTTTAACTAGTCAAGACACATTAATAATTAATTCAACCCCCCCCCCCTTCTTAATTATTCTGAGGCCACTTGATTCAACAAAGATTAAGTTGAAGACTCCCGAAGAAGCAACGAAACTCATTGAGAATATGGCTTCTAGTGATCATGTTATCTTACGTGATAGAACTCACGTACCCACCAAGAGAAGCCTGTTAGAACTCTCTTCACAAGATGCATTGTTGGCACAAAATAAGTTGTTAGCTAAGCAGCTTGAATCACTCACCGAGACACTCAGCAAGTTAACAACACAGTTACAAGCGGCTCAGCCCTCTCATTCTATTGTTATGCAAGTTGGAGGTTGTAGTATTTGTGGAGGAGCTCATGAATCTAACTGTTGTATACCCCAAGATGATGCTGCTAAAAAAGTAAATTACATGGGGAATCAAAACAGGCAAGGATTTCATTCATGAGGTTTTTTAGGTTACCAGCAAGGAGAGAATTTCAATCAAAATCAAGGGCAAGGATGGAGGTCACACCCAGGGAATCAGCTCAACAAAGATCAAGGAGGACCTTCCAATAGACCTCCTAATCAAGGGCCTAACTTGTACGAGAGGACCACCAAGCTGGAAGAAACTTTGGCTCAGTTTATGCAGATTTCAATGTCTAATCATAAGAGCACAAAGTCAGCCATCAAGAACCTAGAGATCCAAGTGGGGCAGCTAGCTAAAGAAATAACTGAGAATTCTTCTGGAGGTTTTGGAGCTAATACTAAGAAAAATCCCAAGGAAGAATGCAAGGTTGTCATAACTACAAGCAAGAGGGAGACCATTGTGGACAATGAGTGTAGGACCAATGAGGAGAAAGAGTTAGAAGTTGAGGGAGAAAAAGAAAATAAGGGAGATCAGATGGAGGAGATAAAAAAAATGAAGATAAGGAAGAAAAAAATGAAAAACATAAAAAAAAAAAGATGGCGAGGAAGAGAAAAAGACTAACAGTGAGTTGGCAAGAGAGAAGAAGGAGGTTGTCCCAAGTTCAGGAAAGGAAGCACCATATCATTTGGTGCCGTCTTAAAAGGACAAGGAACAACACTTTGCTCGTTTCCTTGATATCTTCAAGAAATTGAAGATAACTATTTCGTTTAGAGAAGCCTTGCAACAGATGTCGCTCTACTCCAAATTTCTCAAAGATCTGCTGGCCAAGAAAGGCAAATATATCCACAGTGACAACATTGTGGTGGAAGGAAATTGTAGTGTTGTCATCCAGAGGTTCCTTCCACCAAAATATAAGGATCCAGGGAGTGTTACCATCCCTTGCTCAATTGGTGCTGTGTCAGTTGGAAAAATGCTTATTAATTTAGGGGCTAGCATTAATTTAATGCCCCTATCCATGTGCAGAAGGATAGGAGAGCTGGAAATCCTACCAACAAGAATGACACTACAGTTAGCGGATCGCTCAATCACGAGGCCATATGGTGTAATGGAGGATGTGTTGGTCAAAGTGTGTCAATTCACTTTCCCTACAGATTTTGTAATTATGGATATTGAGGAGGACGCTGAGATTCCACTGATTTTAGGTCGTCCATTCATATTGATAGCCAATTATGTGGTTGATATGGGCAAGGGTAATCTTGAGATGAGTGTGGATGACTAGAAGGTTACCTTCAATTTGTTTGATGTAGTGAAACATTCAATTGACCAAAATGTTTGTTCCAAGATGGAGAGGATTGAGAATGAGACAGCTCAAATTGCCAGAGCTAAGGTGTTACAAGACCTTTAGAGGTAACATACGTCAAGCTAGTGACGTTAAATAAGCGCTTACTGGGAAGCAACCCAGCTTTTTCTTTATTTTCTCAATCATTTTTTTCTATTAATCATTGCATGTAGCTAGGTTTTGACTTAATTGAGATTGCTAGAGTAAGATGTTAAGCATGTTTTGTATGATAGAGGGGTTGGCCAAAAGCTTCTCTGAAGCATTGGATGAGGAAAGAACTTAGAAAAAAAAATTAGTCATCCAACTCGCTCAGTGCACCCCACGCACTCAGTGAGACATACTCTATGCATTGAGCGAGTAGCTTCTCTCGCTAAGCGTGCCAACCCCCATCCATTGGTTGTTGGGGTATCGCTAAGCGAGACAATCACGCTAAGCCCAAAAACCTCTCGGGTTGTGCATTTAATGGAATTGGGCTAAGTGAGTCAGCTTGCTGAGCGTGACACAGTCTCTCGCTAAACGTGCTTGTGCGCTAAGCGCAAAAGGCTTCTGCCTGAACTTTCATGGCAATTGGGCTAAGCGGGTCATCCTGCTAAGCACAAAACCCTCTCTGGAATGGCAATAGCGCTAAGCGAGACCATCTCGCTAAGCATGACCCCACTACTACATCATGAGGCATTTAATCCGCTAAGCGAGCCATGTCCCGCTTAGTGAAAGTTACAAACCAATCAGAGTTGCATAACTTGCTAAGCGCGCTCTTGCGCGCTAAGCCCAAAAACCTCTCGAGTTTCCTAATTTTTGAATTGGGCTAAGCGAGTCAGTCTCTCTAAGCGCATGAGTTCAAATCCTAAAAATTCAAACGTCACTGAGTGCTCGCTTAGCAAGTGACTCACGCTTAGCGAACAGATCGAAACTGCCAAAAATAAAACATAACTGCCTTAGGCAGTTACCTTTGCATCATTGTATAACCTCCCTCGCACATTATTTACAATCATTGGCTTATTTTACACTATGCTTCCATTTCCTTCTCTGCTTCTTGCCTCACTAGATCACATGCCTTGAATAATTATGCGGTAGTTAGAAGAGAAAGAACATGAAATTAGAGGCGTGAGTGAAAATGTTAGTTTGTTTGACAGGTAAATAGTGAAGGTAATCATTGGCTATAACCTGGTGAGATGTGTGAATCTAAATTGTGAGAGAACGACTAGCTTCAAGTACTGATTTTTGCATGAATCTTTGAATATTGAATGAATGCATGATTTGGAAATGATGAAGGCCATGATTGATTGATTTAGCCACTTAGCCAAACAGCCTTACCTTGTTCATGAATGATTAAACCCTTGCACCCATTTTGAGCTTGAATGTTATTGAATGAGTCTTTGAACCTTAAGCCTGATTGAAATTATAATCTCGGTCTACCTTTCCTTAGGTTATAGGAGAGCATTATGGTTTAAGACAAATTTGTTCCAAATTTGGGGGAGAGTGTTTGGGTGATTTTGATTGCAGGAAAGAAAGCAATAGCCACAAAAAACCATATCTAGTAGCAGTAATCATAAGCTGCTAAAATAAAATAAAATAAAATAAGAGAGAAAAATGAAATTTTCAAGAATAAGTAAAGCTTTGTGTGTGTTGTTGCTTGAGCTAAATGTCTTTTATGCTTGTGGCATATCAATAGAAGCTAGGAATTAAAGAAGGTGATCTAAGGATGAATGTTCTCCTAGAACCTAAGTTTTGCATCCTAGAAAAACCATGAATTGTTTGTAGCCCAACCTCATTACAAGGCAAGAAAGTCCTTCAGATTCATTTTTATGTGTTTGTGATTGTATGGAATGAGATGAAATGTAAAAGTTGAGACTTGTGCTTATGAGAAAAACAGTGACTGTGAGGATTAAGCTTGGTTAACCTTCCTTGATACCTGTCATAAGCACAAGTGTTTCTCACAGTCACTGTTTCTCTCATAAGCACAAGTATTTAAGGTAATTCTTCAAATCAACAGTCAACTGTTTCATGTGATTGAAACTTTTGAAACAAACACGATTTTGGCTAACCACTGTTGATTTCTGTCACTTGAGGACAAGTAAACTATTAATTCTTTGCTTGAGGATAAGCAAAACTATAAATTTGGGGGAGTTTGTTAGTTGCTATTCATAAGTTAATTTGGTATTGAAAAATTGCAAGGAAATAGCACTTTACCTCCAATTTATGGTTCTTTTTGTAAAATTGTACATATTTTACATTATTGTGTGATTTTATAGGGTAGAAACTCCATTTTTGTGACTTAATGTTGAATCCAACTCAGTTTCAGGCCAAAGAAGAGAAGGCTAAAGCAGCTAATGACTCGCTCAGCGAGGTAGATCCGCTCAGCGAGATGCATCCGTTTAGCGAGGCATCAGCTCCCTTAGCGGATGGGAAATCCTAGAAGAGGATAAGCCAGAGATCTGCACACCCAGCGCGTAGCCAGCCCGCCCAAGGAGGACGTTGTCTCTTCTCACTCTCAACGCACCCACTCTCGCTAAGTGGAAATTGACTAACTCTCGCTTAGCAAGCCATGCTCGCTAAGCGAGCCTTCGGAAGCTGAAGAGTCCAAGAGCCTTTAAAACACTAAGGTTGCCAGAGTTTCAAAAGGAGAGACGAATTTTGACCAACAAAGAGAGCTTAGTTTAGGAAAACAGAGAGAGTTAGGGTTTAGAGGCTGGAGGAGACATCCTCCATCATTTTCTTCCAATTTCTTTCACCAAAAATAGTTTCTTTCTTGTAGTTTTGAAGCTTTGCTTGTAATGGAAAACTAAGCCTCTTTGTGTTCATTGCTTCTATCTATGTTTATTTTACATGCTTGTGGCTTGATCACCCATTTATATGTGTAGTTAGGCTTTTTAGTATTGGAAAATGCTTTAAAACCTTAGAAATTGATAGAGCAAGCTAGAAATTTGTATGTCTAGGAATGGAGTGCAGTGATCTAGTTCATTTTACACTGTAGGCTTAGTGCAACTCTTTTAGAACAAGTTTGTTGAGGGATCAAGAATAAAGTCGAAAGAGAGTTAGGGTCATTCGTGTGAGGAATCATGGTTTGAGTAATTTCTCACTGTAAGAACACTAAGATAACGTTAAATAGAGAAAAACACATTTTATACATCAAGAGAAATTTAGTAGGACACTCTCCAACGCTCTTAATTTGATAGTTTTCACTTTTTTATAGCTTTAGATATTCTGTTTATGTTCAATTAGATTTTCTAGTACAGAACTCAACATTTGCTTTATTTTAATCCTTATAAGTGTTTACATATTGAATGTACATGGTCTAGGTGAAACAAATTCCCTGAGGATATAATACTCGGTCTTATCGTTTTATACTAC
Source organism: Glycine max (assembly GCF_000004515.6). Taxonomy (NCBI): domain Eukaryota; kingdom Viridiplantae; phylum Streptophyta; class Magnoliopsida; order Fabales; family Fabaceae; genus Glycine; species Glycine max. The sequence goes on along the minus strand of NC_038248.2, from coordinate 34,653,387 downwards.
TTGTGCGAATCGGTACACTTGCCATTCCAACAACAAGAAATCATCCATATGGGGTGCTAAGGCGATACAAAGATGTCTATATGCTTGTTGTCAATAATATAGCTTTTGAGGTACATCAATTTAGAGTAGAATTATGCATAGGCCTTATGATAAATCATCACATGCAGGAGAGTATCATGAAAGAGAATGAGAATGAAGATGATTTAGATTATGAGCTTGATGATGCTTCTATCAATTCAGATAACAAAAACAATATTTTCTTGCCAGAGATGAAGATGGTTAAGGATGAGGATATCGAGCCCAAGGTGCCTCTATCAAACTAGAAGAATCAAATTCATTCTCCTGATATCTTTTCTCTCTTGTTGGATTCCCCAAGAACTGGACCAAATCATTCATCTACAAATCCTGATACAAACAGTAAAACAGAACCCAAGTATCTTCACTTACAAACCACTCATTTGAGGGTCTCAACTATTTCTGATCATCTATCTTTGCACATGAGCAAAGATCATATTTTAAACTCTGATAACGAAGTAATGCTATGCCAGATAAGATCTATATAATCCCATTTGTTATTTATTACTCGTAACTATTTTATTATTACTTAGTGTAATGCCTATTGCTCAAGTTCAAATATGTAATGGTTCTTTGGAATATAGGCCTCGAAGAATACTCAGAGGAAAAACAATAATCAGACACTTAGTATGAATGATGACAATGAGAATAGCCTAGGACTAAATGACGGGTAATCACCATTTCTAGTATTTCTTTATATACTCTAGGATGCTCTTATAGTTCTTATGCTAATCTTTGGGCTTGTGGCAAGTAAAAAATATAATTTCACTCCTATTGCTCAAATATGTTTGAGTTTGCAGTTCCCTTTGTGAAAGTGATAAGGGAAATCAAAGTAGCATTTCACTGCCAAAATTAGAGAAACTGACAATTGGATCAAAACCACCCAAAGACTTTGTTTGCCCAATCACAGGTTAGATATTTTGTGATCCTGTCACCCTTGAAACAGGCCAAACCTATGAAAGAAAAGCAATTCAAGAGTGGCTCAGAACCGGAAACACAACATGCCCCATCATGCGACAACCTCTATCTATAAATATGTTGCCCAAAACAAACTATGTTTTGAAGAGATTCATAACATCATGGAAACAACAAAATCCTGAACTAGCACAAGAATTCTCTAATGCTAACACACCAAGGGGTTCTTCCTATTCTCCATCTGCGAAAGACTTCACAGTGATCTCCACTACACAAAGAACAATTGGTTCACCAAGTCTTAAGAGCAAAAAAAATTATATTAGACAAAGGAGCAACATATTTATGTGAGTTGCTGTCGCAACATCTCCAACTAGCATGCTAACTCAAGCTGCAGTTGAAACAATTATGAATTCCTTGAAACCTTACATTTCAAGTCTTTGTACATCATAAAAGTTACAAGAATGTGAAGAAGTTGTATTAGAAATAGCAAGATTATGGAAAGATTCAAAGACTGATCCTCAGATTGATGCTTATTTATCAAAGCCAACTATCATAAGTGGTTTGATGGAAATATCTAAATAAAGAAGTTTTAAGAACATCAATTTATATTCTTTCTGAGCTAATCTTTATAGATGAAAGACTTGGAGAAACACTTAACAGTGCAGATTCTGATTTTGATTGCTTGGCTACTCTACTTAAGAACGACTTGGTTGAGGCTGCTCTTCTTATTTACCAGCTAAGGCCAGTTTTTGCTCAGCTTTCAGCACATGAACTTACACCATCTCTTATGCAAGTGATTCAGAACACAAACAAGGGGTCAAATGATTTTCAGTTAGCTATAGACCCCAAAGATGTAGACAGAGAAATTCTTGAGCAAATTTTAATAAGAGGGGATGAATATAGCAGGTCCCTTAATGCTTTGAGTGTTATTTCTCAAAATGGAATTCCAGCCTTAGCGAAGTATTTGGAGAGGATAAAGGGAAGGAGGTTAGTTGTTTCCATACTTTTGTGTTGTATGCAACCTGAAAAAGGTTCCAAGAGCTTGATAGCAGACATAATTGAATTGTCTCCTGTTCTTGAATTATTTCACGGTGGAAATGATAATGTGAGAGGCATCTATGTGGAGTTTCTATTAGAATTGGTTCAATTGAATAGGTAAGCTAGCAACTTGCTTATCACAAGCCAAAACTTCTTTTCTCTTAAATTATTTACTCTCAAATAAAATATTCATTGATCTGCGATTGTTTTTATCTTCAATTTTTTTTTTTAAACTAGAGAGACTAGAGCAACAATAATAGCATTTTTTTTTTACCAATATTAACTCAGAAGGTGGGAAAGGCACAAATTTTTCATAGTATTCAACAAAGATATACCTAAATGTTTTCCTCATAAACACTCCCCATATTCTAATTTACAGTAGTTTGTCTTTGTTATATTAAACTATTTTGTGCAGTGTTATTCCTCTTCCATCACCAATTCTAGTATTAATTATTATTATTTTTATGGCATTACAGAAGGACAGTCTGCAACCAGATATTACAGACAATCAAGGATGAAGGAGCATTTAGTATGATGCATACATTTCTTGTATATCTTCATATGGCTCCAATGGAGCATCAACTTGTTGCTAGTGTTATTCTTCAGATTGATCTTCTGGCTAGCCTTTTGAGACCAATTTCTAGTTACTAAAATGTAATTTATGTTCTCCCATTTCCTTACTATAATTTTGTTCTTGTCAAAGCTTCAGGTTGAGCCACGAAAGATGAGTATTTACAGGGAAGAAGGTGTAGAGACACTAATAGAAGCACTTTGGCAAAAGGATTTCTCAAATACTCAAATGAAGGCTTTGGATGCTTTACTATTTCTTATTGGACATGTAACTTTGTCAGGAAAGTCATATACTAAAGTTTGGCTACTCAAGATTGTAGGATTTGATCAACCTTACAATGCTTTAATTAAGGCCAAGCGGTTGGGGCAGTATGGTAATGATTCAATGGAAATAATGGTTTGGGGCTATGTGGATTTTTGGTTAATGTTTGGGTTTAGTTGATAATTGATTTCTCTCCTTACTAACACCATTTTTTGTTATGTGCAAGGATGAAAAAAAATGTTATGAACACTTGGCAGAAAAGGGTAGCTTTTGTACTTTGCCATCATGAAAATGGTTCAATATTTCAAGCTTTGGAAGAATGCCTAAGGATTAATTCCTTAAAGATGGAAAAATCTTGCCTTGTTCTTGTCATATGGCTCACACACATGCTCTCTACTTTTCCTGATACCGACATAAAGGATGTTGCTTGCAAATCCTTACTTCATGAACTTATAAATGTCTTACAGTCATCCAAGAACTTGGAGGAAAAGATCTGGGTTGCCCTAGCCTTGAAAAATTTCATAAATGATCTAAGTAGGTTTATTTATAATAGTTGTACACATTATCTATGAGTTCTATACAAAGCAATACTAAATTGGAAACTATCAATGTTTCAGTTGCTCAACAAGAACTTAGAGCTTATGCTAAAAGCATCTACAAAATCATGAGGAAGCTCATCAAATATTCAACAATAGTTGTTGATATTATGAAAACCTTACTAAACTTAAACTCCATTGATGTGGTGAGTACTAAGTAGAATGGTAATTTGGGATATGGTTCATTTCATTTAATATATCTGTTTAGAAAAATAACTATCTTAATTATCTATTTTATAGACAAAGTTATGGAGTTGTAAAGAAGTTGTTGAGTTAGATTTTAGCTCATTGTGTCTCAAAAGGCATATTATTATTTGAGGAACATAGGAGCTTCATTAGTAACAAGATACTTATAACAAAGGATTGAGATACTCCCTAGTTGTCGATCCTACTCAGAAGGCACAATAATCCAAAAGTTCCTCAATTCTTATGTCAGAACCTAATCTATGCTTAAGAAACTATTCAACTCAAATAGGTATCCATCTTGAATTGAATACTCCTACAATCTATGCCTATAAATGGCAATGTTGCTCTCACTCTAAGATATACACTCTAACCTTTAATTGCAATCTCACCACCTCAAGCTTCCATTCAATTCAGCGTCATCCAACAATCTTCAACCAAATAATGAACCACTTGGAGCACTAAATAGGTTGGAGATGGGCTCCCTAACCTTGGACTTGCTATGTAATAAGTACTTGAGCCTACAATACAATAATTGACTTCGTCTATAGGAACCAGTAAACAAATGAAAAAGGAAAGAGAAAAGGTAAAAATAATGAAATTGAAGAAAAGTGGAATAAGAAGTAGAAATGCTTAATTTCATATTTTAGTATCTTATTTCATTTCATGAACTTTACGCATCCACTTCCCATAAGTTTTGGCAGAAGTAAACCAGAATATTCCATTTAAGTTGCCACTAACAGCAAATTACCAACACAATTATATTGCTAACAAGATACACTTCACAACCAAGTTTTTAGCCAACTTATTAAATTATTTTACTTGGCAAAAAAAAAAAATAAACAAATCAAGTTGTTTCTACTCAAGTACACAAATACAGGTTAAACTCATACCTCACTGCCATTCAAGGTCTACAATTAGAAATGTCGATGACCCTTCAAAGCATACTCTCTTTATCGTGCCTCATACGTTTGCATATCAAGCACCTGTTTCGATCATAAGTTGGATATACAACACAAATCACATCAATGCCCCTACATAGAATAGCAATGCAAATTCTAACTCTATAACATATAAAATAATCCATTAATTACAGAATCGAATCTAGTTACAATAATCCTTCTCCTCCCTTAACAAGAATGGTAAGTGAATTCACAATGCCTATTCAAGGTTGCACATTGTCAGGGCACACCTTACCTTCGAACACCAAAAAGCTTCAAACACGACAAAGCGTACGGTCTGGGCACGACGGTGGCCCGACATGGGAGACACTATTGACGGAGTGCAATGGAAAGAGCAACGATGTCACTAACGGGTTCGACCGTAGGGTGAGTCGTTAGTCAGGGCTAGCTACACCTACGCAAGTGATGAAGAATTGTACTAAGCATGAGTATATCAATGCTAACCACGATGGTTCTCTAGACTGAACTGCCTTTGTACACGTGCAATTTACAAAATTGTCATTGCGTCTCTACCCCTACAAAGACGGTGAGTAAAAAACATCGTTCTCTTGGCGTTAATTATAGTAATGTCACTATGATACATTCTAAGATGGTTCATGCGTCGTAAAAAATGTCTTTTTTTAGTAATGGTACTTCAATTCAAATGAATAAAAATAGATACAAATTTTACGTAACTATGATTATAAGTGTCACATTAAATGTGTATAGGTATGAGCAGCTTTTTTGTAGTGTTAACACCCATCTAATAATCTAATAAAAAGAAATTAACACCCATTGATACGACAGCAGGTTTATATTGAAACACCGCTAAATATATTTTCTTAAAATTTGGACAGCACTTGTTTTAGAAAATGCTGTTTAACAGCCAATGATATGACAACGTGTTTGTGTTGAAGTGTTGTTAAATATAATTTTCTTAAAATTGGGATAGCACTTGTTTGAGCAATTGTTGTTTGACATCCATATTACAACAACACTCTTATAGTGCTAACAACATTTTTAACCAAAAAGTGTTGTTTATTTTATGCTGTTAAATGACTCTTTTGTAGTAGTGAATTCTATGAACTGAAATGCTATAAAGCTCCTCTAATTAATCATTTTCAGAAGGATTGAAGTTATCCAAGGGGAAACTAGAATACGGCATTAACTCCTTTATGAGACAGTTTATTCGGTTTATTATGGAAAGATAAACGAAATTGAGAGAACTCGAAAGGGAAGAATTTTTTTGTTTGTATTTTTACTTTCAATTATAAAAATCTAATTTTATTTTTTACTTTTATCAGATTAAAAAAATAGTATTTTAGTTTGTGTGTTACATAGGATAAATGTTTATTTTTATATAATTAAACTCATAATGAATAATCATTTTTAAGATATAAATTATATTACAATTAAAATTAATAATGAATAAATATCTTCAAATATAATTATAATTCAGAGGGATTTTAGCAATGTTAAAAATTCAAGACAAACATGTGGATATGAACAATCTTATTATCACTAACGAATATTAGTCTCACGGTACACACACGTATATATGAACGTAGAAAAAAAATTAAGGAAAAAAAGAGTCGGTGTACGTGTATAATTCAAAACACAAAAATATCCAAAAAAACAAATGGACTTAAATTATTGAGAGTATTTTGAATCAATTTTTTAATCCAAATGCGCTCTGCTCCTCCCAAGTGATTTTCAATTGGGATGTAATGACAAAATGTGTCGAATTTAGTAAATAGAATATTAGAAATTTGTGAATGTGATAGGGGATTTAAGTGGAATGAAAAAAAAAATCACGAAGATTTAATTATTAAATTAATAACCTACCCATGAATATTTTTCTCGGATATGTTTCAAGTTTTTGAAAGTCAAAAAATGAAGTTCTTTTTAAAAATAAATAAATAAATTTGGTATACCTCTCAATTTTTTAAGGGAACATTTAATAGTTAATTAATTAAGGAGTGTATTAGATAGAATTTTAAAAGATTATTTTAAGATATAAAAAATTCCTATAAATTTTTAATTGTAAGAATATACAAAATAAGTTGATTATTTAGTGGTTTATATTATTATTATTATTATTTTTATCTTAAAAGTGTTTTCGGAGAAAAGCTTATCCATATAGACAGACTCTAAAAAAATGCACTCAAATCATTCGAATAAAATTGTATTTTTGGGACAGACATTATCAAATTTCAGAATCCTATAAACATACGTAAATAAACCACTGTATTTCAATTATTTATAAGAACCAAAGTTTAAAGAGAATATTGAAACATTAAACTATTAATTAAATTACTGTATTCACTGTAACACAATAATTAACTAAGGAAAGTAAGTACAGTAGATCATTAATTCATCATAATTCATAAAACTGAAACATTAGAAATTTAGAATGTCATTGTTTTAAAGTGGAGAGAAAAAGACAATTTCTTTGGTGTGGGATTTTTTTTTTTGTTACAATGCTTGGCTTGGGATATTGTGTAATTCGTGATTTTTTTTTCCCGAATAATTATAGAAATAGAAAAGAAAAATGCTTATTATTACGAAAGAAATTTCGTACTAAATGCACGAATGACGTGTAAGTGCCTTTTTTACTCTCTCCTTCGTTAATTTTGTTCTGTTCCTGCGTTTTCATCACTTATCTTCTTCAGCAGCACCGAACCCAAAACCCAAGCATTCAATAATAGTTCAGCACTAGTTCAAATCATTCTTTGTATTTTGAAGTATCACCGTCAGCAATTCACCAACCCAAGCATGGATAAATTCAGAAGATATCCTTTCATGGATAATCTTATGTTTTTAAGTTTCTCAAACCTTTGTTTCAATGACACAGATTTATAGTCAAAATTTATCTGATGATTGACAATTACATAATTGTCTTTCTCTTTTTTAGTCTATTGCATGATCATTATATACAACAAGTTACTTAGAATACATTTGGATAGAGAATTTTAACTAGGAAAGTAATTTATTAGAGAATTTGAATTTTTGTAATGTAAAATTCATTATTTGAATTTTTTTTTGAAGGATTTAAAATTTTAGAATTTTAAAACAGAATTTTAAACAACTAAAAATCTGGAATTTTAATTTCCTTCTAAAAAGTGAAAAATTGAAATTCTTTTTACAGTCTTCTCCAAGAAACATGAGCTCGTGCAACATCGATCGGATGTGAGTATAGAAGAACACGTATAACTAACATACCAACTATATTTTTCCTTTTTTTTCATTCATTTTTTTTACTCTTATAACTTTAATTTTTTTATCCAAACACAAAATTTTGAAAATAAAAGAATTTCAATTTGAAGTATTTAAAATTTTTAAAATTTAAGATTCCTCAAAATTTTAAATTCCCCATCCAAACATAACACCGAGGGAATTCATCCATATTAGCTAAAGAAAACTCTGCAACAAACAATAACTTTATTTATTTATTTATAATTAAGTTAAGGGAAAAAAAACACCGCACGTGACAAAAAAAAGTCACACGTTGGAGTATTTCATGCGGATTGGTTTCGTAATATATAGCACCACTAAATAGAATATATAGTACTAGAATTAATGTACGTGAAAAATATGCTATATAGAGACTAATAAATAATTAATTATTAAAGATTAAATTATAATTAAGTTAAATAAAAGAAGTTTACAAAAATAACTTGGAAATAATAATTATAAAAAAGATTAATATTCAATAACATGAAAAAGTATTTTTTTCGAATAAAAAATTGTTTTCTCTAATCTTTAATCATCACAAACATATAAATAAAGAAATAATAGTCAATGAAATAAAATATTATTTCTTTTTTATTTCAAGGAATCAAAGTGCAGTGCACAGATAAGAAAAGTCTCACTCTAAAAAAAATGTGCTCATAGTTTATCTATTATTTATAAGAATCATATATTTCAAGCTTCTATTCTATTGATGTCCTATAATTATTAGTTTAGAAAACTCTTAATAGTTACATGTATATCAATATAAAGTCTCGGGCGAGCTGCATATCTATGCTTTACATTCGTTTCGCCTTTGATTGATCAAAACCTTGATTGAGTTTAGGGTTAAAAAAAAGTGATAGGCAAGTTAAAAATGAAAAGCAACTTCTTAGTTCCTAAGTTACATACTTTTTTGGTGGGGAGAGCAGGGGGGAGCGTAAATTACGAAGATTCCTAGTTATTTTTGTGTGAGCTAGATTAGTCCTACCGTAGAATAGTAATAGTAAGAGTGTAAGAGACCATACATTTTCAAAGATGTTTTTCTTTTACATTATAAATTATAAATATTTTTTTACTGCTGAACTCAAACTTTGTTTTTTGACTACGCCTTAATCATGACATTTTTGGGTGAATTAATCATGACATTTAATTTGTTAAAGTTTAGTAAGGAGTATGGGCACATACACCGACTTAATGAATTTGAAAGCATTTACAGTATCATCAATACTTTCACTATTTATTATATCCAGTTGGTGTTTAATTACTAGTATAACATGCTTATTAACAAAAAAAAGCACTAGTATCACATATGGTTAAAGATGAAAATGGCAATGCATGCTTGATTAATTGGAGAACTTCAAGATCAAGAGGTGAAGTAGGTGGCTATTATAAGATGGATGATACCGATGTATAATTGATTGTTCAATGCATTGGCTTTAAATGCTGTTTCCTTCTACAGAACACCTTTTTTTTATATATAATTGAGATAGAGCTCTAATAAAAGAAGGATATGGCGCAAAATGGAGTAATAGAATGGTGGAAAATGAAGGATATGGTTGCATTTCAAGTTATTAATTATAGCCAAATGTTATTTTTAGTTTTGTACAACAACTTTTATAACAAATTATATTATTAAGGGAGAAAAAAAGAAGTGTGAAATGAAAAAAAAAAAAACAATTGAGAAAGAAATTTTATTAAAAAATGTTATTGTATAAACTGTTATATAAATAAGACAACTCTTGATTATAATAATTCATACCAACCAGAGCGTTATGGTCAAGGAGACATGGTTTGAAAGGAAAATTAGGAAATGATAAAGAAGAGTTATTTTCAGGATATAAGAAGTGTCCTCAATATATATCCATACTGACACTTCATAAATTATCGCAGCAGTACTACCATGACTGTGTGTCTTGTGGCTTATTACCCGTTAGATTAGAAACACTATCTTCATCTTCAACAAATCTCAATGGTCCGCGAACCCATATCCATTGATCGATCTGGGCACAATTGGTATGCAGCAAAAAAGAACAAGCTATTAGAAGCATGGGGAAAAGTGCCATGAACACAATCTAATAATATCTCAACTCAGGTGGAAAAGTAAATACTAAACAACCAAAACGAAACCACCATTTATAGAAGCATGCATGCATCTAGAAAGAATCAATACCAGCAAAGGTTGATCCGGTTGATAATAACAAACAAACTCATGTCTCAAGAGTAGGTAATTTAATTTCTTATGTTGATATAAGATGAATAATAGTATCTCCATAAACGTTCTTCCTGTCTTGAAGTCTATTTTATTTTGATGAGAGCCTAAAATCCAACTTACTTAAACTTTCAAAAAACAAAATTTACAAAGAGCCTCATATGTATGCTATTAATACTTTTCTTACACACTATAAAAAAAAAATACATACCTACTTGAGATGAGAAATGTACTTTACAAGTACCCATCCATTCACTACCATCCTAAAAATAAGAAGAGCATATATAGGAGAGGACCATTAACCTAAGATTAAAAGCTGGCCTTTAAGAGTATCGAAAAAAACACTGGCCTTCAAGATTAAATCATAATCTTACACAAATCCCTTTTTTATAAACAAAAAAACTTTTGTATTTTCAAATATAAATTCAATAAAAACACAATAATTAATACTCTAATTCAAATTTTCTTAAATTCATGAAGCTCGACATTTCCAGAGAAACAAGTTTAGGAAAGTAAGTTAAAGTTAACACAATAAATTACATTATTAATAAAAAAAAAATCCTAAGTCATTACACAATTTGCACCGATTCAATTAAAATTTGGGTTGGACTTAAGTCAAAGTGAAATCAGGTTAAAAAAATTCAAGTACTTATTTAGTACTCGGAAAATATAAAACATCTAATAGAGAGATAAGAAAAAAAAAGTGATAGATAAAGCAAGCATTGCGATGAGAAGAAAAAAAATGCAGACACCTCATGTTATTTGATATCTAGAAGAAGAAAAAAAATAAAAGTGTAACTATAACGGGTGATATAATGTTATTATAAAAGAATAGATTACACTAATCGATCATTTCCAAAATTTTGTGAAATTAAATAAACTCTTCATGCTTTTTCTACTCTTACGCTAATTTTTTAAATTGTTTAAAAAACATTACACCGATACTCCTTACATATTACATTGTTTTCCTAAGCAAAACAAATTTCATTAAGAGAACAAACAAATCACAAATTGTGCCTCATTTGCTAAAAATAAAATACAAGACAGTGTCCTTATTTTACATTAACCTCCTAATTGTTTGAAGCATTACATGGTGTTTCCATATAATGTAGGTTGTTGTAAATGTTTAAAAAAAAAGGAAAAAATATATAATTTCACGAAACTTTAGGAGTGATTAGTGTAATTTACTAAAGTAAAATGATGGATGTTAATAATGAGGTGTTTATAATTTAGGGATATCCATATATCATTGGTAGGGGTAAAAAGGTGAAATGAGATGAAAGAAAAAATGGATGTATTGTTGTTTCAACCCTTCTTAATAGGTTAAGTAAGTTGCCTCATCAAGTTAATAGTTTTTTTTATATTTTCTATAAGTTTATTTCTTGAAAGACAATTTTATTTTGAGTATAATCAGATACTAAATATAAAGATATTTCTCCAAATGAGGGTTAGTTCATCTCATTGAGAGAGATCAAATCTTTCCTACACAACTCTAAAACATACCTTATAGTGAGTCTCACATAATTATTATGCTTAGCAACTTTTTATAAAATATAAATTTAATAAGGATTTAATGACTATACACAGTTAGTAAGTGTAAATTTTTTTTACGCTATCAAGGAATAAGAAATCATCATTGATAAAAAAAATATATTATAGTGATATGTGATTAAATGATATTATTAAAATGTTTTATGTTATCAATGCATAATCCAATATTCTATTTAACAAATCTAATCATTCAATTAATAATACTAGTTATTTTGTTGATTATTGTATGTAAAAGTTTTCATAAATCAAGCATTTACATATATGTCATTTTATAATTGACGTTTATTTGTATTTTTAAAAAACATTATTATTTACTAATCGAAGACAATATGTTGTGGCACTATACAAATACAATCTCATCACGCGTTAACGTATGACACATAAATACCTTTTCTCCATGCCTCCCTCGTAGTGAAACATCCGTAAGGCAGTGGGTTGGCATCTTAAGAAGAATATGCATATGTGCATTTGCGTATTTGGTTAACTAGGTCCCATATATTCAACAATTTATTGTCCTTTTAGCAAAATAAATTACACCAAAAGATAGACTCATCACTTAGTCCTTGCTACCAACTGTAACATTTAATATTAACAACCTATTTATTCTTCTTCTTTGGAACAGTTATTATTTTATGATATTAATTTTAATACAATAAATTGAAGTCTTGAGGCAATTTACACACATGTAATCAATTTACACTATATATATATATATATATATATATTCATCGTTTATAATATTTATAATTAACATTGAATAATCATATATTTAAAATAATATTAAAAAATGTTAATAAAAAATAATATTTTAGTTTGTTAAAAAATTATAAATAAGTAAAAAAAAATCCTATATATTTATCTTTTAATTACTAATAAAATAAATTTTACTAATTAAATCAAATTTTTAATATGTGTTTTTACAGCGCCAAAGATTATTGCTAGTTTAATAGGCATGCTATCATTTGATTATTGAGGATAACTATTGTTTCATTACCCTTTATTGAGCCCGAGTAGTGCGGTAAATTTGGCTCTCAAATAACTGAAAGGATGTGTACCTTTTAAAATACAACTTGCATTTTAAATATAAAAAACGGTAGATATTAGTTCAATTCAATCAACGAATTCATATAGGGAGAAAAAATATTTTGTGTTTCTTATTTAAAATCCTTTCTATTTTTTTTTCTTTTTCTCTAAAGTCATTGATAAAGTGGATAGGTATCCTTAATTAATATTATCAATGTCAATTGCATGTTAGTGTTGTTAGCAGCAATTTATCTAGAGAATTATTATACATGTATAAATAGTAAACAATTTTACCTAATCACAAGAGAGAGAGTATGTTTTTAAGTTGTTTGGATTGAGAGAAGTAAAGACATAAACATATTTGTATAATTTAAAATAAAAAAGGTACATAAGTCGTTTTAATTTGTTATGCATCCCACCATTTTTCCCACTTTTTCCAAAAAAATTGATTCTCACTCGCTTCTTTCTCATCAACTTTCCTCTTTCCTAAATTATCATAAACAAACGATGTGCTATACAAATTCATATTGACAAAATCCCTTATTAATATTGAAACTTTTACAAATCTTCTGAATCATAGTAATCAATCTTGAATAGCAACACAAAGCAACCGATTCCAAAAATGGGATAACGAGATACTGGATAGTGGTATGATCGATATTCTAATCTTCTTTGTGTATATTGTATAATTAATATTTTATATGCATGTATATGCTTAAAATTGAAAAATTACTCAAAATTTATGAGATATTCATAATTAATAATAAAAACTCATAATACTTAAATAAAACATAGAAGAAGGAAAGTGAGGAAAGGAAGAACAAAAGGAGAGAAAAAAAAAGGGTTCTAACTTGTAAGAGTGAAAGAGAAGGAAGAAAGCATAAGTAGGTTGCTAATAAAAGAAAAGGTCATTGGAAACAACGGTGGGTTGTTAAAAACAAAGAGGATTATCGTAAAACATGTGGTTAAACCAATGACTCATTGGTTATACCAATTACTCACTGATTTAGTACTTCTATGGGATCAATCATTAATCGAGCTTTAAAATATGCTTATGACATTTAGTTAAATCTATTATATATATAACTTAAATTATTAAATACAAATCACTACAAATTTTACTAATATAGTTTATTAAATTATTAAATTAAGTCACTCATTTTTTTTTTCATTTTCAGTTGTTGTTCTTTATTTTTGTATTGACTTTATTTATGTTTTCTCATATTAATATAATATTTTATTTCTATAAAAAAAATATTATATTAACATTGAAATATTAATTTTATTAATAAAATATATCATAATTTGATCTCTCTGTTAGAGTATTTAATTATTATATATTTAATTTATAGAACTTTAGGTGAAAACAATTTATTGTTCTAAACAAAATTATTTATACAAAATAAAACATAATTTTTAAATGTTTAAATCGAATGATCCAATTCAAGTCTATCTAATTCATTTATGATTGGATTAGTTGGATTCAGATTTGTAGATATAATTATATAAATTTGACTTAATCCAACTTATAAAATTTTCGATTGTGTTAGATAATAAATTTAGCTAAACATGTCTATGAGCATGACTACTTCAATAGGAGTTTGTGCTCATGGATAATTTGATTTTTTTTGTGTCACGTGTAGTTACTTTAAGTGTATAAGTAGTCATTAGAGGTAAAATGAAAAAAAAAAAGTAAAAATTAAGTGAAATTCTCCTTTATATATAGTTGTGCCATGCACGTATACATTTGGAGGAGAATTTTTCTTATTATATACAAAATTATATTAATTTTTTATATTATTGAAAAAATTAAAATTAATTAAAACATCCACCATATTAAAAAAATATATAAGATCTATAGAAAATAGAAGATAATTATTGTTATTAATTTTCAATAAAATTATAAAATTAATTTTGACAATATTACTCTCATGAAGTCCAAAAAGCTTGTATAAACAAATGAAGCTACATAACAAAACCCAAATGAAAACAATACTAAAATTAATTTTATCAAAAAATAATTCATACATTATTCCATTATAATTACTTTTATGAAAACCATACATTTAATATCTTGTAAAAAATATTGAAAACAAAATTAAGTGAATGAATGAAAATTTTAAATTTAATAATACATATTTAAACAATTAAAGGTCCATATAATATTATATTCACGTTAATTTGTGTTAAAATTAATTAGATATCACATTTATTATCTGATAAAATAATTTTTAAGATAATCATTTTTAACAATGAAAGTTAGTTCATATATTAATATTTATGACATATTATTATTGTTGTTAATGACTTCATGGTTACAAATCATAAAATGCAAAAAAGAGGATATTGTGTTTACATATGAAAATAAATTATTAATAATGATTGATATTTTAAAATCACAAGAAAATATTTTTTTTTAAAAAATATATAATTATATACTAAGAGTATAAAAAGGTTTTACTCATTCGATCTCAATCCATCTTATATCATAAATTTGTTAACTTTGATAATAATCACTATAAAAATTATATTAATAGAGAATTGTAATTAGATAATAATATAAAAATGTTTTTACACTATCAATATATCATCATATTCTTTCTTTTTATCCTATTTTTAAATTTTGCGAAAAAAGCACGACCTCATTTGACCATAGGGTGGCATATGTGCTGACAATTCCAATCAGTAATTGTTTATATAATATACGATTAATCAGACTACTAAAATTGATCATAATTTTTGTGAGGTTTTTAGATTCAATTTTTATTGCTACTATTATATATAAAAAAAAAGATTAATATTGTTCTCACCAGGAATATTCCTTTCAAATTTTTCATATGATTTGTTTTACCGAAGGAAACGCACGCGAGTTTCATCGTAGTTTTTATTAATTACTAATAATTGCTCATAACTGGATAGGTATTTGTAATTGTTACCATAACCAATCATGCGTTACAGGCTACAGCTGTAAAGAAATACTGAAAATAATGACATTGACGACGAGAATCAAAATTTTCCGAAATCAAGAACGAAGAAACTTCGCCCTTTACGAAGTCAAATATTATCTAACTTTAAAATAAACGGACCGTTCGTGAATAGATTAACCTGGTTATATTCCTTACTAAAAGTTGAAAAATTGAAGCTTGAAAAGGTGTAATTAGCAAAAACTGTTGTTCGGTGAGTAAACAAAAACCTTTTCGAGTATAAAAAGTTGTAATATTTCTATTTAACTATAAATTGTTATGCATAGTAAATTTGTTAATTTTTACTATAAGTATTTAATTTTTTATCATATATTATTCCGATTAATTAATCATGTAAAATTCTTTATTCTAATAACACATACAAAATAAAACTTATTTTTTTTTTCTTGTTTAACTGAAAGGAGGATTGATGAGACCATTGATTCAATGTAGATTTAATTTTATCTTAAAAGGTATCTGCACATATATTAATTGGGACTTAGGGACCAGATATTTGTTAGAAGTAATTTTGATATATAAATTTAAATTTAATTTTTATATGTTATTAATGTAAAAATCTTCACATTATTGATTAATAAAAGTTATTATTTAGAAAAATTTTACCATAAATAAATCATTATAAAAGTTAATAGGCTTATTTTGAAATGATCATTTTTTAAAAACCTTTAAAAGAAGAAAATGAAACGATGATTAATTCTTATTGTTGACGTTATTACGAAAAAGGTGGAAACACGAAACGCTTTTTTCACCAGATGAGACTTTCAGTGACGAACAAGTCCACACCACACCTCACAAAGCTTACGCATCTATCTTTCCCCGAGAAGAGAAAAACCTAACGAATATCTTGAATCCAAATTAAAATATTTGTGTGGCTTAGTTTTTATTAATAATTAATTAATTAATAATCCAATTAATCCAACGAACGCATTGTGATTGTGGTGGGAGGAAAAGAATAACTTAAGGGGAAGAGTAGGAGAGAAGGAAGCAGCAGGGAGAGGGAGGAGGGCAATAACGTAATTTGAGTGGTTATGAAATTTACTTGACAGGCAATCTTTGTCTCATATGCAAATGCAACCCAATGCCAATAGAGTAGAGTTACACCCAAGGCAAAAAAAAAACACAGCGCACACACACCACACGGCACAGCCATTCCCAAAGAGAGAGAAAAGAAAAAAACCACGGTTGCATTGTTGCATTTTGCATTTAATGGTTGCAACCACAATCCGTTAGTAGATTGGAATGGGGAATGGTGAATGGTGAACGGTGAAAAGTGAATTCCAGAAAGAAGAGAATGGCAAGTAGCGGTGCTGCAACAGCGGCGTTGCAGAGCGATGCAAGTAGTAGAATGGAAGGCTGGTTGTACCTTATACGCTTCAACCGTATTGGACTTCAGTTCTCTCGGAAGCGTTACTTCGTTCTCGATGGTAACCTTCTCCGCAGCTTCAAATCAGTTCCTGTTTCAAATAATCAGGTTCGTGTTTATGCCTTTTTTTTTTTTTTTTATTTCGCCGATTCTCTGTGTTTTTATTTTTGAATTCGAATTGCGTCGATTCGGCGGCGAATGAAGGCAGAGAAATTGCTGAATTAAGCGTTTTCGTTCTGCTTGATCGTGGCGATGTGAAACCTTTTTTTTTTTTTTCTTTCTGGAACTTTATTTGCAGGATCCTGTTAGAAGCGCGATTGTAGATTCCTGCATTCGAGTCATGGATAATGGAAGGGAGAGCGTTAACCGAAAAGTATCTGCACCCTTTTCTGTTTTTTAATGTCTTTGATTTTCTGTGTTGTAACCGATGCTCTGCTTGTGGCGTGCGTGATGCTCATTCTTTGTGCTGATTGCAGGTGTTCTTCATATTCACTCTCTATAACACTTCGAATCACAATGATCAGTTAAAGGTTAGGTCACTATTTGGTTCAGAATGAGGATTTTTCTGTTTTCTTTTTTTTTTTTTTTATTTATGCCTTTGAAATAAGAAGTGCGAGTGTTGTCTAGTTTGGAGCAAGCCGTCCTGAAGAAGCGGCGAGGTGGATTCAGTCCTTTCATGAAGCATCGTTAAGGGTATGTGATCTGAAATGTTTTAAGCGTGAGGTGGAACTGTTTTTCATGAAGATGAGACTATTGCTGTGAATGTGTGCAGGGTGCGCCTGACGGAGGAGATGATGCTGTAGGTTGTTCTAAGAGGAGATGGCAATCCTTTAGGTAGGGTATCCTTTTTTTTTTTTTGTCTGATCTATGAATAATTTATACTGCAACAAAAACTTTCTAGTTGTCTGAATTGACAATTATTTGAGCTGTTTTGTTGATATATCTCCTGTGTGACCTGTGATTCTTTTTATGGTGTGATGCTTACAGACTCAGTGGATCTTCTAGTAGTATAAGTCACCCAAATTCTGTAGACTGGACTCTTTCTTCTGCTGATGTTATTGCCCCTTCACCATGGACAATCTTTGGCTGCCAAAATGGTAAATGTTTATTTCCATTTCTGCTGTTTGAGTTGTCATTGTTTTGTGAAAGTTGTTTTAAAATTTCACTTAAGTACTAGAGCTGGATAAAAATGTTACTAATGTTTTTATGGTGTAATGCAGGTTTACGACTATTCAAGGAAGCAAAAGACAGGGATTCTAATGGGAAGGTTGGCAGAATTTGTTTTCAGTAATTATTGTTTTATATTTATGATAGAAATATGAATTCTTGAATATGCTCCTATCTTCAGAAATGGGATGATCACCCTGCAATAATGGCTGTTGGTGTGGTTGATGGAACTTCAGAAGCCATCTTCCAGACTCTTATGTCGCTTGGTCCTTCAAGATCAGAGTAAGTTCATTAGTTGCACGTCACCTTTCAGCAGTGGCATTGTTATATACTTATTTTAGCAGGACATATTTAATAATGTTGAGTAGCATTACATCATCACGGCATCATTGGAATGTTGCTTCTATTCAGTTTTACTATATCATCATCAGCATTATTATGATTAGGTGATTGGATGAAAAATGAGTTATTATGGTACAAGACTACAAGAGAATGAAAATTGTATATAAGAGCCAAACAAATAAAAACCAGAACAAAGAAGAAAATAAAATAAACTGAATAAAGCTTACTAGTCTCCTTGTACCCTATCTAGAATAGGAAAGCCATTAGCCAATTACCATAACTAAGCTTAAAAGAGACTACTTTATCCCATTCAAGTAATGAAAAAAATTCATGGAACTTGTAACATTCCTCACCAATCTTAAGTACCATATAAAATACCAGCATAATTGCACAATGCCAAATTGCCTTTCCCACTTTACTCTCCCCAAAACATTTGAAATGATGTGAGAAAGGGCTCCAAGTTCTATAAACATGTTTATCACTAACCGAATCTTACAACAAGATCATATGGAATTTTTACACTGGACATTGAGCACATGATTTTGTCATTTTAGGGTCAATGTTCACGGCAATCGACCAAGGTGAAAGGGCGTGCTTTGATTAAAAAAAATTATGTAGGAATCTGGGCCATGTATAAAAATATTCTTGTTAGGTTATAGCAAGGTAGCAGTATAATTATAATATGATTTGATAAACCAACTGTGGTTGTCAAGTTCAATTTGCATTGTTAATTTATTATATTAATGAGGTTGTTACTATTATCATTAAATATCGGTTTGCAGATGGGATTTCTGTTTCTACAAGGGAAATGTGGTGGAGCACTTGGATGGTCACACTGACATTATTCACAAACAGCTATTTAGCGATTGGTTGCCTTGGTAAAGAACCGAGCCTTTAGTGATGATCATGTACCACTACTTGTTTTAGGTCCTACTAGTCTATTTAGAATAAAAGTTTTATTTTATTCATATAATGTTTTACAGGGGAATGAAACGAAGAGATCTCTTGTTGCGGCGTTATTGGAGGAGAGAAGATGATGGAACTTATGGTAGTAGTGAATTATGGAAGAAAATTAACACGCACAAACACACATTCTGAATGAAAGTAATTTCTTTGGTTTTCTTTGTCACAGTTATTCTTTACCATTCCGTGTTTCACAAGAAGTGCCCTCCCCAGAAAGGCTATGTGCGTGCTTGTCTTAAAAGTAATGTATGCTTAAACTGTAGAAATAGTAAATATTTTTATTCCATTATTCTATTTGCTGGTCTCGTACTTTATCTCAAAATAAATTTGATACTATGTAACTTCAGTTGTTAATTTGGAGTCATAATGTTCTTTGCTTTCAATCGTCTTTATTCTGTTCTGAACTTAAATAGTTCACTGTCACTGATTCTTAAATCCCCCTCCTTCACTTTAGTTGTAATTGTAATATCCAATTGAATTTATGTATACTTGGAGGATTTCTGATCTTCTTTTCTTTTATCTTCTAGTGCTGTTGAAAGTTGCTAGATAGACAGTTTAGTGGAAAAAATTATGGGTGAGAGTAGTTGAAGGATGACAACTTATATTCTTTTGTAGGTGGAGGGTATGTTATATCACCAGTGAACAAAGGAAAGCAATCAGTTGTAAAGCATATGCTTGCTATTGATTGGAAATGCTGGAGATCATATCTTAAATCTTCATCAGCACATTCCATAACCATTCGGATGCTTGGGAGAGTTGCGGGTAATCTTATTTTGTTGATAAGTTTATATTACTGGTCATATCAGTTATTTGCCTGCTGGTCCACATTTATTTTGTATTGCTGAATATTAACATTTTTAAATAAAAGATTTAATATTCTAGTTTATATTTTTATTTACTACTTTCTTTTGCATGTGCAGCATTACGGGAGTTATTTAAAGCTAGACTAGGGAATTGTTCTTCGTCTGATTATTCATCTGGAGAGTTGACGAGAAACAGTGAGCTTCATATAAAGGAAGAAGTCATCATCAATTCTGATACTGAAATTCAGGCAGATGAGAACAATCATGATAATTCAGTTGGAGAAGTAGATCAAACGCAATCAGAACATGCATGCCTTGTTACTCTAAATGATGCTGATGATGAGTTCTATGATGTTCCGGAGCCGTCAGACTGTGACGAGTCAGAAAATGGATGGATGACTGAATGTAGTCAACAGAAGTCTCAGGTAAAAATACCTTTTGAAATATTTGCTTTTATTGCACAGAAACAAAGTGAACAATCCAATGTTAAAATGCAGTTTGTATCTTCAAGGTTAATATATAAATGGCAACAATCAATCACTGCATGGGCTTTCAAATGTCATTTATTGTTCTCAGTTTTATATATCCGTTTGTTTGGTAGGGATGAAAACTGCTTCACTTTCCCTATTAGTTAATAGACATCGCTTTAGTTTTGAACCTTTTTAAAGACCTACGATCATATAAACAGTCACTTGTTTCATAATCTATAAGTTAGACTCTAGACACCTGACTATATGTTTATGGGTCTCTGATATGCTCTAAAGTGGCTTCAAATGTGAGGGCAAAAAGGCAAGTCTTATCCTAGGAGTAGGAGGTGGACTCTTCCATAGCTGCATGTTTTATGCCTACAATAATGTAAATTAGTTTGGAATTTCAAGGCAAGGAATGAAATGACAAAGCTTAAAAAAAAGTTCATTGGGAGTTATTTAGAAAGGAAGGAGTGGAAGGGGGGGGGGGGGGCTCCTATACGGTTTTCATATAGCCCTACAAATTTTAGCATTTCTTGTCAAATCCATTGGGTGCTTACTGCAAGCATGTTTATCATTGCTCATGACATTCCAAGAGGTGCATTCAAAGTCGGGGCTGCATCTGGGCATATCTACTTATCATCATTTTTATGATGCCGGACTATTCATCTCATATTGTTATGCTTTTATTATTTTGCATTGGAAATTTTGTCAAAAGTCGTATTTTGCTTGACTTTGGTCTTTCCATGTCCTGCTGTGAATATGAGAATTTCAGGACATTCGTCATCAGAAGTTATCAACTGCTGCCAACTTTGTGAAAAGATTGCATGATCTTGCAGGTGATCTGTATCCTCTATGATTGTATATTGTGATTAACCATGATTTTATTTCTTCTTTGATTAACAATGTCTAGAGATCCTGTTGCAGTTCAGAAGAGGGGTTATGTTGACTTGCAAGAGATGGTCAGGGAGGACAGTATCACATGCTCATATGGATCCACTCTTCCACAAGATCCTACTTGTACATTACCATGTAGTTTGACAGAAACAGATCCTTATACTTTCCTGATACGTGGAGAAAATTATCTTGAAGACCGCCAGAAGGTATAGTAGCTACAATGCATTATCACTTTTTGTGTGAATATTTGCAAACATAAAGGGAAAAGATTGTTTTGCTTTTGGTTGTTCCTGCTTGTGCATGCAATTCTTTCTCCATCCTGTTGCTTCAGTAATCTTTTAATGATCAAACACTGGATTATCTCTTCTCTTTCTATATTACACAGTTCAGATGCTTTGGTTAAAGATACTAACTGCATATTTACCATGTTTTATGCAATTATCTTTTTGTTGTTATTTGGTTTAACCATTGACATTATCTCTAATCTCAAATGTCTGTGGTATTAATTACTAGGTTAAAGCAAAGGGAACCTTGATGAAAATGGTTGCTGCAGATTGGGTGAGATCTGACAAAAGGGAAGATGACCTTGGTGGCCGTCCTGGGAGCATTGCGCAGGTTGATCATTGCCTATTATGATGGTGTTCTTGACTTTGATTATTCAGCCATTGTATAGAAAATTATGATTTCTGTTATAAAGAAAAATCAATTTGCTGAAGTTGTTACTTGCAGAAATATGCTGCACAGGGAGGACCCGAGTTCTTTTTCATTGTAAACATTCAGGTAAATTTATAGTCTTCTTGTGCTTAGGTTGTTACATAAAATTGAGCACAACATTAATTAGGTGTTTCTATGAACCAGGTTCCAGGTTCTACTACATATAGTCTAGCACTATACTATATGATGAATACTCCTGTGGAAGATGCTCCTTTGCTAGAGAGTTTTATCAAGGGTGATGATGCCTTCAGAAATTCCAGATTTAAACTTATACCATACATATCTAAGGTGAGTAAAAGTTATTACTCGTGTAATCTACTCTAAATTGCAGCCTAATAGCACTATTTTATATGTTGTGGCTGAGAAATTCTTCTTTCCCCTACTCTGGTTCCATCATTCCAAATACATAAAACAAACAAATGATATATAAACCCTTTTTCTCAGTTGTACCATCCAATTAATTAGAATTCCCTCTCCTTTCCTTGCATTTTCCTCTAACCAATTCCTTGACTCATTTAGGTTTTCTAGGAACATTCTTAAATGGGAACATGTTTTGATTTTCTTCTTGGGGCAGTGATTGGCATGATTTTACTTAATCACTGAATTCTAAGGAACTTTCTATTTTGGAAATTTTCACCCCCAATAACTATATGTATAGTCCATGTTAAGAAGGCAAAATGTCTATTGTTCATCATTTGTTTAGCACGTTGTTTACAAATTACAAGACTTGACATTCCTGTTTCAGGGTTCATGGATAGTAAAGCAGAGTGTGGGAAAGAAGGCATGCCTAGTTGGTCAAGCACTGGAAATCAATTATTTCCAGGGAAGTAACTATTTGGAGGTAAATTTTGCATGATTATCAGTGGTATAGCAACTTGTTAGGAAAATCAAGATAATTAGAATAAATGTATTATTGTGTTTGCTATTTTGTGTTGATGTGTATGAAACTGTTTTGGTCTGCCTTGGTGTGTCTGTGGAGAATTAGTCATGAGAGTTAAGAATTGGGCTTAATAGATATGCATGATGCATCAAACATTTAGCTGCAATCATCTTTCATGTGATTCTTATCTGGAAATTGTGGCATTCAATTTCAGCTTGGAGTTGATATTGGATCATCAACTGTTGCAAGAGGTGTTGTGAGTCTTGTCCTTGGGTACCTCAACCATCTGGTTA
This sequence comes from Glycine max, assembly GCF_000004515.6. Classification (NCBI taxonomy): domain Eukaryota; kingdom Viridiplantae; phylum Streptophyta; class Magnoliopsida; order Fabales; family Fabaceae; genus Glycine; species Glycine max. The sequence goes on along the minus strand of NC_038248.2, from coordinate 34,629,920 downwards.
TAGAGATGGCATTTTTAATACAGGTAAAGTGATCTTGTTCTTTTTCTTTCGTTTTAATTAGTAATCAGGCTAAAAAATTGGTGAAATTATACATCAATTATCTTGTGGAAGAGTCTCCGATAATGGCAATGCCATTTACCTTCCGAACAAATTTGTTATTCTTCTATACTAGTGATTCTAAATTTTAATTTCTGTACATCATTTTGTTCAGGGAAACACACGTGAAGAGCTCCCTGAATTTCTTCTTGGAACTTGCCGCCTTAACCATCTGGATGCCTCTAAAGCAGTTTGTCTGACGCTGTGACTTTCAATGAAACTCCTGACAAGTACGTTGTGGAGAAGAGAATTTCCAAGTTGCAAATGTAGATAATTGAAATTTTAGATTCTTGTTTCCACAAACTCACTTTCAGATGTCATTCATTTTTGTTCAATTAATTTGAATCTGGCAGCAGTTTATGGTGCTGTGAGCGTTGTTAGGATGGATGATGTGGGGGGACGAATCTTTGTAAAATGAAAAGTTGCATTTTTTCATTAGAACTGATTTTTTTTTTATTCCTCTGATTTTAATACGCCATTCATTCCTTTTGCATGTGTCCATTTTGGGTCTGTCGAATTCAGGCAATGAAATATTGGTATTTAATTCTTTGGAAAAATGGCGAACCCTTTGGGGAGAAAAAAATTCATTCTCATTTCACTCTAATTTTTTCAAATAACAACATAATTGAATCCAAAATTACATTATTTTACATGAAAAAAAGTTATATGAACTGAAATAGTCTGCATTCCTTCTTTATTCTAAAGTTTCCCCAAGTCTCCAGTAGTAATTGAAATGTTTTATTCTTATCAGTTCTTTGTGCTACTAAGAAAGACAGGAAGATATAAAAACCAGGAAGAGAAGAGAGAAAAGTATAAGGTAAGCGGTGTGACGAAGTGAGAGGGAAAAAAGAATTATGACTGTATTATAAAAAATGCCTTGTAAAATAATATAGTCCAGTATTTTTCTGTTTTTCGGTTGTATTTTTTCTAAGGATTAAATTTGTTTTAACATATTATTTAAAATTCACTTTGGTCATATGTACTTCTGTCTTATAAAATAATATATCTGAAAAATAAATGATTTTTAAGTTATTATTTAAAATTTATTATTTATTTTTAATCAATTACATACTTAAAAAATTGAAATATATTTCAATGTAATATATATTCTTAGTCTTATTTTTATTAAATGATAATACAGTAAACATTTCAAAATATGTAATCAAACCTATTTACTAAAAGTCATCATTATTTTTAAAAAAATATAATTATTATATTTCATTAATTAATAATTTTTTAAAAAAAATGGGATTTGAAAAATCATTCCCTCTTGGAAAACGTGAGTTCATGCAGTTGAATTAAAAACTGCAGAGAAAGAGAACAGTGATGTATCGATCAGCAATGGCGGACGCGAACTTCATTGTGCAACTAAAAGAATAGTCGAGTTGAACAAATTGGATGTTGCCACGTCAAACTAAGGGGGTCACATAGTTCAGGTAAGTTAAAAAAATGGTATCCATTTTCGAAGCACCATTTGGTTAGAATACATTTTAGTTTCGAAGGTGCATCATTACCAATGGCGGACGCCAACTTCGCCTTCTTAGTTCTCTTTCTCCTTCCCGCGTTTCTTCTGACGGTACTCTACTTCCTCGTTCGTCCGCGTCCCGTGAAGATCCCGATCAAGAACCGGCACGTGTTCATCACGGGCGGATCCAGCGGCATCGGCTGGCACTGGCACACACCGAGCCGCGGCGGAGGGCGCGCGCGTCTCCATCCTCGCGCGGTCGTCGGAGAAGCTGGAGAAGGCGCGCAACGCGATCCGCCTCGCCACGGGGATCGGGGTGGCGGCGTTAGCGGTGGACGTGCGGGACTTCGAGGCGGTGAAGTGCGCGGTGACGATGCGGGCCCCATCGACGTGCTGCTCACGGCGTGTTGGTGGCGCTGGAGCTGGAGCAGATGGAATTAAAAATAATAATAACTAATGAGTAATGACACGTACCTAGTAAGTTGATTAGATTTAATGACGTGTGTCATAAAATTTATAGCATGAAAAATGATTTATTTTTTGGTATTATAAATATATTTAAGTTTTTTTTTTTTTAAGAGTGATGACTTAGACCAGAGAGCTGCTTCGATAGAAAGAAGACAGATACGTGTGCATGCATGCATCATTAATATTTTTTAATCAATTAAAATTAAAAATATAACCAAAAATTATTTAACCGAAGATAATTAGTGGCTGTAATATAACGAGTATAATAAGCAATTAACAATGCCGATAACCATTTTCAAAAGGTCAACTATAATAAAAACTAAAAAGTAATGAGTTTCATTATTTTTAGATCATCAAATCAAAATATATTTGGTGAAACTATGTTTTTCTTATCATAAAGCATGGATGCAGGAGCAGTTGGATCGAAGTACAAGTCTCCATTCGCAATCCATTTTGAAACCGAAAGAAAACAGCAGAGCAGTTCAGATGTCCAAATCCTATTTTAAGTGCAGGGTGATCCCTTTTGCTCTTCTCCATTTATGATCATAAAAGAAAAGAAAAAAAGAACCAACCAGACAAAGAGAAAAATTTTCCCCTCTCCATGTTTGAGTTTTTTTTATTAGCAAATATTAATTTTTAGAATATTAATTTTGTTGATAAAAAAATCAAATTTATGATTTTTTTTCTTTTTTTTTTAATTATTCAACCACTTTATATCTTGTCCAATATATTGAATCTGGATATCAACATTGGCAAAAGAGTTGTTAGCAGTTGGGCCTACTCTTCACTTGATAAGATTCCCAACTAACTAACTAAGAAGGATTATGATGGATTTTTGCTTCTAAAGGAGCAAATCTGAAGACAACCACAGACCTGATTTGTTCCCAAATTTCTTCCTGTTATGTGGCATGCTCTGACCTCTTCTCTGTCACTGTCTTGTTTTTTTAATAACCCTTTACCGTGTTGAAGTGCATCACCATTACCCTGTGTCATTTGTGAGGCCCTTCCTTCTCCTAATCACTTTTGTCTATGTCTTCCTCATTTTCTTGTTAATGCAAGCATAGGCATTGAAGGTTAAATGTATTCATTCAAATCATAATTTGTGGGACTACCGGTTCAAGTCAGAAAGATTATTATAGTACACATTTGCATCTCCACTTCTTTTTATCTAGTATTTAAGATAGTAATATACTCCATAGATTAAGAAAAATATTCTCTCAGTCTCATGTTATTTGTCATTTAAGATAATTTATAGCTTTTTTAAAAACAGAATATTAATTGCACAAAACTACACTTATTAAAAGAGTTAGAATATAATTTTGAATTATTCTTATACTTGTTTGATGTACCACTAAATGAAGGTATTATTAAAAACAAAATAACTAACACTTTTTTTTTAAAAAAAAAGAGATATATAATATAGAATAGAGGGAGTAATTATTTTTTCATTTATATTAGAATTGTTTGTAAATTTGTAATATATTATTTATCTTTTTATTTATTATTTTGATATTTTATATGGTATTTTTTTCTTTATTTATAACGATAAAGTCACATAATAATAATTAATACTAACTTAGAATTTTAAAATGAATTATTAAAAAACCAAAAAAAAATCTTTTAAAACAATAGATAAAAAGAAATAGAAAAATCAAAGACAACTTGCCTCAAGCATATCCTTGGACCTAGATCTTGCAGCTCAAACTAATAATTTAAGCAACATATGCCGACGCTTTACCTAAATATATTTAAATTTAAGTAAATTAAGATATATATCAATAAAAAAGAATTAAAAATATGCATAATTAATTATTCTACGATTTTAAATTATATATTAAAATATTAGAACTGAACCCAATAAATTTGGAAAATAAAAATGACATAATTAATCGTTGTCCAATGTTTAGGTTTCCGAAAATAAATAAAAAAATATTTGGAATTATTGTTTTTAAATGAACTTTAAAAACTGTTTTAAAAATTATTAAGCAAGACTTTTGCGTATTAGGTACTTTCAATTTAAAGAAAAATATAAGTAAAAAAATTAAAGAAATAAATCATTTAAAGTTAAGGAAAAAGTAATGAAAATAAATTATTTAAATCAATATATATCATTTTTAAAAAATATTTCTACAACGTCCTCTGGATCTATTCCATCAGTGTGACTAGGTTGAAGACAAATCAAATAAGAAAAAGCTTGGCATGCTATACTAGTGTGTTTATGTCAGCTGGACTCCCTAATAATTTTTTAGTTTTTCGATGTTCTTCTAGTAATTCCTTTTTATGTCTTGATATGCTTTCTAATAACTTTCCTTTGATCTGCATTATTAATTAAAGGTAGATCTGAGAAGCATGTTTCTTTATTTTCAGATCTACCAATCTTTCATGGAAAATGTGTCTCTTCTTTTCTTACCCTAGTGGTTGAACGTTTTCTTTCCCGTTATAATTATTTATTTTCCTTTCATTTATTACCTTCATTTTTCGGTGCAAGATGCAGATTTATGTTGCTGCATGTATAATATCACCTCCCCATCAAGAAAAATATTTGGTTATTAATTGTTATTGATTAATATAAGTGATTTATCTGAACAAAAAGTTTTGAGTTGCAACTTTGTGTGTGTCTATACATATATATACATACATACATATATATATATATATATATATATATATATATATATATATATATATAAAAGACTTTTATTCTATTAAGTCATAAGTGAGTATACACGACTCCATTTTAGTTAATCGTTCCAAAGTTATTTTCAAATACCGTGTGTTTATAAGAACAAAAGAGTTATATTCATATGCTTACTTCCAAGTTCCAGTTCCAAATTTGTGAACTAATTATTTTATTTTATATTATAAATTTAAGTTATTACGTGAACGCTTTTGTTTTATTTTTTATGCGACTTCACTATTTATTCAATTTAAATGTACTCATTTATTATAAATTTTAATTATAAAATAATTAATATTCAAAATTATTTATTTATTATGAATATGAAATTTAATTATGTTAAAAAATATTTTGTCTGTGCAATATACAAATTAAAATACTAATTTACAGATATTTCTTTACTCTAAAATGTTCGTTTTAAACTGCCAAAAAATTGTTCGTTTTAGTTTTCTTTAATATAATAGAATTTTAATTTATAAATTTTTTTAAAAAACTTTATCTATCTTTCATTTGAACAATGTAGTTTATTAGTTTTTTTTAAAAAAATAGTTTATTAGTTATTAAATTAAAAAAATGTTTAATGATGTGGTAATTTGTAGTTATTTGTTTTTTAAGGAAAATTATTTGTTAATGTTAAGAAAAATTTACATTAAGATTTTTTTTTCTTCCAAATGTTAATCTTTTTGTCTTAAAGACGTAAATATCGTTGCATCTCCATTTTCCTTCAATGATCTGCCAAAACGCATGGTCCCATGTTGAAAATTAGTACAATGAATTATTTAATCGGATGGCCCATATCCATTTCTTCTTGCAACGGGAATCAAGATAAATGTTGTAATAACTAATAAGTATTCGTAAAAATAAATGTGGTAATAAAGTCGTATTTTCAAGAATCAAAATTTAAATGTGAGAGAAATAAATTTTAAATATTGAATAAAATAACTGCTCCTTTTTTTTTTATGAATTTAGCTTCTATAAAACGAGGGGAAGGTACTTTAAAAGAAAGAAAAAACTAGTTTTTTGCTGATAAAGATTTGTAATCAATAAAAAAAATTTTAGCATTTAAAATCAAAACAACTTTCAGAATTTATTATATGTACACTTGATTTAATACAATCTTTAATAGTTATTTTTTAAATTAATGACTATAAGTGTCTTTTATCTTTAAAATGCATTTATTTTATTTTATTTTAAATAAGTAATTTCTTTATGCGTTTACTTTTAAAATAAAAATTCAATATATTTATTTATCAATTTAAATTTTTTAATAATATTAAATATGATTTTTAATTATGTTATTTTTTATATATTTTATACACTTATTATAAAAGAGAGTAAAATAATAGTAAGTATCATTTAAAAAATGAAAAAAAAATATTATATCAGAAAATATTGATTCTATTATGAAGTATATTACTAATTTGTGTTCTATCCTTTAACAATTAAATGGCCAATAAATGCGACTGTGCTGTTTGTAAATTGGGTTAGTTCATATATTTTAAGTGTTTTAATATAAAAATATATCTACAAATTCTAAAAACAAACATATTTTTTTCTTTTCTTACAAACGACTTTTTATGTAATAATTTTTTTTTTCGTAAAGATGTTAGATAAAGTCCTTACATCTGTACTATTATTTTTTTTAGAGAGAAAAATTTGGAGGAGAGAATAATGCGCTAGTTTAAGTCAAGAAAAAAAAATGACACATGAAAAATTATTTAAAATTTTATATCATACATTTGATAAAAATTATTATTTAAAAAAGCTCATGAATAATCATTTGAATGAAAAAGTTAAATTAATAGTAAAAATATAACAAATTTATTTTAGTTTTCGTATCCATTATATAAAGAATAGATATTTAATATTATAAAGATTTTATGTTATCAACTAATTAAAAAATATTTTAAGTATAATTTTTAAAATAAATTATTATAAAAATCAATACATTTACTATATGTTACAGTTCTTAACGGGATTATATTACATATCAATTAAACATTTATAAAAATATATTAAGAAACTTATTTGGGAAAGTTTTATCCTTAGTTTTTTACAGCAATTAGCAATATTTTGTAGTGATATGAAGTTAAACGTGTTTTACTCATTCCATTAAAAATAGGCGTGCAATATTCCGTTGGTCTCGTGTCCTTCGTCGGTGATCGCTCAATCAATTATTGTTTTTTTGTGCATATAAATCACTATATCATATCTGGAACGCTACAATCATTCAAAAAAAATATAATTTCTTTCAGATCCACCTATTTTTGCTTTAAATAATTCTTTTAGATCCATATGTCATGCTCCATCACCCTTTTGACCAACCTTCTTTATGTTTTTGTTTTTCCTCCTTCTTCCCACACTTTTCTTCGCCTACAATTTTATTAACTACCATTCATTGTGTTAAGAAAAGGAAAAAAAAAAAAAAAAGAAGCACCACATTGCTTTATATCAAAATTTTCTATCTTCATGATTTTCTTTTTCAAATATAACATAATTAAGGAAAAAAAGTTAACAAATATATAACATCATGATTGATAGATAACTTTATCTCTTAAGTATGTTATCAAAATGAAAAAAAATATTTGTTTGAAACAAATGAATTTCTTAAATGAAAATTTCATATTAGTTTTGGATTCATAAAAAAAAAACAAGTTATTATAAAAAAAGAAAAATAAAAAGTTCACAAAGGTATACCATTATGGTGACGCGTTTGAAAGTTGAAATTCCGTAAACGAAGGCTGAAATCTTATAAATTATCCGTGAATAATATACGTTAGATTTTGCTTTTGTAACTCTAACATTATAGTAGAAGTACTTTACTTTATAAAGTGTACAAAACCATAATTAAAAGGCAAATAATAAAGAATAAATATAATAATGAAAAATTGGTGTGCAATAGATGGAATACTATTATCGAAAGGGAAATAAATATTTATTCAACTCACGAGAGGAGGATGAGGGTTTCCGCATAGTAGCAGCGCTTAGTGGCGCAGAAAAATAAAACCTAATTTACCAAATTCAGACACAGAGATTCTCATTCCTCAAGATCTTCTCATTTCTTGTCTCAAATTAATCCTCAAACTTGCCTCTCTCTGTCTCTCTACAATGTGCTCCATTTCCTCACTCCACCAAAACCATGTCTAAGGTTTTTCAAGCTCCTCCTTTTTTCTTTTTCTTTTTTTTTTTGCATCATTTTTTTCCTTTTAACATCACGAGAGGATATTGCATGCATTTTCCTTATTTTGTTTGTGTTTTTGTTTTTGTTTTTCATTTCAATTTGGAAGAAATTGTGAAAGACTGCTGTTTTACTGTTTTTAGCTGGATTTTTATCTGTTTATGAATACTTATAAGGCAAGTCTTCATTGTGGCAAAGTTAATTATCTTATTAAATTGGTGATGAAAACATAGCATAAATTCTGAAATTTTGGTGATTTATAACCTATGAAGGGTGTTGGTGTTGTTGTTTTCCCAAATAGCTTCTGTTGTGTGGAAGCAAGGAATGACAATGTGTGTGTTTGGTGTTTCTTATGTACTGTAGTGTTTTGGAACAGGATATTGCTAACATGAAGGACTCTTGGTTTTTCGACAATAACTTTAATGGTCTGTCAGATGAGATTTTTGATGATGTCATCAACTTTTTTGATTTCCCGCTGGAAGACGTGGATGCTAATGGTGTGGAAGAAGACTGGGATGCTCAATTAAAATGCCTTGAAGACCCGCGTTTTGATGTTTATTCAGCATCATCAGCTGGGCTGTGTGCCGAAACTCAAAATGAGAAGCCCCAACTTGGAATGAAGTTATCTGCTTCTGTGAGTATTCTGTTCACAGTTATGGTGTGTAGGAATCTAGAGTGGGATATCTTTTAACTGCTTAAATTACTTTCTTGCATATTGCCCCCATGGTTCCAAATTGTTGTCATGGTTGCAGTTTTGTTGACATTGCAGGAAACGCAGCCGATGCAGCTGCAATTGCGGTCACAGCAAGTTAAAATACATTGAGGTTACGGCCACAATTGCAGTTGCAGACCCTTTTTAAAACCATGATTACCCCTGCCCTAGTAGTTATGTACATGGAAAGTCATGTTGACACTTCAATGCAGTGCACTTATATTTGATGCATTAACTATCTGGATGTTTTTATTATGTAAAACTGAAATTATACATGAATGCATCAACATTGAAGGAGAAACTTTGGTGATTTAGGTCCTGAAGTTCAGTTGCTGGCAATGGCCAGTTTGTTTTATATAATCTATACTTTCTAAATGAAATGTTTTTTCTAAACTTTCACCACAGACCTTTGGTAGGAGACGTTAATACTGTAACTTAGACACCTAAGAGTTTTTTATAGTTGGAATTTTGCAGGAGCAGTGTCATCTTGTTACAACTATGAGTTTTTACAGTTGAAATTTTTGCAGGAACTATGACTTCTAAGGAAAACTAGAATGGCGTTGTCTAGGAATTTGTCAGATTGACAAAACAAAAATATTGGCAATCGAAATACTTCATGCGTAAGAGAAGAGATTTGTTGGATGAATTTGGTTATGATCTATAGGAGAATTGGACAATTGGAGTAAAAAGTGGAAGATACAAGAGTTATAGATTTAGTTTTTGTGGTGGTAGTCTGAATTCCCCCTTTAAAGTGTGCTGCCAATGTCATTTACTCATTCTTGGCAGTAACAGGGTATCATAATAAAACTTGTAATAATTAACAACTCTGAGAAAAATTGCTACATTTCATCTGATACTGACCCAAAATGTGCTGGAGATGCTGCTATTATCTGTATGAAGTTCTCTGTCATTAATTATGCACCTAAAGTTTCTGGGGTTGCAAGACAAATGGAGGAGGAAGGTAGGAAGCTTGGTGCTAATCTCTTTCCTTTGCCATTCAGGTTGCAGAAACTTCCTCTCTTGGTATACATTTTTTGGATGGCATTAGAAGGTTTAAAGAAAGACAAAAGAGGAAAAAACTGAGTGAAAAAAATAAAGAAAAAAATTGGCTGGGAAATGAGTCATCTGGTTAATTTTTAGTAATGTAATGAATAATGATAAAGATTTTTCAATCATAACTGTCAGGTTCTAAAATAAAAAACCATTTTTAGTACTGTTGGAATTTGGGGGTTTTAGGCATACAATGAGGAAGAGAAAAGAGTTTGAAACACTTAATTGATATTAACTAAAATCCATTATAGTGTATTGGTGCATTGATGTATTCATAAAACCTAGAGCACCAACCCTTATGCATACTAATCAGAATCCTACTAACTTATTAGGGGTGAAATCATGATAAGATAAGGAAATATGCTAATTCATCCTAAGAGATAATGAGGAAATTGGGAAACTGATTCTATGAGATATTCTAAAATAATTATTATTTCTGTTCATAGTACTCATCAATTTTATTCAGTTAAATTTGTGTTTAAAATGTCTGAAAGAGGTGTAATAACACAACTTCTAATTTGCAGTTAAGTTGATATTTTGAAATATATTGGTGGACACCGTGTAGGCTTTTAATTCTTAACTCAGCATAAATTATTTGGGGTGTTTCTCTCAAAGTGATTAGGTTCTGGTAACAATACTTGGAATTTTTAAGTGTTTAGTTATTTTGAATGGTGAATGGATGACATGCGTACATAGAAAGATGTAAAAATTTGCTTTCCTAAGAAGTGGATGATTAGATGAATGTGTCTTATGTGCTTGTATTTGGTAAGTGGTGGGGTGGAGTTCTAAGTATCAGATCCCTTGCCCAAATCTACTTCTGTCTCCCTATGGATTTAATTGAAGAAACTCCTTGCATATGGTCAGGTGGTTGATAAGTGAGCTGTGGCTGATTATAGGTATTGGGTTTTCCTATGTGTATGTGTATACTGTTTAATGGGTTATGAAACAAAATGTTTTACACTGTCTGCAGTCCCACTTTCTTAAGTGACAACTGACAAGACTATGCTATGTAGTATTGCAAATTGAAATCGCAAAAAGACAGCAAGTAGTTTGAGGGACTATGGCTCTTTAGTCCCTGATATGATGACTTGACTGACAGCATCTGATAATTGATAACTATACAAGTATACATATTAGAACAGTAGCAGTGCTTTCTTGTGATTAGGTTTGTGGAGTATAAATGTAAATGTTGGAAGAAATTGCGTAGATTCCTCTTTCACTTATTTATTCAAATAATCATATCCCCAATAAAACAGCTGGAAATTGTGTATATGTTACTTCTGATTCTTGTTTTTTACTTTTTTTTTTTTTTTTTTTTTTCATTTTTTGTTGGTTTGACGATTGTTTGGCATTGCAGAGTAATGGGATTTCCCCAATAAAACAGCTGGCAAAAGCTCCTGGACCAGCATATGGAAAGACCATTCCCCACCAGAATGTCACTTCCAATGGAAAAGATTTGCATCAATTCCAAACCTACACCTACAGCCCAGTTTCGGTTTTTGAAAGTAGCAGTTCGTCCTCAGTTGAGAATTCCAACTTCGATCGACCTGTCATCCCAGTGAAGCGGGCTCGTAGTAAACGTCAGCGTCCTTCAAACTTCAGTCCTCTATTTTCAATTCCTCTCATCGTTAATTTGCCGGCTGTGCGAAAAGATCAAAGGACAGCAGCCTCTGACTCAGATTTTGGAACAAATGTTGCTGGGAATCTATCAAACAAAGTAAAAAAGCAGAGGAAAAAGGATTTGTCCCTGCTATCAGATGTTGAGATGACGAGATCCTCATCACCAGAGTCAGGTCCCCCCAGAAAATGCATGCATTGTGAGGTGACAAAAACCCCACAATGGAGAGAGGGACCTATGGGTCCCAAAACACTGTGCAATGCTTGTGGTGTTCGATACAGGTCCGGCCGCCTCTTTCCTGAATACCGGCCGGCAGCTAGCCCGACTTTTGTAGCATCGCTGCACTCAAACTGCCACAAGAAGGTTGTGGAGATGAGAAGCAGAGTCATCCAGGAGCCTGTTAGGTGTTCTATGTTGGCTTCATCAAATCTCCATGGAAATTCTGTAGGATAATTTTTATGTTTGATTACATTTGAGGAAGAAACGGTAGTCTTAAACAGGATCCTTCTTGTTTGTTGTTTTCATTATAGTCTAATGTTATATTGCTTAGCATTATTTGTTTAATTAATGTAAATTGATTGGTGAAATAAAAAGGTAGTAGCAGGTTAGTGCTTTGCGAGGAATTCGGGTAACGTGGTGTTGAAAGTTGTTGGTTGAGAATGGTATGATGTAGTTTTCATGGTGGTTGATGATGCAGCCAGCCAGCAAATTTCTAACTGGATTGCATGCATGCATGCATTGCTGTGGAGCTAAAGAGTTATAAAGTAGGGGCAAGAATCTTTGCCATTGCTGATGCATGTGCTATGAGAACATAAAGTCAAGGATCAAATTGAAGCAAGGACAATAATATCACATGCCTTGTAACATGACACAACAAAATAAAGAAAGCACATGCATGATGCGTGGGGCTAGAATAATGCTTTTATAGTCAACTTCAAAATGGCTTGGTTACTTTGCCCTTCATAACAAGCTAGTGGAATTTGTTTCTAGCAGTAATGTTTAAAGGGCGGGCCCATACTAAAGTCCAATGGTCGGTGTGGGCTGGCCTAATTTTTTTTGAAAAGGTCGTCATTATGCGTTCTTAATTGTTTTGTACTTTTATCTTAATTATAATTTTATTCTGCATACATAACATATTTCATTATGATCGAAATATTTATGTTGAATCCAGTTACGTTTCCTTTTCTATTTTTTTTATATTGAACCATTTCTTTTCCCTGGTTAGTAATGTTAAACCATTTATTTGAATGTGAGTATCAAAGTTTAACCCATCATGTCTTGAAACCTCTCTTAGGGTGTGGAGCCATATTCTGATGAATTTTTAATTTAACAATGTTAAATGATATGATTTCATACTAAAGAAAATTAAATTGTAATATTCATACTGATTTTCACCAAATCCTCAACTTTTGTTTTTTTTTTTTTTTAACTAATCATAAACAAACAGGTTAATTGTTCTGAAATTCCTACGTCATTCTCTGTACAAATATAACAAAACTGTTTTTATTCTTATGTTATAGTTTTATATAGTATCTTTAAAAGCCCACCTGGTCGATCAATTACAGAAGGCAGGCCCTAATTCTCTTAGTGGCCGAAGAATGTAATGGATCCTAAGGTTATTAACATATCAGAGCAGCCCATATAATCACGCTTGTTTTATTCTTCAACCCCATGACTGCAACCATACCCCTACGCCCTTCCCAAACAAAAATTATCTATCTGCACCCACACTCAAACATAACATCACAGTTTTATTTTTGGTTCAGCTGTAGTGGGGTTTAAATAGATGCACATCTCTTTACGATTTAACCTATTTTAAATTCTTTTTTAATAGCATAAGCAAAAGGATTATTTAACAGTTGACAATGACCCGATGAGTATGAAAAACACTTAATCGGGCAGAAAAGAAATCAGGTTCAGAATCACTTTTCTCTTTGTTCACAAATTGTTTGAACTAATTATAAGATCCTCCCTGCCTACTTGGTTTTAAATTGAGATGTTGGTATGTTGTTCCTGTTCACTAACAACCAAATATCAAAATTCAATCTAGCTTGCTATTGTCATTAAGTGTTATGCATTATTTGAAATTGAGTGTAAAATCTATTTCCCTCTCTATTATGGTTTACTCTTATCTCTCCTTATTTTAAAATACGCACTCTTCTTCTTGAAAAATGAATATCTATTATATTTGAGTTTTCTTTAGTGTAGATTAGGTTTTTAGATTATTTTGCCTCTCGGTGATTCTTTACACGATTAATAATTAATCAGGTCTGAACTTTTAAAACTTTATGACAAAAGAAGATGAAATAAAAAAATTCAGACAATTTCAAAGCTGATACTGGAGATATTTAAAATTTTGTTGCACTTTTTAAAATACTAAAATCAATAATGGGATGATCAAAATCAGTTGCTAGCCACTGACACTAGAAGTTACCAAAATAAAAATATCATAAGAAGACATATTCGTAATTATTAGTAACATGTTTATTCATACCAAAAAGAATTAAAATATAAACTTGTATTCATTTTGTAATGGAGGGAAGAGTAATTTAAATTTCTGAAAAGATCAACCATGGTTTGGTAATCATTCAATGAAAAGGGAGTAAAAAATAGGGCATGAATTAATATGTTGAATCTGTTGCTCCTGCTGATGCTGCCGTGTTGGTACATGCCCCATTTTAAAATAGTTAATGGCCATGAATTATAGTGGTCCTACGTAGTCTTAATTAAGGAGTTCGTGTGTCTTTTATTAGGCCTTTTCGGTCATTCTCATTGCCATATCCCCACTCCCTAATACCTAATTACCAACCAAGTACCATTCTATCTCTACAGTTTAATAGACTTGATATGTTGTGCCCTAACGACCTAGGTTTAAATACAGTTTTCCGAAATGAAAAGAAAGCACGTGCATTAATATTCAAACCAATGTATAGGGGCATCGATTTTACTCCATACTTTGTACCATAACATTTTCTTTTTAGACACCAACATTCTGCCAATTACTTTTCAATGTACATGACATTCTGCTCCTAATACGGGAATAATGATCAAGAAGCAAGGGATGGAAACCATTTACTTTTCTTATTTCTCTTTGTGTTGTGTTGGTAAACGTTAAATTGGTTATTTGGTGTCTAACTTTTTTTTTCCTGGTGGTAATTCTTTTCTATTCAAACCAATGAATAGTGTTTTGGTCGTAATGTATAATTTACTTGATCCATTCCATGCGCGCGGTTCATAACATTAATTTTGTATTGATGATGTCGTTTTCTTGTTTGGTTGAGAACAATAAATAAAATTAAAGTGACCAACAAAGAGGACTGCTACTACTACTCCATTCCATTCATTATTGATTCTTCTCTTTTCGAATGCGGAAGACATAATAAAATAACTAAAAAAATAAGCCAAATGTATTTTTAGAATATTTGTTAAAAAATTTAAAAAGAAATATTTTTATTAGATACACAAAATTGATTGTCGATAACTTTTTTATGTTTTTTTTTTATAATTTCCATAAGAAATATTTTTTTAATTCCTTAACTAATACTTCAAAGACACTAGTTAACAGAATTAAAAAGAATAATTAAGTGGGATGTGGTAGCTACTATTTTCATATGCACAAGTGGCATAAAGAATGAAATCATGGTTTAGGACTTTAGCTAATTAGCTAAATGAAATTAAATGAGTGCAACGCATTGAGGTTATGCAAAGGCTAAGGCTAAACTAAACCATGAATCAAGCAAAACCCCTGATCCGACATTCTAACTCTCCTGAGAACGAAAGGAAAGTGTTAAGTATTAAGTATTAAGTGTTATGTGTTAAGTGTTAAGTGTGTGTCTCATTCTCACACGAGACAAACGACACGTGCCAAGTGGTGGGGCAGATGGGCCAAAGGGCACGTCAGTGAGACTGGCACACGTATTGATTATATCTAACCCTAAGGCTCAGTTTGGTGTAGGAATAAGAATAGGGTAGTGCCGTTTTTGGGCAAAGAAAAAGGTCTTGGATTGATCATCAGATCATATCAACCATCATCATGCTTCCAACAACACCTTTCTTCACTCGCAGCTTATCAAATCCGCCAACCACCGACCGAGTTTATACAAAATCTCACATCATTCAAACAGAAACAGACAACAACTAATTAAACACTTCAACCCTCAAATTTCCAAGCTCCATCACCAGAAGTTATATTAATTCTTTTTAAATATTATGTTAAATTATATTAAAGCTATATTAAATTACTTGTGGTCCATTCAGTAGAATGAAAAAAATAAATTAAGAAAAGTTTAGAATTAAAGTAGAGGATAAAAATATGAGCTTCACGTTATTTTCCTGTTTATTTGTCTTTTTTTCACTTTTTTTTTTATAAAGGAACATACCCTTACGCTTTATTTGATAGAAGAAAAAGTGATATGAAAGAAAATAGAAAAGAAAAAAACATGACTTATGATTTTTTTTTTCTAATTAAGTGGAGAGAAAATGGAAGAAAATGTTGACTTCTAGGGAAAAAAATTAATTTTTTCCTTTTTTCTCTTTCCAATTCAAATATCAAACTTTTCATTCCTTTCTTATTTTCTTTCCATCCAATCAAAGGGACCATTAATATCTTTCTGATATTGTTGCTAATTTCAAATAGGTTCCTAAATCATTTTTTAAATTGGGTCTCTAAAACTAAAATGGTAGGTCATTGGTGCTACTTTTGTGCGGCTTCATTTAGAAACTCTAAGTCAATTATAAAGAAATAAATGATCAGTCACCTAATTAAAAAATAATTTAGAAACCTATTTTAAAAATCACAAATAATTTAGGAAAATATTAAGCAATTCAACCTAAATAATTTCAAAAAGAAATTTCATTTAAGACATTATCAAGTGCTAAATATGAACACTTCTTTTAGTAGAGATTAATTTACTTCGTTGTAAGGATTATTCTTTTTTTGTCAAACATGGTGCTCATAGATAAAAGAAAGACACACTATCTTTATCAATTAATAAGAAATTATCATTGGAATAATTTTTAGAGAATTATTATGAAAGATAACAAATTTTTCATTATGATGTTTGTAATTAAATAATAAAGTAAAACTATTTTACACACATAATTCATAATTTTTTCTAATTTTTAAGATAAAATTCAATAAATTTAGGTTGACAATTTAATAATTAATGTAGAAAATCTCTTTACATGACTAGTGCATGTACTATTTACTATAACAGTCTATTTGGTTGGTAAGCTTGTTTGGTGGAAAAGATTTACAGAGAAATTAATTTTAAAAATTATTGGAAAATATTTACAGAGGAATTAATTTATCTCTTTACATATTTTTAATTTTTATTTTATTTTTTTTACATATTTTAACTTTTTTACCTATTTTAATGTAAAACTATTTTACACACATAATACATAATTTTTTCTAATTTTTAAGATAATTATTATAAAATTCAATAAATTTAGGTTGACAATTTAATAATTAATGAAAAAAATCTTTACATGACTAGTGCATTCTACTATTTTCTTTTTCATTTTCCACTCGTCTCTTAATTTCTCTCTTTGTCTTTTATCTGTTTATTTTCTTCAATCAAATATTTTTAATTTTTATTCTATTTTTTTTACCTATTTTAACTTTTTTTTATGTTTCTATATACCATATTTGTCTCCTCTCTCTCTGTCAAACAGAACATAAAAAAAATTAGGAATTTCTTAACAAGTATTGTTGTGATATTGATTAAAAAATTAAAAGAAAAAATATCTATTATAAAAATTATAAGAGAATGTAAAAAAAAATATAAATAATATAATTTTACACTTTCCAATAAAAAAATTCTTTTAATTTCATAAGCAATACTCTAAAAGATAGTGATTATCATCTGTCAAGAAATTAATATGATCTATAATTATCTCTGTAAAAAATTATGATTATTATATTTTGAAATAATAAAGGGTAAACGCGAACCCCCGTTTTGATTAACCTTTGCTTGACTTAGGGTGGAATGAGTTGTATTATCTTCTTGTGAATCTCTCTCTCTCTCTCTCCTGTGACAGAGAGAACACAACGACAGAGATTCCTGAGAGAGACTGCATCCACATCATCATTCATCACCATGCTCGTGGGACCCACCTGGCTACGTTACGTCCCTTCATCAATGTCGCTGCCAACGAGGAACAGCTATAACCCTTCTCTGATGCTGACACGTATCCACCTCAACCCATGCCAGGTCAACCCCCCCTCCTGCTCCTTGGGGTTCTTGTCGCAAAATTAAACTTAACTTGTACTATCAATTATTTTCTTTCGTTTTCAATATCAATATACATGCGTGTGACTTTCACTTTTTATTTTATTATGTAATCATTATTTGTATAAGTAATTCCCACTTTTTAACGTAACTTTATCTCTTTTTTCCATATTAATATCAATGCCACCACAACTCATCGTGCAACAACATCCACCCAAGATTCTCCCTAAATTATTTAAATTCCTTAGAAATAATATATCAAATTATATAAAAAACATGATTTTGTACTATTACTGTATTGTATGTGTATGTTCTTTTATACTTCAAGACTAATCAAATCCACTTAGTAATAGTGTAATACTACCTTAATTTGTTGAATTAATCCTTTATCCATCTTGATTACGTGCAAATTAAAGAGAAAAGAAATAGTTGGGTGGAATGGGGAACTGATCCATCGATCGTAAATAATAATGTGGAGTTGACAATGGACATAAACGTGGAGATGGCTGGCTATAGATAAATTGATGCACTCAAAGCCTTATCATCAATTATCGTTGTCAGACTGAGAACACATCAGAGGGAGAGGACAGCGACTCCCTTTTTTGGCTCTGCCTTTGCTTTACTTTCTTTTATTTTCTTCATCTTGCCATATTGTTTTGGACCCTCTCACAAACAAATACAATGGCAAAACTTATGCTCTTTTGTCAATTTCTCGGGACCCTATCCCATTGGGTATTGGGTCCCATTTCTCTCTTGCACTTAACTACAATACTGGATTCTCTTTTACCTTTTCAGATGCATCTGATTTTTTAATGGAGCACCTCACTTAGCCATAACACAGGACAAGGGTTTATTGGATTAGGAGGAGACAGGTTTATCAAGAAATTAATTAAACTAGTGAAGTCCAGATGGCCTGATCATTTTTTCTAAAAGCTAAAAAGGTGAAAGACTATAAGAAAAGCAGGCAACTACTACTAATAATAGCGTGAATTAATTTGTATAAAATTATTCTAATTTAGTCAATAATTTTAAGTTTATGTTTTAGATATATAATTGTACTAAATGCATTTGAGTTATCATACCAAAAAATATAAGCTAGCAATTCCCACATGATAGAGAAAAAAAGGGCACTGTTAAATCACTGAATTACTAGTAATAAGTTTCTTTGAAATGAATGTAGTGAGCTACTAGTGTGGGACGGCAAAAATGGGACAATTGTTCAATTTATGGCCTTTGAGCCCAAGATAAGAATGAGATTGATTTGAGGGGCCAGGGGTGGCTAACTATGCAATTCAATTCTTAAAATTATTATCCCAACATTTCTGTACACATTGATTGTTTTTTCCATGCGTCTACCATTTCATCTTCTTGTCTTGATTGTCTCGACGTTGTGTGTCGGTATCAATGTTGATTCTTGACCAACCAATCCTATTCTTTTACGAACCACATCTTTTTGGCCGATTTATCAACCTTTTTTATTTACCTTTTGCTCATAATTATCCCCATATGTTGTTGTTATTGTTCTTTCTCCTTATATAAATACAAAAGCTAGCGTATATTAAACTTGTTTAAATGGACATTTAAACATTATTAATAATAACTATTGACCCTGATTGAATAGAATAGATTAATAAGGTTACATCCAGGCTGGTACTAACGAGTAACGACGTTGTCGGTTCACCTAAACAACTTATTTTTATTTTTATTTGAACAACTTGTTTGTAGTAAGGCCAAGTTATTATAGTGTGATTGATTCCTATGCTTTTGCCGCAGCAGTGTGGAAAGTTATTCCTTTTAACTCTTACAGGATGATGCTATACCCTATTTGACTATGACTATATACATACATTATGCCCTGACAATATGCTTGCTGAAATCGGCTATGTATCGTACGTGCTGGTGGTTTCCTTTGTGGTTGTACCTATTGCTTTTGTCCCCTTGTGCCTACTTATAACCTTTTTTCTATTTCCCGAGATTTTTTTGCCTTCAGTTCAAGCCCCATTGATTTGATATGTGATCACAATCAAGAATTAATGTTATATTGATACGCATGTACGACATGATTTTGTAGTTGTGATGGGAAATGAAGTATTTTGTGTGTGTATACATGGAGGAATTTAATTTGTAGGGTTATTGTTATTAGAGAGAAAGAGATAATTCTGTCTATGTGTAATTTCATAATATATAGATTCAAGTTTTTATTGCTTGATGGGTGTAGATTAATGTTCTAGATCCAACAATTGTAATATAAGTTATAAGTACTATATATCAGTATTTGTTTGTTAATTTTTGTATAAAGTCAATAGGGGCATAAAGAAATGGGGTGTCCTAGAGTCGGCAAGAAAAGAACAAGAGAAACTTTCCGTGTCCTTATTCTTTGTCATAACTCATAACCAAACGAGGTCTTCGAGAGCCATATCTTGGCATGAGCGAGGGTGGCGTTTTATTAGCACAACACAATCACTCCCCCAATAGACAAAAAGCTACCCTTCACCATGTGGACATCCCCATCTTGCTTGCAGTGATCAATGTCCTTTTCAGTTTTCACAAGCGACATCTACTCTATCCTTCACCATTTTGATTATATATCTATCTCACAAAATGAAAGACAACAAATTGAACCATTTCACCAATATTTTGGTTTGTTGGAAATTTCATATTTGTTTGATTAATTCCAGATATGGAACATAATTAAAGCTCTTGAGCATAGAAAATTGGAAATGTTCATACAAAAAAAGGGGTTTGTGTCGTTCATGCTTAGTAGTAATACTCTAATACTTCCCTCTTCATGACTGATACAACGGACAAGTGAAACAACTAGCCCATGCCAAAGAGCAAGAGGCCCACATTAATCGCTTTCTAGTAGTTTCTTCTTTCATTTATTTAATATGTTTTACCTTTTTATATTATTTGTGGGGGCAGTGCAAGTGTAGATTAGACTCATATAGATGAAACAAAAATAACCAGTAGACACTTTACTTATTTGACATCTAGTGAAAAAAGAAGAAGAAGAAGACTACATAAGAATAACATTATTTGTGATATAATAATATAATTAAAAAAAAAAGATAAATTAGAGAGTGATTGATACTAGTATAGTCTCATAAAGTCGAGGACCTGACTTCCATGGCGTGCTTCCTCACGACCCTTATGAGGCGTGTCATGTACGCGTTAAGTGAGTCTTGGAATTACCTTTTTCCGTATTTGGTTACATGGCAAGGTCTTGATATTATCTAGTTAAAGCCAAGAGTCCAGAGAGAGTAAAGAAGAGAAGAGACAAGTTTGCATGTATTTTATTTCAGAAAGTAAAATGTCAAAATGCGTTATTTTGTCAGCTCATGACTTTATTGCAGGCACAGTCAGAAGAAGTAGGGATGTTGTTGAGTTGAGTTTAGTTTGTAGTTAACAGTGCCATAATAATATAATGAATAACTCCAGTTAATTTTCACTTCACCCCACCCCCATCACACCCTTTTCCCTTTATTTCGCGATATTTTTCTTTCTGACACCATACCGTGACACATAATACTATAATGGTGATCCTCTATCTCTGTTTTATCTTTATTGCATCATGTCATGTCATCATAATTTATTTATCATTATAATAATAACCCTACAATATTAAAAACAATTCCATTCATCTTCTTCAAATAAATTAATACTACGTTTGTTTCTATTTCAATTGTTTATAGACTCGGGAGAGTGTGTGTCTCCTTTGTGTGTAAGAGAAAAAGTTGTCCCTCTCTTTTTCTTCTTCTTTCTCTTGAGATCTGAGCGAAAGATAATCAGAAGCAAAAGAAATTCAGGTGAGGTCTTGTGTTGTTTGTAGACATGTGACTCAACTCAACCTTTTGATATAACAGAAAACATAAGGGCATCAATAAACAGGTTTCAATTGAATCATCATCAGTTTTGGTTTGTGCCGGTGCAATGAAGGAAACAGACAAGAGTTTGGATCCGCAGCTGTGGCACGCGTGCGCCGGCGGCATGGTTCAGATGCCGCCGGTGAACTCCAAAGTGTTTTATTTCCCGCAGGGACACGCGGAACATGCGCAGTCCAACGTCGATTTCGGAGCGGCGAGGATTCCGATTCCGCCGCTCATTCTGTGCTGCGTGGCAGCTGTGAAGTTCCTCGCCGACCCCGAAACCGACGAGGTCTTCGCCAGGCTGCGGATGGTTCCTCTAAGAAACTCCGAGCTCGACTACGAAGACAGCGACGGTAACGGCGCGGAGGGGTCGGAGAAGCCCGCGTCGTTCGCGAAGACGTTAACTCAGTCCGACGCGAACAACGGCGGCGGGTTTTCCGTTCCGAGGTACTGCGCGGAGACGATATTCCCGCGGCTGGATTACTCGGCTGAGCCGCCGGTGCAGACGGTGATCGCGAAGGACGTGCACGGCGAGGTGTGGAAGTTCCGGCACATTTACCGAGGGACGCCACGTCGGCACTTGCTGACCACCGGGTGGAGCAGTTTCGTGAACCAGAAGAAACTCGTGGCGGGTGATTCTATCGTGTTTCTTCGGGCCGAGAATGGGGATCTTTGCGTGGGGATTCGTAGGGCCAAGAGAGGGGGAGTTGGTGGGGCCGAGGGGCCGTGCGGGTGGAGTAGTTCTGGTGGTGGGCTTGGGCCTGGGCCTGGGCTTGGGCTTGGGCCTGGGCCTGGGCCTTACGGGGCCTTTTCGGGTTTTTTGAGGGAGGAGAGTAAGGTGGTGAGGAGTGGGAGGCCGAAGGTGAGTGGTGAGTCTGTGAGAGAAGCTGTTACTTTGGCTGCTAGTAATCAACCTTTTGAGGTAGTTTACTATCCTCGGGCTAATACTCCAGAGTTTTGTATTAGGACTTCTGCTGTGAGAGGGGCTATGAGGATTCAGTGGTCCTCTGGGATGAGGTTCAAGATGCCCTTTGAGACTGAGGACTCTTCCAGGATAAGCTGGTTCATGGGGACTATTGCTTCTGTTCAGCTTCTTGATCCTATCCGCTGGCCTAATTCACCCTGGAGGCTTCTTCAGGTACACACTATTTCTTCATCTTAGGAAGGATCCACTTGTGAGTTTTTCCTTCGTCCAACTAACCTTATATTTCTTGCTATTTCTTCATATTCCGTAATAACATTTCAGCCTTGTTAATATGAAGGTCTCTTGACAAAATTCTTCAACCAAGTTGATCTATAAGAAGGATTTTTAATCATGTATTCTTTTAAAACAATTTTGGGTCGGGGTGGTTGTAAGTACTAGACTAATTCACTTGCTGCTCTCGATTCCTGAATTTCATGCTTATCTTGCAATTTCTATGCAAATATTCCTATTAGAAAGTTTCAATTGTAAATTTTTTAGGATAAAACTTGGACTAATTTATATAAGTGCTTTTAATTTTCAACTCGGCAATCTATGTAATAAACACTTGTATTTAAGGTGAACATAGATTACTGTGGTAAAATTTTAATTTTGATTGGAGAACAACACCATAACTGCATTTAAGTTTTTTTTCGTTTTTTATTTTATTGGGGAGATGTTTCTGATTGTATTCAAGCCATAGTTGAGATAAGATTAATGTTGTGGACAAGCTTATGATGCAACCTTGTTGATCTTGGCGCAACAGGTTACTTGGGATGAGCCAGATTTGCTACATAATGTGAAGCGAGTAAGCCCATGGTTGGTTGAGTTGGTATCAAACGTGCCAATCATCCATCTGGCACCCTTCTCTCCACCAAGGAAGAAGCTTAGGTTTCCACAACACCCAGAGTTTCCCCTTGACTTTCAATTTCCGATACCATCATTTTCAGGCAACCCCTTTGGGTCTAGCACTAGCAGCCCCTTGTGTTGTCTATCTGATAATGCTCCTGCAGGCATACAGGGAGCCAGGCATGCTCAAATTGGAATATCTTTATCAGATCTCCACCTTAACAATAAGCTGCAGTTGGGGTTGCTTCCGACTAACGTCCACCAGCTTAATTTGCACACTGGGATTTGTAATGGCAACATCACCAACCATGGTAAGAGTAAAGAAAGTCTATCATGCTTGCTGACCATGGGAAATTCTAACAAGAGTTTGGAGAAATCTGATCATGTGAAGAGACACCAATTTTTGCTTTTCGGTCAACCGATACTCACCGAGCAACAAATCTCTAGATCTTCTAGTGATGTGTTGTCTCAAAATTTTACTGTGACGGATGATGAGAATAAGGAGAAGAAGGAGAAGGGATTTCTTAGTGACTCCCAGTCTTCAGTTTCACCCGGAAAGTCATCTTCTACCACCGAGTTCTCTTGGCAAGTTGGTTCGGATACCAGTCATTGCAAGGTTTTCATAGAGTCAGAGGATGTGGGACGGACCCTTGACTTGTCCTGTCTTGGTTCATATGAAGAGTTGTACATGAGACTGGCTAACATGTTTGGAATAGAAAGGTCTGAGATGTTGAGTCATGTTCTCTACCGTGACGCAGCTGGTGCTCTTAAGCAAACTGGAGAGGAACCCTTCAGGTACCACTCCATTTCTTGTTCATGGTTTTTCTTTCTACATGGATATTTTCTTGGAAGGAGTCTTATGTTTTATTGGGGTTTTGTTTTCCTGCAGTGAGTTCATGAAGACAGCAAAAAGATTGACAATTCTGACGGATTCAAACAACAAAGATAGTAGAAGGTGGGAGAAAGAAAAATAATGAAATTATGTATAGGATGTGGTTGCCTTAGATGACCCGGAAGATACTTTTGTATGTGCAAGTGTAACTGTTCCTTCCTCTTTGTGACTTAAAGGTCTGTTTTGCAGGGTTTGGATCACAGGAATTCGAAATGCTGAACATGGATTGGATACTGCATCAAATAAGACAGGTCCTCTTGGTATATTTGCTTAATATGGTGTGGCATGTCATGGCATCTGAGATATTGTTTTTAGATATGAGATGTTGAAGGACACAGTTATTACTCTGTTGTTAGAGATGCTAATATGAACTGAAAATTCAAACAATATTGGCGTCCTTGTTTTCGATGCCCATGTGTAGAAAATAATGATTTTTCCTGTATAATGGACAATTGCTATTCTAATATTAATTATTAATTAACCCAGATTTGGTTCCCCATGAGCGAATTTGCTATTCTTTTAGTTGTTGTCGCGTCTACACGTCACTAGTTCTGGCAAATTTTGAGTATAGTGTGGTGACTGTGAGCACACAGGAAAACTGTGGTAATCAGTTCAAGCCATGCTCTGCCATTTATTGGCGTCATGGATAGTGTATTTATGCGATGTGGATTAAGTTTTAGATTTTGTTAGACTTAATTCTGATAAATTTAATTTTACATAGTTCAATCTGATTGAAAATATATGTTTAAATTAATTTTAGTCAAATTTTACACTAAAACACATTATTCTGTGTGAGATTGATTTAACTAATAAACTAAATGAATCTAATAACATTTTTTTCTATTGTGAATCTTTGTCGGGTTTCATATATGATATATGCATCATTTGATCGGGGGTCATTGAATTAGTAAAATATTAATGATAATATTTAAAATATAATCGGTGTAAAAGATAACCATAGATATATAAAAATAAGAAATCTTAATTTGAGGAAGGGATGTATTGTGTACATGGCTCGTCCTATTCCTCTAATCTAATTTCGTTCATAGTTAATTTTGATGAAGTTGAGTTTTAAAATTTACAGTTATGATTTTTTTATTTGATGAAAGGCATTTTTTATATACAATTTAAGAATATATAAATGCTAGAGTTTGATTTTACAAAATATTAACTTTAAATTTTATGAATTATTAGTATAAAAGATTTTATATTATCATTTAATAAAAAAATCATGATAAGAATGACTTTTAAGAAAAGAAAATTATTAGAAAAGATAAATTTATTATTTATGATAATTTACAATTAAATGATAATATAATTTTTTAAAGAAAATGTATACTCTTTACTAACTAATGTTGCGATATTATTTCAATAGTTCATATTAATCCTATCTTATGAGATACTATCGTGTTAATATTTAGTTTACATAAATGACACCAACAAAATTTCTAGTTAAGTACTGTCCCACCAACACCCATAGATTGAGGATCAAGGAATTTCTCTTTTACAGTCAAATTAATCATTATAGGTGCTGCAATTTCCTTCCCATCTATTGCCTTGTGGCAATGGAATTTCCACTTAAACAAAACTGAATATGAAAATTGTTAGTAAATATTTGTGTTATAATTTAAATTTTATAAATATATATATATATATATATATATATATATATATATATATATAT
Source organism: Glycine max (assembly GCF_000004515.6). NCBI lineage: Eukaryota > Viridiplantae > Streptophyta > Magnoliopsida > Fabales > Fabaceae > Glycine > Glycine max. Next base: position 34,604,171 of record NC_038248.2, on the reverse strand, counting down.
ATATTAGTTATATTAATTTTATTTTATAAAATAAAATATTTATTTTAGAATCTGTTATTTAAAATTAGATTTTTTATCTTTTTAAGATTTTGTTTTAATGAGTCAATAATTTGTTCCGTTTGACACTCTAATGATTATATTTGGTTTCTAACAATCATATCCTTGTTGCATAAGGGGGTCTATGCCTATATATATCTCTTTCCTCCTCTCAAAAAAAAATCATAATTTTTTTTTCTTGTGCTTATTGTATGATATAGTACATTGTTGATTCATATGGTGCCAAATAAAATTATTTTCCTACTATTATTTTGTTATCTAAATTAAGGCTTTGCATTTTTCTTCTTATTTATTTTTTTCATTTTATTTTCTAATAGTCTTAGAGAGAAAAGTTATCACTTTCTTCTTGCATAGTCTTTTCTACAGTAGCATTCTATTTTATCAAAAAATGTTTGTCATCGATATGATTGAGTTTCTTTCTAGTAAGCATAAAAAATTAATGGATGAAAACACAATATATTATGTTCTATTAAAAATGTTTTTTTTATTATATTATTTTATTTCTTTAAATTTTAAATGTCACAATCCACCCTTAGGCCATGACCGGCGCACAGACTATGATTTCTTTAGCCTTGCCAGCCTATCCTATACACAATAACCTGTAAAAGAACACATAATATATATATCTAGACAAATCCATATACATATATCTCATTCCATCCATTTAACAACAAAGTTGGTTATAAATACTAATCATCAAGTGTCTCAAAATATCATAAGTACATCTTCATCATGTCTATAAGAGAGAATCATTTAAATTTCAAAATAAAGGAATTCTCTCTAAATCTATCACTACCTTGGCCCCTATAGCTGCATTATACTGGAGTTACAACCAAAATATCCATCAAACGCAATAGAGACTTACCAAAAGATAATCAAATTCCTGGGTACGTCAGCAAATCCCAGGAAATCAGTACTCCACTACTGTGTATCTGAGAAAAATGAAATAAAACAGGGGATAAGTCACAAGGACTTAGTGAGAGCATAATGTACAAAGCGGACAGGAAGGAGAGCACCGTTTAGCATGAGTCTTTTCATCCCAAGAAATGTTATAATGACATTAAATAAATAATGAACAAAAATACACTTGCTTTTAGAAATCCATGCACTCAAAGAATATAATTTTAGAATTTCTCATAACCTGGTATCCAAAATAATTACTTTAAAATCAAACATTCATTCTACTATGTGCACATAGACCACATTATCTCTTCGTTGTGGTGAACGGTAATTATATAATTACGACATTTAGCTCGTAGGCTGCATTATCTCTTCGTTGCAGCGAACATAATATATAAATATACTATGAGTAATTGACTCATAGGCTACATTATATCTTCGTTGTAGCAAACGACAATATAATTATACTATGAGAAATCAACTCATAGGCTACATTATCTCTTCATTGTAGCAAACAGAAATATCATTATACTATGAGAAATCAACTCATAGGCTACATTATCTCTTCGTTGTAGCAAACGGAAATATCATCATGAACTCACAATATATAACATAAACAATAGTTCAACATTCATCCTTATATGTATCATCAAGATCTCAAAATAAATTTCCAAAATCTTGAGGAATATATATATATATTGAAGTTAAATTGCTCCTCCTAAAGGAACTTTAAAAAATGCTGCTAGGTAGATTAGCTACTCACCTAAATAACGCAATCACTGTCTTCCACAGCTGTTAGGAAGGTTAACCACTGTATTTTCCATAGAATCTAAGCATTTAAAAATAATAGAACAAGGGGATAGACAAAATCCCCAATTTTAACAAACCTAGGGTTTTGACAAAATCATAATAATCCCTAATACTTAGTTTCTAACCCTTTCTCTCACAGTCCATGACTAATCAGTGCTGTAAAATACTCAACTAACACAATAGGTTATAGATTTTTACCTTAAAGAGATCAAATAGAAAAACCTAAGGAAAAGAGTAGTGTTTCCCTTTTTCTCCCGTCACCTTCACGTGCTGGGAAAAGCCCAAGGATGCAAAAAGCTTTAAAATTTTAGAACCATGGAAGGAGGTTAGTGAAAGATTGAGAGATTAAATTTGTTGGGGAAAAAGAGAGGGTTTGAGAGGGGGTGGACTGCTGCAGCAAAAAGAAAACGGAAGTTTGGGAAATGGGGGGGCGGGGGGGGGGGGAAGCTCTCGGGAGTTTTTAAGCTGGGGGTGGGTTTTTGTTATTTTAATATTATTTTATTATATTAGTGGAACGATGCGTTTCATTCTTCCCCCCTAAAAGAAAATTCGTCCTCGAATTTGATCGATGACTAACCTTGAGTCTCAAACAAGTCAGGGTACTTCTCACGCATAATGGTTTCTGGTTCCCAAGTCATCTCCTCTCCCGCTGGTCTTCTCCAAGCCACTTTCACTGACACAACATCCTTAGAATGTAAACGCTTCACACGTTTGTCCATTATAGCCATTGGTTGTTCTCTATAACTGAGATTCTCATCAAGTTGTATTGACTAAAGTTGAATAATGTGAGAAGGGTCATGAACATACTTTCGAAGCATCGACACATGAAAAACTTGGTGAACACTCGATAGATCTGGTCGAAGGGCTAAACGATAAGCCACTTGCCCCACCCTCTCTAGAATCTCAAAAGGTCCAATAAACCTGGGGCTAAGCTTACCTTTTCAACCAAAACGTAAGATACCTTTCATGGGAGACACATGCAAAAATACATGTTCTCCTACACTGAACTCTAAAGGTCAACGTCTCTGATATGAATAAGACTTTTGTCTACTCTGAGCAATCAACAAGTGATCTTGGATTATCTTGACCTTATCAACGACTTCTTGAATTAGATATGGGCCTACCAACCTAGGTTCTCCAACTTCAAACCACCAATCGGTGATCTACAACACCTCCCATACAAGGCCTTAAAAGGTGCCATTTGAATACTAGATTGATAGCTATTATTATAAGCAAACTCGGCCAAAGGCAAGTATTGATCCCAACTACCTCCCAAATCAAGCATGCAAGCGCGCAACATATCTTCTAGGATTTGTATTGTTCTTTCTGATTGACCATCAGTCTGAAGGTGAAAAGAAGTACTCAAATTTAGTCTAGTCCCTAAGGCCTGTTGGAAAGACCTCCAAAATTGAGTTGTGAACTGAGGGCCCCGATCTGATATGATAGACAATGGCACTCCATGCAAGGATACTATCCTTTCTAAATAAATATTGGCGTATTGAGTTGCTGAGTAAGTAGTTTTCACAGGCAGAAAGTGTGCTGACTTTGTCAATCAATCTACAATCACCCAAACCGAGTCATAACCCTTGGAGGTTTTAGGTAACCCCATCATAAAGTCCATAATAATCCTCTCCCATTTCCATTCAGGTATATCAATTCGCTGAAATAAGCCTGCGGGCTTCTAATGCTCTGCTTTAACTTGTTGACATACTAGACATTTAGATACAAATTCAAGTACATCCTTTTTCATCCCTTCCCACCAAAAGAACTCTTTCAACTCTTGATACATTTTAGTAGAACCTGGATGAATGGTGTAAGAGGAATAATGAACTTCTTCCTTGATCTTTTCCCTTAAGCCTCCTAAATTTGGAACACATAGGCGAGTGCCAAAATGTAACACACCTTCAGAATCAACTACAAAATCAGACACCTTTCCTGTTTGAGCCTCCTCCACAATCTTCTTTAAGTGAGGGTCTTCACTTTGAGTGACCTTAATGGTATCCACTAGAGTGGAACGAGCATGAACATGGGCTAAAAGTGATTCGGTGCCTGTGACCTCAAACCTTACTCCACTAGCTACAAGATCTTGGAACTCCTTCATTATTGGTCTTCTAACTTCAACAATGTGAGCTAAGCTACTTATAGACTTCCTACTCAAAGCATCAGTAACTACATTTGCTTTACCTGGATTATATAAGATCGTGCAATCATAGTCTTTTAAGAGCTCTATCCACCTCCTTTGCCTCAAATACAAGTCCTTCTGCTGAAATATGTACTTAAGACTCTTATGATTCGTGTAGATCTCAGAAGTCTCACCATATAGGTAATGCCTCCAAATCTTAAGAGCAAAGATTATTGCTGCCATCTCTAGATCATGTGTAGGATAGTTTTGCTCATGCCTCTTGAGTTGTCTAGAAGCATAAGCAATCACTCTTCCATGTTGCATCAAAACACACCCTAGTCCAATCCTCGATGCATCACAATAAACCATATAACCACCACCTCTCGAAGGTAAGGCTAAGACAAGCACGGATGTCAAACAATCCTTTAGCTACCGAAAACCTTGCTCACATGCATCATTCCATTGGAATGCAACTTGCTTCTGTGTTAGTCTGGTTAGAGGAGCTGCAAGTCTCGAAAATTCCTTAATGAACCGACGGTAGTATCCTGCAAGTCCAAGAAAACTATGAATTTCTGACATTGATGTAGGCCTAGGCCAACTCTGAATCACTTCCACTTTCTTCATATCTACGCTTATACCATCCTTAGATACAACATGACCTAGAAAGACCATGCTATCCAACCAGAATTCACATTTAGAGAACTTTGTGTACAACTTATGCTCCCTCAAGGTTTGAAAGGCTAACCTCAAGTGTTGCTCATGCTCCTCTTTACTTTTAGAATACACCAAAATATCATCAATGAAAACTATCACAAAGTGGTCTAAGAATGACTTGAAGACTCGATTCATCAAGTCCATAAAAACCGCAGGGGCATTGGTCAATCCAAAAGACATAACCAAAAACTCATAATGTCCATATCGGGTACGGAAAGTTGTCTTAGGAATGTCCCCTGCCTTTATCTTCAACTGGTGGTATCCAGCTCTCAAGTCTATCTTTGAGAAACATTGAGATCCTTGAAGTTGATCAAACAAGTCATCAATACGGGGTAATGGATATTTATTCTTTACAGTCACCTTGTTTAATTGTCGATAGTCAACACATAAATGAAGTGAACCATCTTTCTTCTTGACAAACAAGATGGGTGCACCCCAAGGGGAACAACTAGGAAGATTGAAACCTTTGTCGAGAAGATCCTTCAATTGCTCCCTTAACTCATTAAGCTCAGCTGGAGCCATCCGATATGGAGATATAGATATGGGTTGAGTTCCTGAAAGCAAATCAATGCCAAACTCTACTTCCCTATTTGGTGGTATACCACTCAGGAAAAACATCAGGGTACTCACATACCACTGGGACCTGCTCCAACTCTGCTATTGACACATTGACATCTTTTACCATCGCCAGGTACCCTTGACAACCCTTCCTCAACAACTGTAAGCTTTTACCGCTGAAATCAAATTACTTGATGACCAATTTTGATCGCCCTGAAACACAACAGTCGGTTCCTCTGACATATCAAACTTCACCACTTTATTATGGCAATCTAAAGTAGCATGGCAAGCAGCCAACGAATCCATACCTAAAATGACATCAAAGTCTACCATATCCAACTCTATAAGATCTGCCATAAATGATTTTCCCTCTAACAAAATCTCACAAGATTTGTACACTGAATTTGCTAATAAAGAATGACCCATTGGTGTAGCCACTATCAGAAATTCACCCAGAGGAGATGGATCTCTCCCTAAAGTAGTTGCAAAAAAGGTAGATATAAAGAAGTATGTAGCTCCAGAGTCAAACAAAACATGGGCATTCTGAGAATCAATGGGAAGTATACCTGTCACAACGGCATTGGATGCTTGAGCATCCTGACGAGTCAAGGTGAACACACGAGCCTGCCCTCTGCTTGTCTGACCTTGTCCTCTGCCTTCTGATCCTCTGCCACCTCGATGTGATCTATTTGGTGCACGTGATCCCAAACCACTAGATTTTCCCATCTGGCCCATGGGTGTTGCCACTCCACTAGAAAATGGCTGAAAAGATGACATAGGACAACTCCTAGCAAAATGTCCTACTTGCGCACATCGATAGCAACTTGTTGATCCTTGCCTGCAAGGTTCAGTATGCGCCTTTCCACATGTAACACAAGTAACAGGGGTCCCATCAGAAGTCGCACGATGCTATGAAACACCCCGACTATGAGTTGTACTAGCTACCTGACTAGCTTGAGTAACTTGTGGTAGTCGACCACCCTATTGACCTCGCCGAGGCTGACTTGTATCATCTCTAAAACCTCCACTACCATGGCCCTGATGGCCACCACGAGATGTATCCGAGTGAAACCTCTTGCGTGAGTCACGAGAATTTCCACCCCTGTCTCTGTTTCCTCGCTCGATAGTTAAAGCCATATTCAGAGCCTGATCATAAGTCATGTTACCATGTCCTGCAATTGCCCTGAACAAATAACTCTTCAAACCTTTCAAGAACCTCTGAACTCGTAACTTCTCAGTAGCCACCAAGTGTGGTGCATATCTAGAAAGTCACATGAATTGGATATTATACTCCATCACTGACATCTGCTCTGTTTGCACAAGAGTTTCAAAATCACGTGCTCTGCTGTCTCTAACACTTTGAGGCAAAAAGTAAGCTAAGAACAACTCAACAAACTTATCCTATGCTAAAAGAGGTGATCCTGCTGGTCTTGCAAGGAGCATAGTCTCATACCATCCCCTTGCTACATCATGCAAACGAAAAGCTGCAAACTGTACCATCCGAGTAGGGGAAAAGCCTAAACCTCGACATATCCATGACACTTCATCTACAAAGGTCTGAGGATCCTCATGAATGTTTGAGCCGCTGAAAGTCGATGGATTAAGCTTTGTGAATGCACTCAAGGGAACCTCCGCCACGGTGGGCTAAACCAAGGGTTGTCCATGTTGTGCACCATCTTGACCAATCTCAGAAACTGATTGTTGTTGATCTGCCTATTGTTGCCTTCGTTCCCCAACCACATCAATCAATTGTAATAGAATGAATATCTTGCATATTAGCCGTCAACTAAGCTAGTGTTGGGTTCCCACCTGTAGCTCTAGGGACCTCAACCTCTGGCATTCCACCACCCCTACCAAGTCTTCCCCGACCACGACCGCGACCACGTCCACGGCCCCTTGGGGCAATATTTTGGGGTTGAGTAGAAGCCTCGTCATAGACTGGCTCACTAACACGCCTATTCCTGGGTGGCATCTTGATCTAAGACAATAGTAAAGGTCAAAGATTTAATCATGAGGAAGAAATAGAAAAACAACTTAGAATCACATACACTAAGACAATAACTCCAGTCTATCAATGGATTGTTATAGCCTCTTGCATGTAAGCTGTGTCCGGGTACACAAGTTACAAACAAGATTCCATAATAAACCAAACAATGCAGCTATATGACCTATCAACTTGGGCTCTGATACCAACTTTGTCATGACCCACCCTTAGGCCATGACTGGCGCACACACTATGACTTCCTCAGTCTGGCCAGCCTATCCTATACACAATAACCTGTAAAAGAACACATAATATATATATAGACAAATCCATATACATATATCTCATTCCATCCATTTAACAACAAAGTTGATTATAAATACTAATCATCAAGTGTCTCAAAATATCATAAGTACATCTTCATTATGTCTATAAGAGAGAATCATTTAAATTTCAAAATAAAGGAATTCTCTCTAAATCTATCATTACCTTGGCCCCTATAACTGCATTATACTGAAGTTACAACCAAAATATCCATCAAACGCAATAGAGACCTACCAAAAGATAATCAAATTCCTGGGTACGTCAACAAATCCCAGGAAGTCAGCATTCCACTATTGTGTATCTGAGAAAAATGAAATAAAACAGGGGGTAAGTCACAAGGACTTAGTGAGAGCATAATGTACAAAGCGGACAGGAAGGAGAACACCATTTAGCATGAGTCTTTTCATCCCAAGAAATGTTATAATGACATTAAATAAATAATGAACAAAAATACACTTGCTTTTAGAAATCCATGTACTCAAAGAATATAATTTTAGAATTTCTCATAACCTGGTAACCAAAATAATTACTTTAAAATCAAACATTCATTCTACTATGTGCACATAGACCACATTATCTCTTCGTTGTGGTGAACGGTAATTATATAATTACGACATTTAGCTCGTAGGCTGCATTATCTCTTCGTTGCAACGAACATAATATATAAATATACTATGAGTAATTGACTCATAGGCTACATTATATCTTCGTTGTAGCAAACGACAATATAATTATACTATGAGAAATCAATTCATAGGCTACATTATCTCTTCATTGTAGCAAACGGAAATATCATTATACTATGAGAAATCAACTCATAGGCTATATTATCTCTTCGTTGTAGCAAACGGTAATATCATTATACTATGAGAAATCAACTCATAGGCTACATTATCTCTTCTTTGTAGCAAACGGAAATATCATCAAGAGCTCACAATAAATAACATAAACAATAGTTCAACATTCATCCTTATATGTATCATCAAGATCTCAAAATAAATTTCCAAAATCTTAAGGAATATATATATATATATATATATATATATATATATATATATATATATATATATATATATATATATATATATATATATTGAAGTTAAATTGCTCCTCCTAAAGGAACTTTAAAAAATGCCGCTAGGTAGATTAGCTACTCACCTAAATAACGCAATCACTGTCTTCCACAGTTGTTAAGAAGGTCAACCACTGTATTTTCCATAGGATCTAAACATTTAAAAATAATAGAACAAGGGGTTAGAAAAAATCTCCAATTTTAACAAACCTATGATTTTGAAAAAATCACAATAATCCCTAATACTTAGTTTCTAACCCTTTCTCTCACAACCCATGACTAATCAGTGCTGTAAAATACTCAACTAACACAATAGGTTATAGATTTTTACCTTAAAGAGATCAAATAGAAAATCCTAAGGAAAAGAGTAGGGTTTCCCTTTTTCTCCTGTCACCTTCACGTGCTAGGAAAAGCCCAAGGATGCAAAAAAATTTAAAATTTCAGAACCATGGAAGGAGGTTAGTGAAAGATTGAGAGATTAAATTTGTTGGGGGAAAAAGAGAGGGTTTGAGAGGGGGTGGGCTGCTGCGGCAAAAAGAAAATGGAAGTTTGGGAAAGGGGGGGGGGGGGGGGGGAGGGAAAACTCTCAGGAGTTTTTAAGCTGAGGGGGGTGGGTTTTTGTTATTTTAATATTATTTAATTATATTAATGGAATGGTGCGTTTCATTAAATTTGTGGGAGATTGTTGAAAAATATTTTCTTATAATTTGAAATTTAAATTTAAAATATATTGTCTTTATTAATGATGGTTTTAAAGATAAAATGCTTGTAGAATTAGTTTATGTGAAAAACTAAAAGCATCCCACTACTTTCAATCCTATGTTAGGAAGCTAACTTTTACTTGATCAAATTATCTTGTGAACCTTACAAGTATTTAAAATTAAGATGTTTGTTGTTTGGTTTTTTAACCTTATTGTTATTGTTATAAGTATTTTGTTGCTACACGTTAGTGACTGATTGTCTCTATATATGTAACTCTTTGCTAAAATAATAATAATAATGATAAACATGTGAAAATACAACACACAATGTAATAAAATGAACATTTGGATGAAGTTTTATATTTTGTATGTCATTTTCTTGATATGGTATCTTATAATTTTTATTTTTTTTTAAAAAATCTTTATGAGCTATGGAGAAAAAGAGAACCAAATATAAAATATCTTAAAGTGTGGGGGTGTCTAGTAAAGGTTAACATTCTTATTAATAAGAAAAGAAAATTGGACCAAAAACTATTGATTATGTTTTTGTTGGGTATTCTTTGCATAGTACTACTTATAAATTCTTGGTTGTTAAATCTTTATATGATTTGAAACAAGCTCCAAATCAATGGCACAAAAAGTTTGATCAAGTTGTTCTTTCATATGATTTTTAAATTAAATATAGTGATAAATGTGTGTATTTAAAATAATTTGATGATAGTGGATGTGTCATTTTATGTTTATATGTGGATGACATATTGATATTTGATAGTAATATGCAATTCATAAATGATGTGAAATCTTTCTTGTCTAGAAATTTTGATATGAAAGATCTTGGTCGTGTAGATGTGATTTTGGATATTAAGCTTATAAAGAAAAATGATGGCATGGTTTTAACCCAATCACACTATGTTGAAAAGCTATTGAAGAAGTTTAATTATTTTGATGTGAAACATGTTTCTGCTCCTTATGACTCATCCATTAAGTTAAAGAAAAATTTGAGTAAACTAATTTTTTCATATAAATATTCTCAAATTAATGGTTTTTGTAGCATTTGACAAACTTCTCTAGGCCTGTCTGATATTGCATATGCACTTGGTAGATTGGGAAGTAATGGAGAGGTTTAGTGATACAAATTGAAGTTCTGATTTTGATGAAACAAAATTGACACATGGTTATATCTTTACTTTAGCTGGTTGTGCAGTATCATGAAAATCTACTGGACAAACTATTATTTCACATGAAAGCAAAAATTATTGTTTTAGATATTGCTACTAGTGAGACTGAATCTCTTAAAAATTTATTATGCAATTTGTCATTGTTGAATAAGCCTATACCTCCAATTCCAATGCATTGTGATAGTCAAGTTGTTATATCTAAAGTTACTAGCAAAAATTTTAATGAAAAAAGAAGACACTTAAGAGTGAGACATAAGTCTATCAGAAATATGATTTCTCATGATGTCATTTCTCTTAACTTTGTCAGGTCAGAAAACAATATTGCGGATCCGCTTACAAAAGCGTTAATGCGTCAACAAGTACTTGAGTCGTCGAGGAGAATGGGATTAAAGCCCATTATTTAGTTACAACAATAGACACCCGTCTCCATGTGATTGGTGATCCCATGAATGGAATTCAACAAGTAACAACGAAATTGTTTGTTGACTAAAGTACACCAAAATAAAATTTGGCGGAGCTGTTCTGTTTCTCATTCCTATGACGAGGTGTATTATAAATTGTGACAATATTAAGGTTGAGGTATTTATATGTGTATTTTTGGTATAAAAAAAACAAATACCTCGTAATGAATCTGATGACAATTATTATAGGAGTGGGGGTCACAAACCACTCTTTGAGGATTCACCTAGTGAGTGTGGTGGTGGGGCTACCACTGTGAGATATGGGCTAATCTCTAAGTAACACTCATGAAACAAGATACAAGCGCAAGGTCATGTAACGTGCTATCACTGATTAGAACCTAATTGAATGCCAATATTGTAGGGGTTGTGTACTAAAGTCCGGTTAAAGAATATGTAGTTCAAGACAATTAAGTCACTACATTTTTCTCGAGTAGAAGTTCATAAATACTAGGTATAAGGCTCAAACCCAAAAGATTCCTTATACCGAAATACAATATCACATGCTATTTCTCTTATGTTTCTATACAAATTATCTTTTAAAAAATATATTTTAAAATTTTAAATTATGTGGGAAAATGTTAGTAAATATTTATGTTATAATTTAAAATTTATAAATATATATTACTTATATTAATTCTTTTATAAAATAAAATATTTATTTAAGAATCAATTACGTAAAATTAGATTTTCTATCTTTTTAAGATTTTGTTTTAATGAGTCAATAATTTGTTACGTTTGTTTTTTACACCTGTAAGTTGGTTTTCGATGATCATATTTGGTTTCCAATGATCATATTTTATTGTTGCATAAGGGGGTCTATGCCTATATATATATATATATATATATATATATATATATATATATATATCTTTCCTCCTCTCTAAAAAGAAAACACAACACAAGCAGACAGTCTGGTTTCTTTCTCCCTAAAGTTTTCTCTTCCTTCTCTTATAAAAAACTTATTTTTGAGAGCAAGAGCATTGGTGTTCAGAAGGTTCGGGGATCCTTTCGCTGCACACGATCGGAACCAACGGGTTGTCGTATCTTGGGAGAGGAACACAATCAGATTTTTTCCTACCAGTGCAGTGGGGACATTTTCTCTCTAAGGATAGCGTTTGCGCGCTTCAACCCAAGCTAATTATTTCTTCCCCTAATTTATTTTTTTCTTATGCTTATTGTATGATATAGTGCATTGTTGATTCATGTGGTGGCAACTAAAGTTAGTTTGCTACTGTTATTTTATTATCTAATTCAAGGCTTTGCATTTTTTTCTTCTTATTTATTTTTTTTCATTTTATTTTATTTTCTAACAGAAATTACCTTTGGCGCTTGGATGATCATAAGCTGATAAATTAATGTAATGATCTTTGAAATCATTTGCCATACGATGAGAATTTGCTTTTTTTTTTTAAAAAAAAAGTTATTTGTTATAGAAGAATCGCTATACAAAATGCATGTATTCCTGTGTGGTTGGGTATTTAGAAATAGTTAATTAAATTTTCTTGTGTTACTTTTTGCATTTTTGGTTCGTAATAATACACACACCTTGAAACCAAATGGTTAACGCAATAGTACAAAATTTTGCTGCAAGTGAAATTAACCTCTGATATAATGAGTAATGAGTTGAGAACACCTGTAATCTCTTTCGACCAACAAAAGACACACCTTATGTTGTTCCTCTTTTCCCCTTTTTCTTGTGGTACGTAGTATCATATTTCAATCCATCTTTCTATTTAAAAAATAGTTTAAAATAATTTTAAAATATTATAAATGTTTTGAGGCTTTTATATTCTCTCATCTTTTTTCATTTTCATTCAGATTTGATAGCAGCTCTCTATTTTTAAAAGAAATTTTCAATTAAAATATATCTCATCAAACACTGAAATTTATCGGAACAAAATTAATAAATTGTTAAAAAGAAAGTTGCTAGTTGCATAGAGCTGTTTTTGCACAAAAGGTTCAAAGAAGGTTAAAAGGAGTGGACAAAGCATATTTCAACTATTAATTTAGGATAGGATGACTCACCCGAATACAACACAAAAAATACATCAAACTCAATTTCATAAAACACTCCAATGATTAAATATAACATAAAGTCAGGATGGACTCTTCCGAAGATAATCCTAGAATACATCGTATCTGATCGATTTTTTCTTTTGACAGTAACATCGTATCTGATTTTCAAAAGTATACCCAATTAACTTTTTCGACCATGGGGACAAGTAATTAAACTTGGGCCATCATTTTACACAACTCAAACAATTTTATACGCTACTAATTTTTTCAAGGTTTCGTGCCGATTTTTTTTATTCATCTCTTTGAGGGTTCAGTGAATGACAGGTAGTGAAAATAACAGATTAAACGTTTCTGTTATTTGCTAAAAACGTTTTAAAAATTCTGGTTTTTGAAATTGGCTTCTAGTTTCGGTTTTGACTTTCTTAGCTTTTAGTCTCCTTGCTTTTGTTGCTGGATTGGGTTTCAATTTTTAGGTGATAAATGAGGCATTCTGCAATCATGGTTTCGAATTAATTTGTAATTTAGATGGCATTGTACGAAGAGTTTAATAAGTACTTATATACTATCAGTTTTTTTTTACTGCTATTCAATTAGATACTTTTTTAATATGTTTTTTAAATTAGTTATTATAAAAATTAACAAAATGTTAACGTTAATTTGTGATTAGATAATCATATAAAAAGATTTTTCATTATCAATGGATATATTATTCATTCTTGAATCTCTCTCCTCTAGCCATGCATCTTATGATAAGTAGGACATTGATGAATGATAAATAAAGGGACATAGTAAAAAGGTAAAAGGAATACTTTTGTCTCTTAGTCAAGTTAGAGTGGCATTACGCGAGTTTGTCGTTGCATTTGGAAGTTGTCACAACCCGCAAGCTACTCACAAGGGGTGGAATATTTGCGCCATTTACCTAAACCCGGAGACGAATTCATTGACCAGTGCCTCCTAAAATAAACTTTAGATTCAACCATACCAAAGCCAAAAAAGTGGAACCACCCTTTGTGTTTTTTAAGTGGTTCTTCAATTATAAACTTAGAACGGTCACCATGTAGGTCCCTTCTTCCCTTCTCAAAGCAAATATTAAATCAACATCCAACAATCATCGACATTGTTTATGTTTTATAAAATATGATTTGGTAACAAGCAAGACATTATAATGATAGGTTAGTCCCGTCCCCATCACTGATTAACTGTCAATTTCATTAATCACCTTGCAATTTTTCAAATTAAAACTTGAAAATGTCATTGAACCTTGTCTTAGCCACTAGCATGTCGGTGCCGTGGTGGCAAAAATGGATGAACCAGAAGGCATAATTAATCTAGCAAATTGCTACTAGCGTGTTTGGTTCATGTTTGGTAAGGGGGTCATCAAAAATTAAAATGGTGAGGGGAAATATTAAATTTGTTGCCTCAAAAGAGGGCAAATGTGTGTTATGCATGGCAAGAGTTGAATTTTCAAGCAGAATTTTAAATGCTTTATGTGAATTAATTAATAGGATATTATGTTGTGGCAATGATCAACACCCTGAGTAGTACCTGACTTTGAGGGTATTTGAGATCAGATTCAGAGGTTGGGATCTGAAAGCCAGAAAACATGATATGTGGATTTGGAAATGCAATTTGTTGTGGCAAATTGACGGGCAAATTGGGTTTGGTCTCAACTGTTGTTGTATTGAGTGTAGTGAATTGAATCCTATTTGTACGTGAGACATTGAAGACTGATGAGGACAGACAGGTCCATCCCAATCCCAAGAAAACCACCTTAACCTAAGTGTTAAGCCAAGGCCACACGTGGGAGTGGAACACAACAGACCAATGCCTAAGTAGGAGATGAGGTGATATATAACACAATTCTAAGACAGACAGTTTCACGTGTTAGTGTCACCGTTTTGATGGTCGAGCCTTTTTGATGGCGTTTTGGGATTTGACTTCACTCCTCTTCAAATCCTCAAAATCAAAATTTAGGAGATTGTGAACTGTGAATCAAAATTGAGAACAAATTGACTTGTTTCTATCAGCTAAAATTGTACTAGTATCGTAACTTCGACTTGGTTTTTTTTATAGACAGCTAATATCTTCTATGGCCACACAAAGATTAAAGATTAAGTTAAAATAATTTCGTGCTAATTAATTCACACGTTTAGTAATAACTTGGCTTGGTTTAGTAAAACATTTTTCTAGTTTTGAATTTAATTACAACATATATAACATATGGAGGGATCACTATCAATCTTAAATTGCAAAACTAAGAGAGTTTGATATAATCAAAGTAGCGTTGCAGTAATTTATGGATGAAAATTTAGCAACACATTGCGAGTCAAATGGTCAAAGGAGCAGGAATTGGAAGTGTGTGTCGAAATAAGAAGAAAAAAAAGGGGGCATGGCAAGTCACAAGGTGCAAAGACAAAGAAAACTCGTTCCGAGGAGTTGAATGCCCTTGTTTTCAGTAACAAAACCCTAGTTTCTGGAACTTGTTTTCTTTGCATTGGGATAGGGAGGCATCTTCCTACTACTCACTAGTATTTCATTAGCCCATGTTTCACTCATGAATGAAAATCTTGGCTTGTTGCGTACCAATTGGTTTTCTTTTCCTAGTTTTATCTACGGACTGATAATTTTGGATATGGTTTCCTGAGTTTAGTAGAATTTTAATATTTGAATGTATTATTACTTATATAGATTAAAATTAATAGACATGTATTTTTAAGTTTTTATACCGTCAACTAATAAAAAATTATTTCTAATATAAATTTTTAAAGATTAAATTGACAATTAATTAACCTCTTTTCATTCTCTCTCCTTTCTTTGAAACCTATTAAAAAAAAAAGAAATACAATTGCGTGGACGTGTGAAAATTGAATTCAGAACTCAAGTGAGTGCAGTTACAGTGAGACTCCTACTACTGGGAAAAGTGGTGTTCCACGATCAATTCAACACGATATTAATTTCTGTAATGGAACTTCTTCCTTCTCGCGAGAACCTAAACTAAAGCTACCATGGTTGAAACTTGAAAATGTACTTCTCTTTTATACTCTCTACCTTTAAAAGTTTTTGGTGCATTGCTTTTTTCAGGAAATCAAATTTCGAAAATGCTAAGGCTGGGAAAAATAAAATATTACATTTATTATTTATGTTATTTTATATTTTTTAAGTTTAAAATATACATGGGGCAGATTACATGGTAATTAACTGTAAAATTTGATAAAATGATATTTCCAATGTTTTTTATCATTAATCAATTTATCGTTAAATTACATATTTTAAAGAGAAAACGGATTTTGTTCTAAAAGAATTTAGATAATTATTCAATCACAACTCATCATATTATTAACTTTTAAAATAATTTTCTTAAAATAATTCAAACAATAATTTATTATATTTTATACTATCAATAGATATTAAACTTTATTTTAAATCATATAACTGTGGTGGCGAACATATTACATAATACAACGAAAGAACTTTTTCTCATTACAGCACCAAAAACTTTCTTATAAGTAATTTATTACTTGTGTTCATGCGCCCGCCACTATATATATGAAGAAGTTAACCATTCATGTCGTGAATCATTTATTTGATATTGGATGCAGATATACAATTAGGATGTTATTTGAATAAACTTCTTAACAATTACTTGCAGAGGAAAAATAAGAATAATAAATGAATTAAATTTTTCTTATATGTTAAAACCAACTTATATACTTCAATTTTAATTTATAAAGATGCTTCCATTTTAACTTCTCTAAAAGCTGCAGTGAAAAAATAAAAAAAATAAAATAACCTTCTCTAAAAGCTTATTAATTTGAACTCGTGCTTGTACATAAGTTCAATTAATTTTATTTTATTTTCTTCTTTTCTAAATACTTGTTGAAAAGTTTATCCAAACATAATTTATATATGTGTGTCTACCTCCTTTTACTCTTATAATAATATGTGCTACTTTTCACTCTTATGAAATCAACTTTTTATACACTAATTCTATTAATATTTCCTCATGTGTAACAAAGGGGAAATCTCTTAATACAGTCCATCACAAAAGTGAAAATCTTTCCCACCATATTTTGTTTGCTTAAGGCCAATCTCAATTCTACTTTTGATGGTATACATAATGTCATTTATTAATTACGACCACGGTCGTTACGTACAAATGTTAAATTGATTCAATATGTTAAATCAGAAAAATGAAGCAGCTCAATGTGGAAATGGTATCAGAATTTAGACAACATAATGTCCCACGTTAGCCGTCTAATCAACTAGTTAAATTTTTTTTAGTGATACGCATTAAATAGAAACTAATTCTTACCAATACTGGATTGCAAGAAGAAAAAACGTAAAGTATATGCGGAAGGAGTTAAAAGTGCAAAACACAGTGTAGGTCAAATGAGTAACAGTAACATATGCATCCATCATGCATGCAACAGGTTCAGGCAATGATCCCATTTGGCAACACAAAATTTTGAAAGTTGTGTTAGTCAAATGTGATGTTATGAGCAGCATGAACCAAACCGTCAAAGCTTGGCATAATAACAATACTCAAATTTTCAAAACTGACGAGAGATTTTGGAATTGGACATAAAGCATTAAAGCACTTCATCTTGGTGAGGGACTCATAGCGGAATTATAATAATTGTTAAGAATGCACTAGGCCTGGAGTGGAGAAGTGTTAGCACTTTTAGGCCCAGATTTTTATATTTTTTGGGGCTCCCATTTAATAAGTGACAAGGACCTTGATCTTTATGCTCTTTTTGCTTTGCACTTTTTGTTTAAAATTAAAAGTAATTTTGTGTACATAAACGTGTTCTTGAAAAATTCATTCTTCCCAAATCATTGAATATCATATATCCTTTACATAAACCTACAGTGCACCACTATATAAAACATATATATAGTTGGAATTGCCTCCATGAATTGTGTTAGTGGTGTTTTGAAAGGAAGCACAAGTCTCCTACTGGAAACGTGATAGCAATAACAGAGAATCCATAGTCCCAAATTTGAGAGGAAGCACAAGTCTCCTACTGGAAATGTGACCGGAGAGGATCTCTAGTCCCCAAAGCCAATACAAAACGGCCCGAATTTATTGTGGGAAAGCAGGCATTGGATGAATGATTGATGAAGTTAAAAACAAGTACACAACTTAATTCAATTACATAGATAGGCTTATAGTACTATCGTATGATGATTTGACATGATAGATACTACCTACAAAGGAGTGGAGTTTGGTTGTTTAAATAAAACTTCGACAAATAATAGTATGAAATGTTTATTTTCACAATTAAGGAGATAATTTTTTATGTTCCATTTTCTTGTGCATATAAAAAATGATAAAAAAATAATTATATACAATATTAAATATACCAATTATTTAATGTTCAGGCACTAAAATGTATAAAATCCAACGTCATAGAACTGGATTTTTTAATGTATATTATATTACGAGTTTTACTAATCAATAAGAACATTTGCTAACAAAAAATAAAATAAAACATTACCTTGAAATTTTAAAAATTACTTTTTATTTGACAATTTCCATTTTTTTCATTCCTGGGCCTTTTACATCAAACTCGTCAGAATTACAATACTAGAGAAAGAATGAACAAAAATAATCAAAGTAGTTATCTAATTTATTCAAAACCTTGGGATGCTGCATAATAGTCGGTGGCTGGCAATTAATGAATCGTTCTAAAATATTAAAAAAAATTATACATTACTAACAAACATGCTGGTGAAACCATGGTGTTTGCAGAGTCAGCAAAATTCACTACGTCGAAAATATAAAATTTACACAGACAACTAAGACATTAACAAAGAAAGGAATTTTAAGTATATATCTTGATGCATTTTGACTACACCACAGCAGTTCAGTTACAATTGGGTGTTCATGGATTAGATTTTTGAAAATTCAATTGATATTCAATCTAAATCTAATTAAATGGATTGGATTTAGAATTCAAATTCACTTAATTGGATAAAAGTGATTTGATTTTTTTAAAATGGTTTTATAGTTCAAATTTATTTTAGTTTTGAATCTATTTTTAGATCATAAATCAAATTTCAACCTACTTTGGCAGGATTGATTTTAGTTGACTTAAGTCACAATTGAATTTGGTCGAACTGAGCTAGATTTATTTTCATTCGACATCAATGGAGACTATTTTTGGTCAAGATCGAAACTATTTTTTGGTTGACTTAAGTTAGGAATTTTTTGTCAATGTTGAACGATGATATTTTTTTGGTTAACATCAGTCGAGGCTATTATTGGTCGATGTCAGGCAAGGTTATTTTTTAGTCAATGTTGGTTAATTTTTTTTTTTATCAACATTCGTCGAAACTATTTTTCGGTCAATGTCACCTATAATTATTTTTGCTGATGCTAGTCGATGATGTGTTTTGGCCAACATTGGCCAAAACTATTTTTTTGGTCGACATCAACGAGGGTTTTATTGTCCAATGTTGGTCGGGCTATTTTTTGCTAGCGTCGACTAAGGTTTTTTTGTTAATGTCGCCCGAGGCTATTTTTTAGCTAACATCGTTTAGAGTTTTTTCAGTCAACGTTGACCTAAGCTATTTTTAAGCTGACATCGACTATGGTTTTTTGGCTGATGCTGGTCAATGGTATTTTATGACCGACATCGACTAGAGCTATTTTATGGTTACGTAAGCTAGGATTTTTGTTGTCAATGTTGGTCGATGTTATTTTTTGTTAATGTCAATTAGGGTTTTTTTTATCAATGTCAGTTGGTGATGCTTTTTGGCTAACATCGGGCAAGGCTATTTTCAATCGATGTCATTTAGGATTTTTTCCTATCAATGTTAGTCGGTGATGTTTTTTTGTGGATATCAACGGAAGCTATTTTTTGATCGATGTCGGCTAGGGTTATTTTTTGCTAATGTCGGCTAAGGTTTTTTCAGTTGACATTAGCCATAAAATAGGTCTGGCCAATGTTAGTCAAAAAATATCATTGATCGACCTCAGAAAAAAAAAATCATAGTCGATGCTTGCAAAAAAGTAGCCCCCACCAATGTTGTC
Source organism: Glycine max (assembly GCF_000004515.6). Classification (NCBI taxonomy): domain Eukaryota; kingdom Viridiplantae; phylum Streptophyta; class Magnoliopsida; order Fabales; family Fabaceae; genus Glycine; species Glycine max. Next base: position 34,584,238 of record NC_038248.2, on the reverse strand, counting down.
TAAAAAACATAGTTGATGTTGACCAACACCTCTAACCGAAGTTGACAAAAAAATCTTACCCGACATTAGTTTCAAAATAGCATTGATCCAAAAATAACCTTGGTCGATGTCGACCGAAACAAACCCTAAACTTGAAAAATAGTTGCAGTCAATGTTGATCACAAAAAACCCTAACCAACATCAATAAAAAAAATAGCCTCAATCGATGATGGCCAAAAAACATCAATCGACATCAACTAAAAAACTCGAGACAACATCTACTAAAAAACATCATCAACCGACAATGGTTGAAAGAATTCTAGATGATATCAACAAAAAATAGTCCCAACTAACACACGTTAAAAACAATCCTAATCAAATCGTCCCAAAAATAACCTTAACCGATATTAACTGAAAATATAACCTCAATTAATATCATTCAAAAAACTACTTTTGACCGAACTCTACCAAGGTTGTTTTCTCAAAGGAATGCTTTAAAATTTAAAAATCTAATAAAATCTAATAAAATATCCAATTGATATCCAAATAATTGGAATGGATTTTAAATCCAAAAAATTAAACTTGAATATAAAAACCAATCCAATTAAATGGATTAAAGGTGGTTTGAATATGATCGGTTATGAATTGGTTTTATATAAACTGGACTTTTGGAACACCCTACTTACGATACACAAATTAAGCAGAGCGTCCTCATAACGAATTTGAAAAAATACCTAATAGCAAAGTATCATCAATGTTGAAATGAGCCCAAAATTAAGAGCAGACTAAATTCGATAAATGTGGGAAAACCCATAAATCACTTACAGGACGGGGCAAAACTTAGAATAAAAAACAAGCTTAATCTCTAATAAGCGTGGACCACAGAAATAAGGCATAATTGAAACAAAAATATACTCTGTACATTAATGTGCTGCATTCGCTCCGGAAAACAAGAATAGGGTCCACTGGTGTTGGTCTAACATTTGATACAAACAAGCAAGAGTTACCATGGTGTCCGTCACTCTAGAACAGCAACCTCCTGGTCAACCCTCCAGTAATTTGCATCATTGAATTCCTTTATTCCAGGACCACCCTCGTCAGTACTTTCCTTTTCTGGCACTTTAGAGACCATGTTTCTTTTCAATGGTCCTGCCTCCCCAACTATCCCTTCTTTCAGAGCCTGTTCCATAGCCTTCTCAGTACCTTCTAATTCTACACCTACAAATTCAACATCTTCTTCGAAGAGCGATGGTACAGGTACTGCTCTTTGACTCGAGTCAACACCCCCATCAATCGAATCTTCTTTAGTTGGTGACCTGTTTGAAGGAACAGATTCCCCATTTGAAGGAGGACTCGGAGTAGGGCTATCTATTTGAGGTTTGGTAGTACAAAGGTTGCTACCAGAAGAATCATCGTGATCTATAAATGGGTTCTTGCTTGATCCAGCATCTTGCATATCTGAAGGTTCACCCCATCCCACCCAATCAGGCAAAGGCCTGTCCCCAAACAACTCTTCATTGTCCGATGCCTCAAACCTGAAGAATCCCATATCATGTGAAGCACTTGTCTTTTTGCTTTCAAAGTTCAAGGTGTCTCCATTCATGGAATCACTACCAGTTATTCCATTTAAGTTTGTGCTTGAGCTAGATGTACCATTCAGATTATTTTTGCTTTCATCCAATTCTTCATCCTCTCCAACCACTACCTCATCATCACTACTGTTGCCACCATTTGCAGCACCATTCAAGTTTATCTCATCCATCATCTCCGATGATGTTGTTCCCCCAGTTGCATCACCAATTCTGTCATCTTGGAATTCAAACCAGTTGGAGTTTGTAAACAGACTACTGCAAAAGACAACAAAATTTGTATATTGGCATTAAAATGATTAATTAAATACAGAAACCCTGATGAACTTCCATAAAATTCCAATATCATCCAGACAACAGAAATAGGAGGACAAATGAAGCTTTTGAATATTTTCTACTTTTCTATATTCAACATCAAAGCAAAAACATAGATGTCCATATGGAGGACGTTAATCACTTAGGTCCTTGTGCTACCTCTACTTCTATCACACTATTTGTGTATATGATGGAAGAATATATTAAGGAGGCATAGTGACAGTACAACACCATGGAGCAGAAAACTGAAATCAAAACCAAAATATCTTCCCAGGTTAAAGAAATGAAAGCTCATTCTATTTTTAAATCAATAACAGTGATGCCAACGGTCTGGGGGATAAAGGATGAGGATCTAGTGAAAATGAAGAAATCCCCTACTAAAGGATCTACAAGCAATTCACAAAGTAAAGGAGGCTGATAGAGAGTATGATGTTTCTTAAATATCTAGTGTGTATCTTATTCTTCCGTAGTTGCTTTTGAAGGATATTTCTCTTCCTAATCTGCAACGAGATCCTACAAAACCTGCACTACTCAATTGTCATCTTGAGAAGTACCTAAAAGATCAAGGAATGAACGGATACCATGTGGTGGAAGATGAAACATACAGGAGTACAGGATAACCTGGAAAGATATATGTCAATCATAGAATACTAGTAGTTATATGCTTTTTTTTTAATCGGCGAAAGTAATATTGTATTATAATTAAGACAGTACAAGTTGTACTGGGAAATATACAAGTCAAGGCAAAGGTGAGCAGAAATATGGTGCCCTAATACATGCTATACAACAGGAATTAGGGGGTAGTTTTGGGCCAAGCATGCTAGTAGTTATATGCTTATATCACTTATTTTATTTATCAAATACACAGATTATCTCATTATCTCTGCATACACAGTACACACATACAAAACTTTGCTTTAAGAAATAAAGTCATGCTGTTTGATTAACCCACATGACAGATTCATCCTAACAAAATTACCAGTTATGTGACAATAAATACACTCACCTCCCTTGATCGTCACTGAGTCTGAGGGATGATATGACTACTTGTGCAGAGTCATTATCAAAGTAGACATCCTGCAAATCATACAACAGATAAAGTTGCCATTAGTTAAGAAAGTAAAAGTAAAAAAGATCACTAGATATTTTGGTTGATGCACAACACAAATTGACTATATCACTCAGTGACATAAGAGCTAGATTGATTCTCAAAATCCCCAAGATCAATCACATTAAATTACAACAGTTACCAAGAGTAAACAAAACTACTACCTCATCATCTCGATCAAGGTTGCCACGTTCCTGCAACCAAGACAATCAAAACATTAGTCCAGAATTCAGGTTGCAGTGCCAGACCCAAAAAAGGAAAATCAGGGAAACAAAAAAAGGGAAAGGACTTAAAAATACACAAACAGAAATGAGCAAGTATGCATGCACAGAGAGGACGAGGAGCCAACCTCCTCGTTATCCTCATTCCCATAAATTTTATATCTAAAAGCCTGGTTCAAATTATTTGCTAGAGCTGCAACATCATAGTCTCTGTCATGAAGTTCATCATCATCACTATCCCTCATCCTATCTTGTAAAGCAGTCGGACGTCTGTACAAAGGAAAAGGAAAAATAAACAGACAAATCAAATTGGGAAAGACCCCCCAACATAACAAAGTAAACAACATGAAACAGAAACATAAAAGACACAATTGGATGTAATTGTAGTGTTATGATTTACTATTATTTAGACTATTGAAGAGAAGCCATTTAGGTATAATAATGAGTATATACCATGTTTTGGTAAACATATTTTATGATAAGGCTGTAATAACTATAATATCTATCATGCACTTTTTTCTTCATTTTAATTATTCAACTTAAGTTTATGCTCCAAGCCCTTATTAATCAAGATAACATCACTTGAGGTCACAAGACTGCCACATCAGGGCATGGTCTTATCCCCTTACAATTATATTACCACAACCAAATCAACCCCACTAACAGACTTTATGTTGGGGAGAATTGATCCTCCCAATAAAACTCTTGCTAAGCATTTAGATTCAGTTAACAGCTTACCCACAAGCCCAACGGTGAACATTCTCAACCACATTACGCTCCTGAAGAACTGAAGCTTGCCATTCATTCCACTCACTATTTTCCTGCAGATGTTAAGCATACAAGGTTGAAGTATTCAAAGAAAAGTTTATTATCTTGACATAACTTCAACATGTAAGTTCAGCTTCATTATCTCAAGATAACAATTTAAGGCATAATTCACAAATCTTCATAATTTATATAAACAGTAAAAATTACTGTAAAAACCATGAACCTCTTCTGATGCTAGAAATAATATGATATACACAGCTAACCTGAAGACATGTCAGTATGAGGTTTCGATTATGAGCCAGGTGAACAAGTTTGTTAACAATTCGAGTAATATGCCCAATGTTTCCTGCCCGTGGCACTTGTTTTCCAGCAGCAGGTACTGTTGGCTGCAAAATAAAACAATTTAGTAAAGCAATTCTAATAGACTCGATAGCAGTGTATAGATTGTCTATTATTCACTTCATATAGATCCTATCACTTGTGTTTATGTATGTTTTCTTTTCCCTTCTAATTCAATAAAACATTGAAGAAAAAAATGATAACTTGATCATGACAATATGCAGTTGTAACTGAGACAAAACATCCAATATATCAGTGTAAAGCATCCATTTACCATATTTATGTCAGCAGAGAGAGTAGAACGTTTGTCTGCTTGGAGAAATCTTCCAATTAAATTACACTCTTGAAGAAGATGTTCAACAATGGCATTAGTTTTGCTCTCCAAACAAGATAATATGATACTTTCTACATGATGGTGTAAGGAGTTATTATATGGATACCTGTATTAGCAGAGCATACTCAGACTAGTTAAAAAAAATAGCATTAAAGTAAGCAATAATGCTATACCACACAGATAAAAAAAAATGCTAAGGTTTTGCTAAACATCTTAAAAGAAAATAATTGTTGCTTACTCAAAGAAGAGGTCAATGACTCGTTGAATGGTTCCTGAATTGACCATTTCTTTTTCTGCCACTTCATTTCCAGTTTTTAGAAGGACAGCAATGAACTCAACAATCTGAATTAAATAGCAGACAGGTAAGAAAAATAAAATATAATCAAAGTTCACATTAGCCATACCTCGCATAAGAATAGAACAATTGCATAAAACAGTTTCAAAATAGACAGTAAAGATGATTTTTGGAACAAGAATTCAACCTCTACTAGCCAGACTGCAACCTAGTTTAGGGGATTACTAAAGTATCCCACTTTTTTTTTTCAAGTTACGTTGTCAAACATTCATTACTTGCTGATTATATATAACAAATTTGCAAACATTTATGATAAAATCAACAGCCAACAAATGTTTGACAATTCACCCTAGGTATCGGTACCAAAGCAAATACCCTAGAATTGGTGGGGAGGATGGCCATAACAACTAACCTTTAATCGATGCTTCCCGAGTGGAGGTCTCAATTCTCCATATGTTGTAGGCAATACTTTTTCATCAGATGATACATTCAAAAGCATAAGCAATTCGCCTGCAGACAAGGAAAAAAATGTTAAGGATCATGTGATATGGATACTTAAACAAAATTAGACAGATTTGTTTGTACCATACAAAACATAGTCACAACATCTTTTAAACCTTCAATTGTGAAACATTCATAATCATATGACACATAACTACCCACCACCACCACCCCAAAAACCTTGAAATAACTGAAGTGCACACCATCTTAACCAATAGTACTTTGATATTTATTGATGACTACAAAGAATTGGGAAGAGAAAGAGATGCAGAAAGAGTAAAAAAAAAAAAAGTGAAAGCAATAACATATAAATAATGTCTAACATTTACGTGTCCATAAAAATGAAGAACTTAAAGCACAAGCACATTACAACCTGTTTTATTTATTGGTAGACCTCCAGCAATCTTATTTCTAGAAGTACTCATCCCTTTTAAATAGGCAAACTCCAGATTACCATGATATTATTAAAAACAATTCACAATTGACCTTTATTAACCAGGACAGAGAAAAGTTAAATGGTAATTATAATTTAGTACAACAAAAGGAAATCATAAATTGAAGTCTCAAACCTGTAAAATCCATAGCATTATGGCACTGATATAAAACCAGTGTACAAAATACATTTTCTCAAGGGCTCCTTTCACCTCTGTACACCTACTGTTAACTTGGGAATTGGAATCACCTACTTGGTATTTTTTTTACAAATTTTATTATAATCAAAATAGTCATACAACTAACTTCAAAATTAAAAAAACCTATAATCTTTTTAAATATAATTCCAGCATTGTATTGTATTTCACAACATTCAGAATAACAATATAACTCAATCAAAAACCATGATGACGAGAATAACATGGAGCTAAAAACACATGAATTTCGACTTACTTAATTTAGGTAGCATAGCACCAATAGTGTCTGGGTTTACAGGAATGGGTGGCTCATACATGTGTTGACTTCGAAATGAATGAAAAAGGGGAGATGATATAGCAGATCTTTTGGGATCCAATAAAGAAACACACACTGAAAGTGAGTTCACAAGGCTAGACTTTGATTGTGAATCTTCCAGTGCATGATCCAAAATTTTGGCAACAAAACTGCATATATAAAAATATACATAATTATTTCAGAGTTACATATCAGAGAAGAACATAAAACCATAGAATACAAACCTTGGGCTTGAAAGTTTAATTGCTAGAGTCGATGAGGGATTTCGAGTTATTGTGCACAATGTTTCAGCCGCGTTGGCATGAACTTCAGGAGGACTCTGGTTTAAATAGGGGAGAAAAAAGTTGTCAGATAATTTGCGACAAAATGCAAGGTGATAAAGAGCCAATAAATCTAAACACAAACAAAAATTGGATACTAAATTGAGCTTTTTAATCAATTACATCTTTTATGTCCCAGAAAACAAATTTTGGAGGACAAACACAAGATTAGCAATCATTAGCATGGCCACTGGTACTAGTTTTTCTATTATTAATAATTTATATATCTTTTGCCTTCCAAAAAAAAATTAGCATGGCCAATGTCAAGCTTTCAGAATAGAAAATTTCCAACTCAAAGAATGTAGCTACATTCAATCTCATTTAACATATCCGTCTGGAAGGCATAAAGCTGAGTGCATAAGCATCACTTGGCAAACAAGCAAATGCTGGCTGAAGTAACATAAACCTGGATAGATGCTTCACTTACAGATGGACTCAATTTATGAACAATCATCTCAAGCAGGTTGCTCTCAGCCAACCATTGCATCACATCTATAAAATTGTGATACATATGGTCATCAGCGCCTACCAATCGAACCAAAACCTGCCAAAGAACTTATCTCAGAATCCCTTTTGGCACATCAGCAAGATCTCAGCATTGTCATAATTACTACTGAAGAGGTAAAAGTTTACCTCCATAATGGATGTAATTCCTATCAAATCAACCAGTTGGCGAAAAACATTCTGATGGGCCTGCAGAAATTATGCTGAATTGTGAATGAAGGATTTCACAGAGACTATGCAACATGCACACCAACCGTTGTAAAGACTAAAAACTGTTTAACATAAAGGTTCGGTTCCACGAATAAAAGGGATTAAAAGTAAATCAAGCTTTGTTCTCCGTAATATTGTAAATATCAGATTGAATAAGCAATCTACTACTCTAACAAAAAAGCAAATTGTTTTACTTACTTGAACATATTTCATAAGTGGCACTGTCTTTCGAATCATTAGGCAAACAACAACCTGTAAAATGGCATAGAAATTAGCATCAAGCAAGTCAGATGGGCCACATTGACAAAAAGATCATGCAAACTAAAATTCCAATTTTATCTAACATATACCTTGCTAAAGTAGCCAGCCAACAAGGTACTATGTGAGCGATTAGGTTCCAAAAAAGAGAATAATAAGTTCATCAGCTGCAATTACAAGAATACAAAGGGGAAATCAATAAAGGTATATGACTTGAAGATAAAAGAAATTCACAAACAGGATGCAGTATAAACCTCTTCATCATCAACCAAGGTCTTCAAAATGACATCAATTTCACATGTAAATATCTCGCAGGCAATGAATGGAAACCTTAATTACAGACAAACAATCAGATGGTTACAAGAAAGTTGAAAATTAATAAAAAGATCATTTGCAGCAAATTTTCAGTTACAACTGCATACTTGAAGGCCCGTTTATTTTCAGCATCTTCTGGTGGTTCTTCAATAATGTATCGTAACAATTGCTCAACCTGGGCTTGATCTCTCAGACTAAAAGGGGAAAAAGTAGCAAATTATCAATTAGCTTTTTGCTGAATAGTCATATAATTGCATATCCAGCCTGTGTTATGTATTTAATTTACTCAAACTTATCACCAAAAATAGAAATTGGACAATACAAAAATAAAAAACACATGAAACTCAGAGTTTTGTTAGGAGAATGAAAAACTGAATTGCTTAAAATTAAACAGACACATACAAGTTGATAAGACGACTGTTTAAGGCCTTGCATTCTTGGATCACTTCCTCTTCGTCCAGAAGCTCTTCCAAAGTGAAATTCTCCTTGTCTAATATTGTCTCCACCTGCAAAACACCATCAACATATAAAAGCACTTCAAATCAACTATTACAAAGGAGCCTGAAGAGGAAACAAGAAAATAAGCTACGCAAGTTTTAAGCTACTTGAGACTTGGGTTGCCGATTCAGTTGTCCTCTTAAAACTTTCGGCCATCAATTACAGGGCATTCAATCATAAAATTTCATGGTAAGCATGCATCATTATATAGAATTATAAAAGAAACACTGTAGTCTTGAAAGTAAAGCAAGCTGTCACAAACTGATAGTAACTTTGAATTCAAATCTATCAAAACAAGTAAGGAAAAATTTTCAGATGAATCCTGTGCTATCTTCTTCACAAATTCCCACTAAATTGTGTTTGCTTTAACTAAAGCTCAAGTCAACTGTTTTTCAATTATTAGCAAGCTCATATTAACATCCTAATTCCTAACCTTCAAATTCAAAATACCCGTAGCTGAAAAAGCAATACAAAGAGGTAATTACAGGGCGAAAAATATATTAACTAACTTGCTAAAACACATCAATTGTCTCTAATTGAGATCCTCCTAACAAAGTGAACCACTAAAGTAGATTCAATAAAAACAAACAGCAGATTGAAAAAATAAAAATAAGCAACAGGTTCGCTTATGAGTTGTCTGTTTAAGACTTATGAGTTCCAGGAACAGCGAAGGTCGATCCAGGAAACGGAATTAATCGGCAACACAGTTAATTAGCAATTAATCAATTAATAAATTGGTAATTAAAAAGGGAAAGCAATGGTAAATAAAATGATATTCGAATGAAAAACTAAGTGATGCTTGAATTATGGAGGGAGGGAGGGAGGGAGAGAGAAGAATTGAAGCTTAGTTTAAATGCAGCAGAATTGGCGCGATGGAAGTGAAAACTCACGGGGGAGGAAGCAGAAAGGGATGCGAGCTTCCAAAACATGAAGGCCGGATCTAGGTCTAAACCCTAATTTTGTGGGGGAGAGATCGAAAAGCAACCAGGCCGTGGAGATCGATACGAGAAAGCAAAGAGAGAGAAAGAGAATGCCCCAAAATAATCGCTAGCGCTAAAGTACAAACCATAGAGAACTACAGAATTGCCACACACACACCACCACCTATCCCACGCTTCATAATGCTACTACAGTTTTTTATTATTATTTTAATTTTAAACTTATGCAATATGTAGTATTTGACATGGCTAGGGACTAGGGTATATGAAATATGAATGAATGAATGAATGAATTACTACATACATGGATGTACACCTCATGATGCTACATGCCCATGGCCATATATATCTCATCACTCTCACATACATTCTCGCTTCTCCGTCAACTCATACATTTGAATTTCAACATGGGATCAACGATACGTCGCCCTGCATTCAATCGTGGATTTAAGACTACCGTTCAAATTAAAGTACACTGTTCTTCAGATATAGACTGTTAAATTATTGTGGAAATTGAAAACATATCTACACTTAAATATTGAAAGTTATCTTATATCTTTCTTCCTTCCATTTTAGGGCAACTGTATGCTCAAGATACTTAACTTTTTTTTACCAAGTGTTCAAACCCTTTTGATTAAATATGATATTTGAGTTATTATAAAATCTTGTATTTTTCTTTTATTCCTATAAATAAAAAATAAAAATAGTCAAACAATAATATTAATATCTATATTATTATATAAAGGAAATACATGTTTTAGTAATTATTTTAGTTTTCACTTTTTCTTTTGACTATTTTATCCCTAATACACACTCAATTATTTCCTCATGATTAAACTCAAAATAACAATACCCATGTACAAACGAGAAACACAAAAAAAATTGAAAAGAAATTTAATTTACACATTATTTCACCCCTCAACTAAAATCACTTAGATCCTTAAACCACTTACTAATTACTCTCCACTTTTATCTATACCAATAGATAAACGAGATATCTATGTTGGTAATCACCTTTTGGTCTCCACTCTTATTAGACCATTATGTCCTTAATTAATAAAATATTAATAAATATGGATGTAATCAAACACATTATTCATCTTTTCCTCTCCATTTTTTTTAATTCCTCTGCAATTCTACCATCAACTGCTAAACAACTCTTTTATACAATTTTTTATTCTTATTTTACACTTGAAGATGTAACTGCTCCAATGTAGTCATTCACGTTTTTGTGCTTAAAAACAATTTATACTTTTACAACTCCCACAATTTACCCATGCGTTTTCACTTCTCTTCTCTCTTCACCAACTTTGAACGCACACCCCACATCCCACACCCACTCTTATACAGCGCACTCACCACCATTGCACCATCATGTTGCACCATTGTTGTGTTGTCCCTCTACTCGATGTCATTGCACTATCCCGTTGCAACACCGCTACGACTTTGCACTACTCGAACCACTTCGTTCAAGTACTTCCTCTTGTTGCTTCTACATGCCCTTCTTCTCTAGCTATGAACCACTAAAATTGGAACCCTTGAATTCTCTATGTTTTAAGTACATGTGTGCTTGATTCCTCAATTTGAGTTTTCTTTTTGCAATAACACCATGTTTGGAGGTAGAATTTTATGACTACTTTCAAGTGGGGTACTAAAATTGGTTAAAGATTGAGTTTTGGGTTTTGATTTTCTATTTTTTTTTCTTGTGTTTAAGTATTGAAATGTTAGGACAAATAATATAACCCCTATAAATAACAATCCTGTCTCTTTTAGCCGCGAAAACTCAATCGTTTTGGTGATCCACGTTTTTTTTTTCTTGTTTTCAATTACAATTGAAAAGTGTTCAAATAATCTTTAATTTTTATACATATTTTTTTATATTTATTTCTCCATTTCTCTTATTTTTCTCTTTACCACATATCTTACTTTGAAATATATCAAAAAATTCTTAGAATTGAAGTATAAACATCCTAAGAACAAAGATAATTAAAGATCAAAATAAGAAAAAATTGAACATGTGACATAATAATGTTACCATTTCAATATTTCACAAATGCATTTATCAAATAGGATGATATTCAAGTATATACAATGAATAGGTCAGGCAATTGTGTATAGATAGACACGTATTTACAAATATAATATATTAATTTATCATGTCATCATAACAAACAAAAAAATGTAAGAAGTAAAATTATGTATACATTCCAAAGTATATTAAACTAAAATAAATGTGATAGTATAATAGAAATAGGGATACACAGACATGCGGTATCGCTTGTATTTCCGCTAGGATTTTGTATACAGTTTTCCCTCTTTCTTAAGAGGTACTGAGGATACACCGAAAATGCCACATTACCGATAAGAATGCGTATCACAACAAATTCTACTTTCACCACTTCACATATTATCATGATCTCAATTCAACTTCCTAATTAAACTATGTTGGAGAAAAAGAAGAGTGTAGCAGAGAAAGATGCAGGAAAAAAAATTATTTTTGATTTCTGAATAATTGTTCTTATATAACAATGCTAACTCTCTATTTATAACATTCAGCATTTGTAAAACAGAAAAATAAAAGCAGTTATAAATGTATACTGCATTCAACCCCTTTCCTATTTTTTGAATCACTTTCTAACACCCCCATTTGATTCAAAAGCTTTACAAGTAAACTACATTCAGTAGCGTTCTCAATTCTTTAAATCTTTCAGCCTTCAATGACTTAGTCATTATATCAGCTAATTGAACTTCTGACCTGCAGTGCCTTAGTTTAATTCTGCCTTTACTTACTTGATCTCTGAGGAAATGGAATTTAGTGTCTATATGCTTGCTTCTTCCATGAGCTACGGATTCTTGACCAAATCTATAGTTGATTTGCTGTCTACAATTAGTTCAATAGCTTCATCCGAAGATATTTTCAATTCATTAATCAAGGATGAAAGCCAAAATGCTTGGCAAGCAGCTGAACAAGCTGCAATATATTCTGCCTCACAAGTTGATAGTGCCACCACTAATTGTTTCTTTGAGTTCCAGGATATATGAGAGCCAAACAGTAGGAATACCTGTCCCATAGTGCTTTTCCTATCAACCAAATCTCCACACCAATTAGAGTTTGAATAGGCTACAAGATGTAGATTATCATCCTCTTTGGTTTGATGAGGGAAGATGATTCCATATCCCAATGTCCCCTTTAGATACCTCATGATCCTTTTAGCAGCCAACAAGTGTGATTGCCTAGGGTCACCCATAAATCTTCTCACCAGTCCAACATTGAATGTGATCTCTGGTCTGCTGTGGCAGATGAATCTTAGACTACCAACAATCTGTCTGAACAAGGTTCCATCAATTGAGGCTTCATTCTCACCTTTTGCAGCTTCAAATTCACCTCTGTTGGAGTTTCTATTGAGTTACAATTCCACATGTTAAACCTCTTCAAAGCATCTGAAGTGTACTTCTTTTGGTGCATGAAAATTCCTTGTGCAATGTATGCAAACTCCAATCCTAGAAAGTATGACAATGTTCCCAGGTCTGCCATTTCAAATTCCTTCTTCAAATTCTGTTTTAGTGAGTCAATCCCAGTTGAGCTATTCCCAGTAAGTAATAGATCATCCATATACAGACAAATGATGATAATTTCAGTATGTTTCACAAATTTTATGTAAACTCCATGCTCAGCAGTAAATTTCTGAAAGCCAATATTATGAAGAAAAGTGTTAATACTCTTGTTCCAGCCCCTGGGTGCCTGTTTTAATCCATATAATGCCTTCCTCAACTTCAAAACTTTGTGTTCGTTCCCCTTGCATATAAAGTCAGGAGGTTGCAGAATAAACACATCTTCATCAAGTGGTCCATTGAGGAATACTGACTTCACATCCAGTTCCCATAACTTCCAATTTTTCCAACTAGCCAAGGCAATAACTAACCTCACAGTCTCAAGTCTGGCTACAGGGGCAAAAACCTCTGTGTAATCTATTCCTTCCTTCTGCATAAAGCCCTAGGCTACCAATCTGGCCTTATATTTTGCAACTGTTCCATCTGGTTTGAGTTTAACTTTAAAAATCCATTTGACACCAATATGAGTTTTGTTCTTAGGTAATTATGCCATTTCCCAAGTTTGGTTCTTCTCACTACTCCTTAATTCTTCTTCCATGGCTAATCTCCATACCTCACTTGTAATGGCTTCATCAAGATCAATAGGTTCTGCATCAGCCATGAGTGCAAGGTGCTGAACCAACTCACCATCATCAGAGATAGCATTATCAGGATATAGTTGATAATCTGATAGTCTTGAGGGGAAATTTTTGTTTCTTCTAGGTCTGTTGTTGACAATCTATTGCTCAGTATTCAATGTACCTTGTGTGGCTTCTTTTCTTGAGTCAATTTCTTCCCAATCAAGCTGCAATCTTGGAATTGTTTCAGTTATGGCCTATGGTTCACTCCATGATTTTGATTCATCAAAATAGACATCTCTGCTGAAGAGAACTTCTTTAGTCTTGGGATTGTACAACTTGTATGAGCCTGTAGAGTTATAGCCTACAAAGATCATTGGTTCACTTTTATCATCAAGCTTCTTTCTCTTTTGGTCTGGTACATGTCTGTAGCACAATGAACCAAAGATTCTAAAGTGTTTGACTGATGGTTTGCTGCTAGACCATGCTTCTTCTGGAACCATTGAGTTCAGCCTCTTGGTGGGACATCTATTGAGGACATGGGCAGCAGTCATGGTTGCTTCTCCCCAGAAGCTGTGAGGGAGATTTTTCTGTTTAAGCATACACCTTACCATGTTCAATATAGTCCTATTTCTTCTTTCCACTATCCCATTATGTTGGGGAGTGTAGGGGGCAGTAACCTCATGCACAATTTCATGCTCCTTGCAAAAATCTTCTAGCTCACTAGAAGTGAATTCTCCTCCTCCATCAATCCTGAAAGTCTTGATGCACTTTCCTGACTGTTTTTCTACTAAAGCCTTGAATCCCTTAAAGGTATCGAACACTTCACTCTTGACCTTAATCAAGTAAAGCCACAGTTTTCTGCTAAAGTCATCCACAAATGAAACAAAATACTTGTTTCCCCCTAAAGATGGAACATCAAATGGCCCACACACATAAGAGTAAATAATGTGTAGAACATCATTAGCCTTGGATATGGTGTATGAGCTAAAAGATGTTTTGGGTTGCTTGCTGATCAGGCAATTGTCACATACTTTCTTTGGAATCACAATTGAGGAGAGATCAGTTACCATGTTTTTTTTATCTCAATAGGCTTAAATCTTTAAAATTCAAGTGGCCTAGCCTTAAATGCCATAACCATGATTCATCAGACAAGGTAACAGCAGAAAGGCATTGAGGTTCAATGGTATTCAGATTTACCTTGAATGTTCTAATTCTAGCCAATAGAGCTTTCACGATCATTTTTTTTGCTGTATCATAGACTTCCAGAGATCCATTACTCATTTTCATTGAAAATCCATTCTCTAGGAGTTGACTCATACTTATCAGGTTACTCTTCATCCCAAGAACATAGAGTACATATGTGAACATTGCTTGTCTTCCATCTAGTCTTCTAACAGCCACATTCCCTTCTCCTTCAGCCTGTATGACTCTGTCGTCTACAAATCTTACTTTACTCTTCTTCATTGCATCAAAATTGACAAGCCAATCCCTATGTCCAGTCATATGATTTGAGCATCCAGAATCTATGTACCAGATTTCATTATTCTGAGATTCTGAATCAGTAATCATCATCAGCAGCAAGGATTGTTCTTCAGAGTCTGCTTCATTCTCTTCTTTGGCCATATGTGCTTGATAATCACTGTGACTAATTCCCCTTGTGATCTGTGCTACTTGGTGCGGCTACACACTCTGTTGAAAAATGTCGAATCCGATTGCAATTGAAACATTTAATTCTTTTTCTTTTTTTCTCTCCAATTAATGAAGTTCCCTTTTTTCTGTTAGAGCTTTATGGCTGATCTTCTTCATTCTTTCCTTGTTCTTGATTTTGTGTGTTTCCTTTAAAGCTACTTTTGAAATTTTTCCCACGCCCACGGCCTCTAAAATTACCTCTGGAGTTATTGCCTACTCTCTTTGATGTATGAGCCTGCAATGCCTGATGATTCTCCCTTGGCTTCTCTATTTCTCTTTCAATGAGTCTCTGCTCATGTACTTCAAGAGAACCTTGAAGTTCTTCTACTGTTATTTCTTCAAGTTTCTTGGATTCTTCAATGGCTACGACTATGTGGTCAAACTTGGGATTAAGAGTTCTTAGGATCTTTTCTACAATTGTTTGTTTTGAAATCTTCTCACCACAGTTCTTCATAGCATTTGTGTGAGTGATGATTCTATTGAAGAAATCAACTATCTTCTCATTGTTCTCCATTTGCATCAATTTATATTAACGCCTCATCATTTATAATTTCACCTTCTTTAAATTCTCTACACCCTCATTACATTTCTCCAAGATCTTCCATGCTTCTTGTGAAGTTGCAGCACCTACAATCTTCTCAAAGTGTGCATCATCTACACACTGATGAATCAAGACTATGGCATTACAATCTTTCTTCTTGTTTTCTCTGTAAAGGGATTTTTGTGCTTCTGTTGCTCCTTCAGTGATTGAGGGATAACCTTCCTCAACAATTTCAACCACTTCTTGATAACCCATGATTGCCTTCATCTGTACACACCATCGATCCCAGTTCTTGCCTTCATCGCACCAGTTGATCCCATTTCTTCTGTCCCTTAACCAAGAACCAGCTATTGATACCACTTTGTTGGAGAAAAAAAAGAGTGCAACAAAAAAAGATGCAAGAAAAAAAATTCTATTTCTGATTTATGAATAATTGTTCTTATACAACAATGATAACTCTATTTATAACATTCAGTATTTGTAAAACAGAAAGATAAAAAGCAGTTATAAATTTATACTACATTCAACCCCTTTTCTATTTTTTGAATCACTTTCTAACAAACTATGAAATGAACTATGAAGCCCATCCAGTTAAATATGAACAATTGGCTGCGGTATAATTACTTTTCTTTGATCAAGGTACTCTGGACAATTAAAAAAGAAACAAAGTATTGTAATTCAACCCCATATATCTCCCCAACAGGCAACAACAATAGATATTGGAGTTTCTTATGGGTATATCCAAGTGCAGTACAGAAAAAATCCAACTTCCTTTGGAGTTAAGGGGCAAACCGTTGGACCTTTCTTTTGAGATTAATATACTTTTCAAACATCACCATATATCAGGAAAATACAGCAAATTTCAACAGATTTCAGCAAATATTTTGAAGCATCAATACTTGATAATCCATTGTTCTTCAATCTCATTAAAAAAAATTAAAAAATTAAATGTAAAATGTCATTATTTGTTAAGAATGTGATAGATTTAATATATGATAAGATTCAATGATAATGTTAATTATTTGTTAATAATGTTTTTCTTATCAGCAATGAATATATATCATTTCATAAGACACAAGATGTGCTGTAAAAATAACAAAAGGATCTCAACAGATCCAAATTTCCTTCTCGTCACTACAGATGGAAATATGGCTAAGAAATATGATATCTAATCTTTCCCTATACCACCAAAGGAGTTGCATGGTGGAAGATTCAATTCCTATCACCAACAAGTACATAACAGCAAAATTTCATCAAGATCATATACCCAACCCGCAAGCACTATTTACAAATTGAGAAGGCATACTCATGGAGACACTTGTCATTGTTGAAATGACACCATAAAATCCTTTTTATATGTCTTCATCCACGACCAAGTGTTAAACAAGCAGCTATGGTCTGTGACTTTGTTTTTTTCAAAAATGCTTGTTTAACACTTGGTCATGGAGACATTTGTCATTGTTGAAATGACACCATAAAATCCTTTTTATATGTCTTCATCCACGACTAAGTGTTAAACAAGCAGCTATGCCAGATCTGTTCTTTGTCTGGAACTTTGTTTTTTTTTAAAATGAATTTGTTCCTTGCATACCATACGTTCCAAATAATGGAACTCCATCCAAGAATCCACCAATGTTCTTTGCTAGAAGGGATCATTCTATGTGCATTTTGGCAAAAATAATCCGTAGCTTCTCGAGGAAACATCAACCTAATGCCACAAAGATTATACCATTTTTTTTCCATGTATCATTGGCAAACTTACAGGAGAAAAACAAATGATCCCCAATTTCTTCATCTTCACCACGCAAGACACACCTTTTATCTTCAATAATAATATACCTATTTGATAAGTTAACCTTTGTAAGTGATCTATCAAGAAGGACCATCCACATCAAAAAAGCAACTCTTGGAGGGATTTTGCATTGCCACATATATACGTTTGAAAATATCCACCTCTTGAATTCCGTCCCTCTCATTATGAAGTGTCCAGTTTGTAGATCTCACCTAGGATAATTGAGATGTATCAATGATCCACCTCCAACTACATATGACGAACTTCATTTGTCACCTCAACCCTTTCCAATATGTTTCTCCCACTCGAACCATGGTCTACGCCACAGAAGATCCCATGGTCTACCCTTTCCAATTTGCTAATAATGTTATGTGATAATATTAATCATAAAGAAAAATAAGAAAAACATTTCCTCTACCACCTAAAAAAATTCACTAATAGTACAATATTTGGAAGAAAAAAATGTATTAAATTACTCATTCCCTTTAATAGTAATATTCATTGCCCATAGAACTAACCTTAGTCAATCTTCCAGCTTTAAATATAACTTACCTACTTTTACATGCCAATAACTTTTTTTTATCAATACCTGTTTATCTATATCCATTTTTTTTTTTACTTTTAGCAACTAAAGTACATTCACAAAAGGAATTAATTAGCATTTACAAACAAAAAAACGCCTAAATGGATACAAATTAAGACAGTAAGAAAAATTTAAAAATACATATAGATAGACATGCATTTAGAAAAAAGATTATCAAACAATTTAATATAAATTAATCATTCTTTTATAGGTTTTTATCTTTTATCATAAAAAAAATACTATGTGTAACATAAGGATTCAAATCTTATCTCATCAAATTTAACACAATAAAAATACATTAACATAAAACAAAAGCTGACATAGAAGTGCGGCAGCACAAAAAATAATATATTGAATTACCATTTTACCATAACAAATAAAAATGCATAAGAAGTAAAAAAAAAAAGTGTGCATAAATGTAATAAAAAAATATTAAACATAATTATTACAATATATGGAAGTAATATATTGAAGTTCATGATTCTTATAATTAAGATGAAAACAACAATAGATTCATTTGCTTCTTATTAAAAAGACCGGAGATCATATTATATATTCTTATTCATTCTTTTTAGATTCGTTTTGAATTTATATTTTTCATATAGGAAAAATAGACTTGTAAATGAAAAATAAATCTTTGGTCATGTTTTTGTCTACCTTCACATTGATTGTATGAGTGAAAAAATTTATAAGTTTAAAATTACTCACACCATCATTATGATTTTTTTCAAAATCATTATTATTGATTATGTGCTATAAAATTATATTCATCCTTAGTGATTTTAGAGTTAGATTAATTATTTTCTCTGATTTAAATGTTAATAAACATGAAACATATAATTTACAACAAAATATTTGATAAGTTATATAATATTTGATATATTATATTTTATAATGATAACCTGATGAAATATGCTTAATTAAAAAAAACATAATACTTAAAAATGTTATTCACAACAAATTATCTATAATAAATTATAAATTGATTACAATTTTATTGTTATATATAAATGAATTGTTGTTGGGAACCTGTAGAACCCTCATATTGGTAACACTAGTTAGGAAACTGAAAATTATCTATTTATTAGATCAATGTAAAAAAAATTAAAATTGAAAACTGTCCATCTCAAAGATGTTGAATAAGAAGGAAATATAAAAATAAAAATAAAAGTTATTTTTTTTAAGATTCTAGTGTGTTTTATAATTTTGGTATGTTAGGCTGAAAACTTTGTTAGTGGTAGAGTGTTTTATTATTTTAAAACTAATATCTAGACCCTTGCAACTCACTAGAAATTATCATTATATTTTTATTTTAAAATATATAATTTTATATAATTTAAGATAAGTACCGAGTATCATTCATTGACATGTAAATTTATTAGTTATTAGTTTTAATATTTATTATAAAATGAACTATAAATTTTAATAATATTATTGAAATTAATTAAGATGATGTTTATTTTCATGTTAATATTGTAGTGATATTTGTATTTTTAGTATAAATATATATATAAATGGATAACTCAAATAATAATTCTTAAATACAAATATTGTATAAAGATATTAATGATTTATACAAATATGATTTGATATTTGTAGACTAAATTATTAGTAGGAATAAATGAGGGTTATCTTCAATCTCTCATCTTCATCATCTTACAAAGACTAATAGATTAGGACTTTGACTGGTCGCTCCATGGCTCTACGTTACTCATGCTGAATTCCTTAAAATTTCTTTTTGAGGTGTTAGATCTTCATCCTCTCCATGTCTATTTACCTTGTCTACATAAATTTGTAAATTTCACTCAAGAGTCTACAGTGTACCCCTTTGTCTGTTTCTTATATATATATATATATATTTCTTATAGGGAGTTGAGCTATGGGGGCCTTGTCCCCCCTCCCTTGACTTTTTTTTAGATCAATAATGTTATTGTAAATAGTTGTCAATTAATAAGTAAAAATATTATTGGTGTGTAACCAGAAAGCATGGTTGACAAAGCAAAATGCCATTGAAAATATCTATGGCAACGAGAGAGATTGTTCCATGATTTACCAATCCAACCTATCAGCAACAATTTTTATGGTTGTGGGAAAGGAAACACAGCTAATGGCGCCACAAGGATATCAACCAATAGAAAATTTCATGAAATTAAATCGTGTATTATTGGATTTCAATATAACAAGCTCACGTCTATGTTTGATTTCAAATAGGCATGGATCAATAAAAGGTGTATACTCAAGATTGATAGTGGGTGGACAACACATAAACAGAAGTCTGTGCATGGTTTTTTCACTAGACACATTGCACGAGCAAGTTCATTAGCCACCTTAGGGTAAGAGAAGAATACAAAACCACACTCCTCTTGCTCTCACATAACTTATACTTATAGTAACTAATTCAAATTAAAAAACACAACAGTCTATACCTTGAAAAACTCATCCAATGCTAACTACATTCTAAACGAGAGCATTTATAAACTGATCTGTGTAGTAACACCATTTTAAATCCATTCTATTTGAATTGACATTTTCTCCACCAACATAATTATTAAGTAAAACAGTCTGTTAGGGGACCCCTTCATGAACTAATTGTGAAACTTTATTTGTGGTTGGGCTATTCTGTAAAGTGTTAAGCACCAATAATCCAATTCTAGACATATTTGGTGTTATTCAACACTACTACAATTTATTGATTTAACATCACAAACTTAACATTGATTTTTTTAAAAACCGATGTTAAGAAAAACACGATGGCATTTTCGTAAATAAGTTGACTTAATTAACATCGATTTTGATATTAATGTTAACATCAATTTTTGAAAAAACCGATGTTAACATTAGTATCTTAACATCGGTTTTTTCAAAACCGATGTTAACATTAACTAGTTAACATCAGTTTTGAAAAATCGAAGTTAAATTTAGAAAGTTAACATCGGTTTTTTAAAACACCGATGTTAACATCAACTAGTTAACATCGGTTATGTTTAAAAAACTGATGTTGTCTCATTCATAAGTTAAAATACCAAAAATTCATTTTCCCCCCACGCGATTAGTTACCAAAACCCTTTCTCCTTTTCTTCCTCATCTCTCAGGCTGTTTGTCCTCCTCACTCATCTGCCATTCCCGTTCGAGTTGGAGTTCGTGTTGGAGTTGGAGTTCGCACTAGTTCCCGTTCGAGTTCGTGTTCGAGTTGGAGTTGGAGTTCGCACCAGTTCCCGTTCGAGTTTGTGTTCATGAGTGTCGTGATTTAGGTACGTGGGCAACCTTCTTCTTTCTCTACTCTCTGGTCATAAATCATGTCGTGATTTCCCCCATTCTAGAGTGTGAGTGAGCACCCTGCTTCGAGTGGCGTCTGCTTCTTCCTTTGTTTGAATGGTTTTCGTTGCAAGTTTCCTTTCTGATTTTTGCTACAAATTTTAAGCAATGCACATAGATAAATGAATAGGGTTGACTTTGTGGATTGCATATTTTTCCTGATCTGAGATGTGCATTGAATTAAATTTGTTATGGAGGGAGGGAGAGTAAAGTGAAGGGTTGACGGAGTGGGGAAGAGGCATTTATGTATAGCAAATAGTTTATATGACCGAGGAACCAGTAAGCTAAAGCTTGACAACATAGCAATTGATTTGGTTGTACCCACATGTTTAATGTAGCAATTTCTTGATTCTTCCAGCTTATGTGTTGCATATACTAATAATACTATAAGACATTCCAATTCCAATGGTTATCCCTTTTTCTCTTTTGGATGTTATGTCAATCTTTACGAGTTTGGTTTCATATATGACGAAGGCCCTCTATCATTCTGTCATGTCCTTGTCTATTTCCTTTCATGAAATCAGAATATTTTTGGACTATTTCCATGTTTTTTTTTTTCTGTACATTAATGTACTGAGATTAAGTATATTAATGCTGAAGTTTCATCTAAAAAAGCATCTTAATTGTTTGTCTTCGAGTTTGATTATTTCACCCTCATGGGGATTGAATGCTTATTGTTCCTTTGTGTTTACAGTGACCCTCGAGCTCACCTGCACTTTGCCTTTGTGTCTTCAATCTCTGCGAAGCAACATCGGAGAAGTTGATCAGTGAAGTTTCCATCAAAGGTAAGTACCACTATCCGTGAAACATTTTTTTTCCTTCCATGATAGAAAAATGGTTGAACCTAACATTTAGTAATTCATATGCTACCGTTGCCCGCCTATTTTTGTGCCTTTGTGTTTGCCTTGTTGAATTTAGTTATTAGTTTAGTTCAATTCAAAATAGTGTTTAGAACTAACCTAGGTTAGGTATGTTGGGTCTTTAAGATCGATGGTTTGAAGTACTCAATGTAGGCTTATAATTTTAAGAATTTCCCCTTATCTTTCTTAGTCTCCCCTTCTCACTTTGCAGTTAGGTGGCTACTACCACAACCACAATGACAAGGTCCCATCTCATCTTGTTACCATCTCTCTACTTGCTTCCTTTTTCTCTTGCCCACTCTCTCTCTACATCTCTCTTACTCATGTTCTTTTTCTCTCCCTCCACATCTCTCTTGCTCACTCATGTTCTTTTTCTCTCTCCACATCTCATCTTACAGTTAGGTTTTTTCAGTTTTATTTTAGGACTAAGTATGATGACTTGTAGCTAAAATGTGCAAACACGATGTTTGATTTGGCTTTCATGATTTTGGGGGTTTAAAATTGTTTCAAAATTTACTTTAAAGCATTAGTTGTCATCTTAAATTTGGGAGTTTAAAATATAAGAGAACACACTATCAGCTACATCAACAGATTTTCTTAACATCAATTTTGTGGACCATAATTAATTATTTCCAAATTAGAGGACTAAAAAATCACTTAAATTCAAGGGACTAAAAAAATTACTTTTCAATCTAAGGGACCAAAAGAGTCTAACTTTGTTTACTACATCAACAAGGAGTCTAACTTTGTTAGTAATTTTTTATTTGGAGGACAAAAAACGAAAATGACTTAAATTTGAGGGATTAGAAACTTATTTAAACTTTTTTTAATTAAACCGACGAATTTGCTTAAAATTTTAACGAATGGATTTGAATAATTCACGGATAGTCAACTCATTTATACTTCAGAAGAACAACCAAGCAATGAAAGAAAAAGAAAAAACAAGAAAGAAACAACACTCTTAATTGATAGTATGATAATTGAAAATCCAATGCTTCTAGGTTTTATACTTGGTCTTAATTTGAGTGACACCAAGAACTAGTATTTAGCATGATACAAAGGGAATGGCATGAGTCTTGATTTTGGGACACAAATCAGGGGTTCAACTCTTGAAAGAATAAATGAAGGTCCCTCTTCCATGTCAACAGAACCACAATACCCTCCTTTTTCTTCAGCCTTCATTTCAAAGCATTGAATCATAGCAGCAAGGGTGGTGTGAGCAACCTTTAGTGCTAGTGAAGCTCCAGGACACCCTTTTCTTCCACTCCCAAAAGCAAAAGTTGATAATGTTGTCCCCTGAATCCAACTTGACCCATTTTTCCACTCTCATTATCATTGCTAAGAAACCTTTTAGGCCTAAACTCAAGAGGGCCATCCCAGTACTTTGGATCCCTACCAATAGCCCACACATTAGTGAAAACCTGAGTCTTTGCTGGAATGTCATATCCAGCAATGGTGCAATTCCTAGTTGACTCTCTCAATACAAATGGAGATGGAGGGTGAAGCCTCAGTGTCTCCTTCACTATGGCTTGAAGAGAAGGAATATTATCTATATCTGTTTCCAATACCATTATGTCTTTGCCAATGATAGAGTCAATCTCCTTCCTTGCTTTCTCCATGACTGTCAGATGGTTAATTAGTTCTGTCAGTGAGCATTATAGAGTAACTGCAATTGTGTCTGTCCCTCCTGTGAACATATCCTAAGAAATAATAAAGAGAAATTATTACCAAGAGTCATTGTGTTAAAAAAAAGGTGGAATGACAAGAGAACTCAATTTTCACAACTCTGACTAATTAAGATGCAAAGATACTGGTAAGTGTACTTGCAAAATTGATGTAGATGGAGTTATTTTCACAACATAACTTCATCTGTCCTATCTTTCCATTATTAGTTTTTCTGAATTTGTTTTACTCGTTTCTATTTCTGAATTTGTAAATCAGATTTACTCTTATCTGTAACAGTTGTTATTAGGTTCAGCTTTATATGAGATGAACTAATTTGGACAGTATGTTTAATGTTGTGAAGTGATTTGCTGCCATGTTTCTAATTTTTAGATTTGTTTAACTAATGTTTCCTTATACTGCCAAAAGAATAACATTGCTGACATGGCTTGATATGATCTTAATATCTATGTTCTTGTGGTAGAAACTGTACAAGTACAAACTCATCTTTTGATTTTAAGTCTAATATTGAGCAATGTTGCTTTGTTGGTGTCTCCCAGTGTAGTTGTATGCATCTAGAACTGTACAAGTAGAAACTCATCTGGAAACCACTGTCTCTGTCTCACTCACAACTCAAACAGTCACAAGCAAGGAGGATGAAGAAGGAATCATAGCTGAATTTCCCATCTCACCCTCAGACATAGTCCTTAAGGTAAGATGGTCTTGAAATTTCCCTCTTCATATTGATAGAACTGATTGATAACAATGATTGAAAATGTTAGGGTCGAAAAACAAGTTGTTGGCTTAAGAACCCCTTGATATTGATAACACTGATTGAAAAGGTTAAGCAGTTACAAATTATAGAAATATAACATCAAATATCACCTTAAAATTTTAAATATACCAAGAATTAGTCAGCATACAACGAAGATATGAAAGACCAGATAGAATACTGTTGCTTCATATTTATACTTTGCTTCAAATTCCTTGGTCTTGAGCTTGAGTTGCAACCATTCTTCCGCATGCAACCATTCTTGAGCTAATTCCTTGTCTTGAGCTGCAACCATTGTTCTACAGTTCACAATTCCTGTTCTCTCCAACTTTTGCTAGAGCCTCCATAATATCATGCTCAATTCTTAAAACTTCATCTTTCAATTGCTTTTGTGAAGATTCCCTTGCTTGAAGATCCTTTTGTAAATTGTCTAGTTGCTCCCCTAGCCTTAGGACACGGTCTTTATGCTCTCTTAGTGAACCATTTTAGTCATCTAATTCTTTTACAAGTTGTAAACATTGGAGCTACGCTGATTGAGCTGATACAGTACTTACATTAACAGTTGCTCTGGTTGCTACAAGTTGAGTTCTAAGTTCATCTAACTCCTTCAGATACTATATCAAGATTACAATATATGTTGTGAGTAAATCATACTCGGGCTGCTACTTGCGAGAGATAAACAATGAGTCAAAATTTAATGAATTTTAGAGTATATTTTAGAAAGCAACATAATACATTAGGTCTGTATTTCTTCTTTTTTTCGTGTACAATGTTCTGTAATTCATCAGGTAATGCCCGAGGCTCGGGCATTATCAATATGTAGTGCTTCAGTTTACCTACGAATGGTTTGTCAATTTTTCCTTTACTTATGAGTAATGACACCGTTTTTAAAACTATTCAAATATAAGAAATCTTCACGTGGATTGTTGTATACTCTACATGGCCAAAGTCTGATATCTTCATCTCCTTTTATGCAATAGCCCCTGAGTCTAACAAGGTTCAGATGTTGAAGTTTTGCTATCAAAATAACCTCATTCTTGAATTCCTGTAAGCCTTGAGTGGAAACACCTAAAAGCCTTTTTACTGCTACATCTTGACCTCTAGGTAACGTTCCCTGCATAAAAAATTTCCATATATCATGAGAAATTCTTGCATGGACTCATTGTTAGGTGGGTAATAAAGTTAAATGAACTACACCAATCACCTTACACACAGGCCCATAACCTCCTCTTCCAAGTTTGTTAGAATCTGAAAAATTATCTGTAGCTACTACAATGCTTGCAAAGGTATAACAGGGTACTTTAATGCCTTCAATGTCTTTTTCATCAAATTATGGAGACATTTGTTTTCTATATGATAGGTAAGAGACTCCAGATCAATATCCACCATAGATAAATATCATATTGCATAATCCAATTTAGGGCAGAGTACATGCAACATTAGATGGATGGGTTGAAAGGTGAAGAGGCAAAAACAAAGAGGTAGTAATAAAAGAGTTGCACACATATATACACACATTAAACTATTACAGATTGAATATGGTTTAGGATCTCACTGATAAATTTGAAGGCATATTACTTAGTGAAAAGAAGAGAGTGGCTAGGGGATCCAAACCCCTACAGACAAGATACAAAATTTGCAAGTTTAAAGACTATTAAATGGGAACATTGATCTAAACACACAACTGAAAGCATGCATGAAATGATTGAATTATATTAATAAATATGCACATTCATAGGTTTGTCAAGATAAAGTCCTTTAGGAATTAAATTTGTGTAGTTTAAAAGAAGCTTCACATTCTCAATGTCACTATCGATGCTATCTGCCACACCAGGGTACTGAATTTTCATTGCAACTTGCATGCCATCCTTCATGACAGCTTTGTGCACCTAAATTCCATGAGGAACCTAATTAGGCAATACTATTATACTAAGAAGTTCCCTGATATAAAGGTGCATGATATTGTTGTTAGGACATATGTAAAAAAATTGTCTTACTAAGAATTATTGAACATAAGATTTCATACATGAGAAAATGAACTATGGAAAAATTTGGCATTCTTATAAGAATGACTTTTATCTTAGGATGAATCCAAAGTGAATTACACAGTCCAAAGCCACCTCAGTCTGGCTTTATGAAAAGTATGGATAGCAGGACCGAGTTTTCAAAGCATTAAAATACGTTTATTTGTGACTGATATCAACGTGACTACCACAGATTGAAGACCTATATATAACTCTTGTAAATCTTTTAAGATATAAAAAATTGTAACATCTAAGACCGACTTCCCTAAAAGCTTATGTTGTAAGGTGAAGGCTAAATAATAGTTTTTATATATTTCTAACACACACACACATGTCTTTCACTCTCATATAGGCTCTCCCGAATCTGAGCGTTTGCCAGACCTGAACTCTATAACAAGATTACATGTGTAAAGATAAAAGATTTTTAATTCAACATGCAAAACTAAAAATTATTACCAAGCTCATGAGCTTTTTTCTTTCTTTGCACTATGGCAAATGCTATTGTGCATGCCAGAATACCCATGCCACTTCCAAACTTCAAATGGGATTTCATCTAGACCAACAACTTTACCCTAAAATAACGAAAACAAATATTCCCCTGGCTATATAGATTAGAATCTAATAGACTATTCTTTTTAGTGTTGTAAATCTGAATGAATCTCCAAAAATTAAGGTCTGAAACTCTAAATGAATCTCCAAAAATTAAGACTCAATGACTGACATATAGTATCATAAACAAGAATGGAAAATACGATTTTTTACATCAAGTAGTGTTAATCTCATTGCTATGTTGAAAGCAAAAATCAGTATCAGCCACAATACAAAATAACAAACATGGCATACAACTTTTTTGTTGGAAACTGTTTCCATGTCAATTTTTTACATCAAGTAGTGTTAGTCTCCCTGCCATGTCTCACTGTTATAACTACCTTATTGACTTAGCATAACTATCACACTGATAGATTACCAACTAACATGGTTGTAGTTAAGTTTAAACACCACAACACACATACTAAACAGAGTACATATTCTAACTAACATGGTGGTTATCATAATAGAGAGGGTAGAGGAAAGCCTTTACTAATTATCATTTCATTTCAGTGAGATGAACAATCCTCATGATTAGTGCTACTCTCAACATAGATTCCCAAACAAGATTGCCAATGTAATGTTGTCCCTGGCACCAATTGTTAAACAAAAAACTAAGTCTGAGGAAGCTAATCCAGTTCACACTACCATGGAAGATGCAACAACAGTTAGTTGGTCTCAATTGAGGAACCTAATTCCTCATCATAAATATCATAAAATAGATTTCGAGGAGCAACCACACCACTTTCAACTAAAACATGATCAAGCTTCTGGGCAAATTGAGGGTTCTCCTTGGTAGCATCAATCATGTATAGAGAACCTATTCTACATAGCATATCCAACATGCACATAAATGTTGATATGAATAACCAGAACCTATTCTACACATTGAAAACTAGTTCTGGTCCATAACCCTATATTTCTAACACAATGAAATACTATGAAGCAATCACTGATTCAGTGAATATAGGACTAGACCCTACACACCAATACTCAACATCGTTCCCTGTAAATCAAACAACAAAATTGTAAGTCACTTTAAACAAGAATCAGATAAGGGAAGAATGTGATACTGAACCTCTGTAATCACAACATTCAGTAGTTGCTACCTGCAAGACTACTACCTTATTCATCAGAAATACATTACCTTAAGCAAGTTTCTCAGAAAATTAAAGGTTAACTTTGAGCAGCTCTTCCAAGTCCATTGGTGTTAGTTCATGATATAGCTATTTATGAATGAAATATTTAAATTGTAGGCACTATTTGTCTTATTCTTTGCATCGTGATTACGACATTTGTTCTTCTACACTATATTGCTCATCATCACAGGTACAAATGTTTGCAATCAATTTTGATGCTTAACTTTGTTATGATAGTTTTTGTACGTTGTTGTATGTCATAAATTTATTTTGCTTTACATACAACTGTTGTTCATGATGAGTGAACCTTAGATTCTTGTTTGAGACTAAATGCAATGATTCTTGCGGACAATTTGTATTAATCATTGTATTCAATCTTGAATTGTCCATTTGGATAGTTTGGGGAGATTGATATTTTTATGGTAGATTCATGTGTTAAGGTTAACATTATTTTGTTTAATTTGATGAAATTTCAGTACAATGCATTTCTAGTTGTTCTCTTAGTGCATACTTGATTATCGGGAAATTAATTTCACCGATTTTATGTCGTGTACTTGGAGACCAATGCGAAATGCTGCCAAAATTTTGTTAAATTTAACAAATTAGAATTAACCCTGACATATGAATCTACCATAAAAGACAATATTCCTGAATGGGATAGGGCCACACCGACAATAAAAAAAGTGAGATTTTCATGCATCGATAATTTTGTGAGTATCACAGAGTAGGGGTGGGAATAGGCCAGGCCAGGCCAGGCTTTGAAAAGCCTGAGCCTAGCCTAAGATGAATCTTTGAGGCCTGAGCCTAGCCTATAGCCTATCAAAGGCTTTTATTTTGGCTCGGCCTGACCTTTTTAAAAACCTGGTCTGGCCTGATAGCCTTTTTAAAAGCCTTCTTCACAATAAATATTTAATATTTTATGGAGTAGGAATGTAATAGGAAAGTTAAAGAAAAAGGAAAGTCAATCAAAATAATGAGGAATATAAAATGGCACATGACTCACACCTAAATTGTAGTTAAAGTCCTTGATTATAGGAATAGATCAAAGTCTGATAGTTTCAAAAAAAAAATTAATTGTATCCAAAAAATAATATTATATATTGGTACCCAAAAAATTATATATATATATATATATATATATATATATATATATATATATATATATATATATATATATATATATATATATATAGGTCGACTTATCAGGCTTATAAGGCTTTTTAATAAGCCTAAGCTTGGTCTATTTAATTTAATAGGCTTTTAAAAAAGCCTGAGCCTAAGCTTTTAATTAAATAGGCCAGTTCAGGCCAGGCTTTATGTAGGTCAGGTCGTAGGCCCCTGTAGGCCGGCCTGGCCTATTCCAACCCCTATCACAGACTTATTACTTAGATGGATCGAAGATGGATGAATGAAAGTCACATCAGCCCAAAAATATGAGGAAGGCGTCAAGCAGTTCTTGCAATTTGCTGAAGAAAGAAGTCGACCGAATGAAGATGGAAAATATTATTGTCCTTGTATCAATTGTTTGAATGGAAGACGACAAATACTGGACGACATATGAGAACATCTATTATGTGATGGGATTAAGAAGAATTACACAACGTGGATATGGCATGGTGAATTGACAGACATGCAGAGTGCGTCCCAATTTGAACCGTTTGATGTAGAAATGGGAGAACGCTTGGAGGATATGATTCGTGACCTTGGACAAGAGTCTTTTCAGCAAGCACATGCCCCTATATATGAAGGATTGCAAAGTGATTCAAAGAAGCCTTTGTATACGGGGTGCAAGAATTCCTTGACACTGTTGACGACGGTGTTAAGTCTGGTTAATGTTAAGGCCAGATATGGGTGGAGTGACAAAAACTTTAGTTCACTACTTCAAGTAGTGCACGATCTGCTTCCAGTGGAAAACATGTTGCCTAAAAGTTACTATCAGGCCAAGAAGATACTGTGTCCAATGGGTATGGAGTATTAGAAGATTCATGCTTGCCCAATGATTGCATATTGTACAGGCATGAATTCGAAGAAATGTCTAAATGCCCTAGGTGTGGGGCATCAGGGTACAAAGTGAAGGATGATGAGGACTACAGTTCTGATGAAAAGTCTAAGAAAGGCCCTTTAGCGAAGGTGTTGTGGTATCTTCCTATCATTCCAAGGTTTAAGCGTCTTTTTGCTAATGGAGATGACGCAAAAGACCTCACCTGGCATGCAAATGGGAGAAATTCTGATGGAATGGTCCGTCATCTGGTTGATTGCTCCCAGTGGAAGAAGATTGATGGTTTGTATCCGGATTTCAGGAAAGAGGCAAGAAATCTTAGCCTTGGACTAGCTAGTGATGGAATGAATCCATATGGCAATTTAAGCACTCAACACAGTTCATGGCCAGTTCTACTAGTAATTTAAAATTTGCCTCCATGGTTGTGCATGAAGCGAAAATACATGATGTTGTCTATGATGATATCGGGCCCAAGACAGCCGGAAAATGACATTGATGTTTATCTAAGTCCGTTGATTGAAGACCTGACAAAGTTGTGGGACGAGGGGATTTTAGTGTTTGATGGGTTTCGCAAGGAGACTTTTCAAATGCGTGCAATGCTTTTTTGTACCATTAATGACTTTCCGGCATATGGGAATCTGAGCTGTTACAGTGTTAAGGGTCATCATGCATGCCCCATCTGTGAAGAAGACACAAGCTACATACAATTGAAACATGGTAGAAAAACAATTTACACTAGGCATCGATGTTTTCTAAAACCTCATCACCCTTACAGGCGATTGAAAAAGCATTTAATGGAAGTCAAGAGCACGAAACTGCATTGATACCGTTGACTGGTGAACAGGTCTTCTAGTGGGTTTAACACTTGAATACTGTATTTAGAAAGACAAAAAAAAGGATAAAAATAAGACTTGCATATGGAAGAAGAGGTCTATTTTCTTTGATCTTCCGTACTGGTCTGATTTAGATGTTTGACAATGTATTGATGTTATGCATGTGGAGAAAAATGTATGTGATAGTGTCATTGGGACGCTCCTTAACATTCAAGACAAAACAAAATATGGTCTAAATACCCGTCAAGATCTAGCTAACATGGGTATACGATCGCAGTTGCATCCAAGGTTTGATGGCCAAAAAATATACTTGCCTCCAGCTTGTCATACTTTGTCCAGAAAGGAGAAGATAATTTTTTGTCAGTGTCTGCACCGGGTCAAAGTCCCACAAGGATACTCTTCAAATATTAAGAGCCTTGTGCAGTTGAAGGAGCTTAAGCTGGTAGGGTTAAAATCTCACGATTGTCACGTATTGATGCAACAATTGTTAGCCGTGGCCATATGAGACATTTTGCCTAACAAAGTCAGGTTAGCCATAACTCGCCTGTGCTTTTTCTTCAATGCCATATGTAGCAAAGTCCTTGATCCTATCAAGTTTGATGACCTAGAAAATGAGGCTGCAATTATACTGTGCTAGTTGGAGATGTATTTTCCTCCTACTTTCTTTGACATCATGATTCACTTAACTGTTCATCTGGTCAGAGAAATCAAATGTTGTGGTCTTGTTTATTTGCGGTAGATGTACCCGGTTGAGTGATACATTAAGATCTTAAAAGGGTATACAAAGAATCTACATCGTCTAGAAGCATCTATTGTTGAAAGGTACAACGTAGAAGAAGCCATTGAATTTTGTTCAGAGTACATTGAAAAGGCTAAACCTGTTGGCCTTCCCGAGTCTCGCCATGATGACAGAGTGGGCGATAAGGGTTCAAGAGGACTGCATGTTATCACTCTAAGTGTAGAAGATTTGTTACAAGCTCACTTGTATAGGTTGAACAACAGTAATGAAGTTTTGCCATACATACTTCAACATGAAACTTTAGTCAAACAAAATAATCCAAAAATGTCAAAGAACTGGGTCTTGAAAAAGCATAACAAGATTTTCTCTGATTGGTTTAAAGATACAATCTTTGCTGATGAAAATGCTTCAGAAACATTAAGAAAGCTAGCAGATGGACCTAAAAGAAATGTTATAACTTGGCAAGGATACGACATAAACAAGTATTCCTTTTACACAAAAGCACAAGACGACAAGAGTACAATGCAAAACAACGGGGTCATCCTAAGGGCTGAATCTCAACACTTCGCAAGTGTGCATGATGACAATCCCTGTGTAGCTTCCATCCCTTACTTTGGGTTCATTAATGAAATTTGGGAGCTTAACTATGTCAAATTTACTATATGTGTTTTCAAATGTAAATGGGTTGACAACAACACCGGTGTACGGATCGATGATGTAGGATTTACGTTAGTAGGCTTAAAGAAACTAGCTGACGACGTTCATGCTAATCGTAATGATCATGATGAAGGAGAATTAATTAACATTGTCTAATGTAATTTTCTAATTATGTATTTGATTTTGGTAAATTGATTTACGTAACTGATTCAATTTTTTGATAATATTAACTAACTCAAGTTTTTCCCTTTACAGGACCATGGCTACTCCACCTGCCTCGCCTCCTCCTCCTTCTCCTCCTCCTCCTCCTTCTACAGTATCATCAGCGTCTTTGTCTACCTTGAAGCGGACACACAAAGCCACACGACTACGATCCTTGGCCACTAGAACACCTGAGGCAGAGAAACCAGTGGTCCACGTCGATCCTACGACCAACAAGACTGATGGTCCCCACAAGAAGAAATTAAGAACATATTTGGGGATTGTCGCTCGTGATAAGGTCGACGTGCATACGAGACCTGGAAGGAAGTCCCTGCTGCTCAGAAGGATTTGATATGGGAGGATATTCAGGTATTTTAATTTTCTTCTTTGATTTTCTTTATTAGCCAAAATTTATAATTTACTAACAATTTGCCCTAATTTATTGTTTGTCAGGCGGAATTTGAAATCCCTGAAGCTTTTGACAGTAGGACAAAGAAGAAAGTTCTTCAGACTATCGGCGAGCGGTGGAGGCAGTTTAAATATGATTTGACGAGGAAATAGGCACTTGCAGCCGACAAGGACGGTGTGGAGGACATTGTTTGTGAAAAATACGACATTAGCAAGGAGAAATGAGCCCAGTTTTGTCAGACCTATAGAGACCCCTCGTGGGATGTACGTTCTTTGTCATTTTAATTGTTTTCCACAAAAAATTCACTTCTTATAATTCATTGTAGTAATGATTTTCATTAATGTTTGATTTTTGCAGGATGTGCGGAAAAAGGCACAGGCCATTCAGAAGCAAAACACCACCCCCACGTGTTGTCTCGTGGGGGTTATGACTATTTAGAACAGAAGTTCATGGCTGAGAAGACAAAGAAAAGACTGGAGAAAGTTGCTCAGTCCGGAAGCACTGAGGGCGTCATTGACCCTCCATCTCCCATTAGACGACACGTGAAGTGGAAGATGGCCCGCACCAAGAAAAATGGGCAGATGACGTTTGAGGCAGCAACGGAAATCGTTGAGAAGATTGTCAGTCATTTTCAATTAAGAATTGTAATTATTTTTGTTTATTTAGTGAATGCCTTGGACAAATATATGTGTTATGTACAGGATTCTTTGGAGGAGCAGGCATCACAGGGTTCGTTTGTCTGCCATAGACGTCAGGATCTCCTGACTACTACCATTGGGCAACCAAAACACCCTGGCTGTGTGCGTGCTACTGGAGCCGGTGTCACCATTAAGCAATACTTCGGATCCGCTCCACGAAGCTCCCGAAGTTCCTCCTTCATGCCTCCTGAAGAACTCGAGCAGCTGACTCAACAAATCAGGGACCAGCTGGAGGAGTCGATCATAGAAAAAGTAACTCGGCAGCTGATGTTATCCTTTAGCCAGATGCAATCCTAGTTGCAATCACAGATCCAATCATAGGACTTGCACTACCTCCGGAGCTTGAGGTTGGTCCCTCAGCTACTTGTGTCAGCACAAAGGGGAGTTGTGTTGATCCCTCACCGACCGATCAGAGACAAGTGACTCAAACAAATGCGGGTTGCACATCGAAGACAATCCTTCCCTCCTAGTTGTCCTAGGAAGAGTTTATAAGGGATCCACAACGGTTCACAACATCCCTTTGTTACATGGCCAAGTCAAGGTAGGTGTTGAGGAGGTTAAAGATGCAGACGCTCTTATTCCTGTACCCACTGATGAGGTTATTTCAGTGGGATAGACACTTAACACCTTCCTTGCTTGGCCAACACATCTCGTGAAGCGTGTATCAGACCAGGTATTTTACTCTCATTATATGCTTCTTTTTTTCAATTGAATTCTTCCCTATAATTAAATTATGTTAATTAACTATGTTCGATAAACAAGCAGTTGTGTCTCCAACAAAACCTCTAGATAGGTCGGATCACGAGGTCGATGATCCCTTATATCTAATGACATTGACCATCCCACAACTTTTCTTGAAGCCTTTTCAGGTTATGTGGGATGCTACCATGTTCAGGGTGTTTAATCAAGACTTCCCGTTGTACATCAAGCACGAAGTTCTCTCTGAAATTGCACACGGTGGTCAATGTCTCAGCATATTTGTTATACAGTTGTGGATTCTGTAAGTCAATATACATTATTTTTAATTACCTAAGTTATTGTTTTAAATTCATACATAATTAACTTTGTCTTAACAACAACAAACATCTGACTAAGACAAGTATGCGAGCGGAGAATTCCAATGTGTATGGATTCCTCGAGCCACAGTCCATTTAGAGATCTGGGTAATCACAATTTGATTCGAAAAGTTACACGAAGAGTTGGATGCAAAGTTCAAAATGCGATGTCTACCTTGGGGCCTACCTGAATGGGTAAGTCAAACAAAACCACTGAATTTAAATAATGTATAATACTACAATAACCCATATTCGTCTCCACTGCAACGGACACTGGCAAATGGTCGTCATTCTGCCTAAGGAAAACCTTGTTGTTTGGTTTTGTTTCTTACAAAACAGGCCAGACAACTACCTTAAGGGAATAATTAATAGGTCAGTGTTGTTTTCAATACATTTGCATTAGCATAACTCAACAACATCAATATTTTAATGTTCCTCGTATTCAACAGTGCTTTGAAAGGACTTGATGATACTCCATAACCTAAATCCAAGGCTGGTGCTAGGTGGATTGTTGTTAAGGTACGCGATTTAAATAAAACATCTACTTATGTATACTCTTATGTGTGTGTACACTAATTGTAGTTAACGTTTATTTAATATTCAAATTTCATTATGTATTTAGTGTAATAGACAAAAAGAAAGCACTGAGTGCGGCTATTACGTCATGCACTGGATGTCCACGATAATCTTAGGAACTTTCAGGAATAATTGAGAAACGATAATTGTTTATTTCAAACAAAGTTCATTTTCTTATCATTGTTATTACATTATTAATTTATCTTTTATTTGATCATGCAATATTTTAATGATGTTAGACTGTTGGAAGCAGAGAGATTGAAGGCGCTTCACATCCAATGGACACAGTATTATCTAAAAGTTAGAAATCAAACATAGGATGTTAGGGAAACTATATAACTTTAGGTTACTTAATTAGTTTACCATAGCTTGCATTACATTTTTTTACAATTGTTGTTTCATTTTAACATTGAATAATCTTTGTTGTTGATAGTTATTAATAAATATCAATTGATTTTTTACGATTAATATAGTTTACTAGCTAGCTTTATGCTAAAACCCGTTTGAAAGCAGAATGCAAATGATACATAATGTGTTGTGTGGTCTAATTTTATATTTACAGGTTAAATTTTGGGTTTTTTTTGTAGGAGTGGATAAATGGGCCCAGGTCCATGGACTGACCTGCGGTGTCTGCGGTCCACGCAGGTTACAGACCAATTTTTTTAAATGGTCCATGGTTATGTTATATTTTTGGGTTCGCCCCGCTTAACCCGCGGACTATGCAGGTTTGGCCCGCGAGGTTCGCGGGTTGCCCGCAGCCCGCATTAGGTTTGATTTGTGTGACCCTGACCTAATTATATTAGGTTTGATTTTCTCTTTTTCACTTTAAACTTTTCTTTTAAAATA
The DNA here is from genome assembly GCF_000004515.6 of Glycine max. NCBI lineage: Eukaryota > Viridiplantae > Streptophyta > Magnoliopsida > Fabales > Fabaceae > Glycine > Glycine max. The sequence goes on along the minus strand of NC_038248.2, from coordinate 34,547,651 downwards.
ACAGATAAAGAAATATATTAGATAAGATAAAAATAAAAGATTTGAATTAAAAGATGATAAAGATAAAAAAGGATAAGATAAGAAAAATAAAATATAATAGAAATAAAAGATTAAGATAAAAAAAGATAAGTGATAACATGCTAAAAATCTTCCTTTTTGATATTTTCTCGATCATTTTTTCTTTTAATCTATCATTTTCATATCTGCAAGCTGTAAATAATAAAAATATCAATTCTTATCATTTAAGCTAAAAATAATTGTTAAATAAATATTTTTAAAGATATTTTAATATATTTTTATTATAAAATATAGCTCACATCATATTTAGCAGTTATCATTGTAGCAGACTAAGAATACTTTTTCTCCTCACGATTTTTCTCCACCATGCAGTCACGCACGCGTGCAAGTCATACAACTCTTTCCCTTACAAGGAAAACAAAATACGACTCACACTCACACAGTCACGCGACACACCACAATGGCACAGCCTCGGCCCACCACTGCACCACCACGCAAAGTACATCTCTTCTCTCTCTAGAATTTGTTTTTATCCTATTTTGTTGGGGCTGATTCATTGTTGTTGTACTCTTAAATGTGGAGATGGAGAAGGCTCAAGCTACTTCAAATATGGAATTATTTGTTGTTGGAGATGTTTAAATTTCATATTTTAGATTTATTGCTTGAATTTTCTTTTGTTAAGACATTTGTTATTTTATTGATGTAATTAACTAATTATTGAGATTTTATTTACATCTGTATTGAACTTAATTTGATTTTATTGTATTTTTATTAAAATTGAAATTCTTTTAAAACTAGGCCCGTGGACCGGTCCATTTGACCCACGGGGTCCGCGGGGTGGGGGCGGATCAATTTATTTGTTCCGTGTAAGAAGCGGGGCGGACTGACCCGGTCCGCTGCCAATGCGAGCTTATGCGGGCGGGCCTTACGCGAGGTAGGCCGACCCGCTTACCCACCCCAAGTTTTTTGTAAAAACAGACAGAGTATTTAAAAAAATTCCTAAAAACAACATCCGTTTTTCTAAAAAACCAATGTTAACGTATAAGTTAACATCGGTTTTTCAAAAAACCGATGTTGTTTGTGTATATGAAAAAACCGATGTTAATATCAAAAAATGTTAACATCGATTTAAGTAAAAAACCGATGTTAACTTATACATTAACATCGGTTTCTGTTCAAAATCGATGTTAACATTAAAATAATTAACATCGGTTTTCTAACAAAATCGATGTTAATGTATACGTTAACATCGATTTTGTATAAAAATCGATGTCAACTGTATACATTCATACATTTTTTTTTTGGGTGTAATGCTTATTATATAACATCAGTTATTTAAATAACCGATGTTGTTATTTTTTTGTTAACATCGATTTTTGAAAACCGATGTTAACGATAATACTTTCAACATCGGTACTTTCAACATCGATTAAAAATCAATGTAAAAAGTCATAAATAACCGATGTAAAAAGCATATTTTCTAATAATGCAACATATGGAGAATATTTATAAGATAACGAGAAAGAAAATAAAAAATTGCTCCAACCGTGTAGGTTCAAGCCAATAACATTAAATTTATGTTATATTTCTTGTGTTTTAAATATTTTGTCCTATTATTGATAATTTTATATATTTTTTGTAATTTAAATATTTTAGTTCAATTCAACTTGTTAGTTACATACGTTTTTTAATTTTAAATATTTATTTTAATAATCAAATAAAAACACTATTTTTTTTAGTTTAGGTATCAAAATATTATAGTTTGAGAGTAACGAGACTACACTAGACTACTCACGGAGTCATGACCAATCAATCAATTATTGTAATAGAGAAACTTTTAAACTTTTAAACTAAGAGATAGAAATAGACAATATAAAAAAACAAAATTGTATTTATAGTGACAGTACATGAAATATAGGTAAGGGTGAGAGCTGTCCAATCTTTTTTACTTTAAGAATGTAAAAGTAATGAAATGCTAAATATTGTTATTTTTAACTAAATGATTTTTAAATAAACTATATTCATTTTAGTAAAATATTTTAAAATAAATCTATTTAATAATTGGAATATGAATTAGAAAATAAAATATATGAATGGATGTCTTCAAACGAATGTATGTCAGTGTTCTTGATATTTATAAAAAAAATTGTATCATGTTAAAAATTTATTTTCATTTCATTCATGTCTTTCTTTATCTTCTAAACACATGGTTGTAAATTCACCCTTATGCATAATGTTTCTATTTCTATGGTTATAAAATTATGTTCTCACTTTCAATAATACAAGAATAAAATCATTTTCAGTCTAAACAATTTAAACATAAATATAAATAATTAAAAAAATAAACATTAAAAAATAGAAAAATAATTTTAAAAAACAAAAAAATTAAAAGAAATAGAAAAAACATAAAAAACCACAGCCATGGGAAAAAAACACATTATGAAATTGGTTCTTGAAAAAACCGATCTCTCACCTGCTAAGATGATATATTATTCGAATAAGTATTTGTTTATTTTGTATTAAAAAAAGTCACAAATAACAAAGTCAGTTAATTAGCGTTATGAAAAAACACACACAGTCCATTCTCGAACAAATCTTCTTTTGTATTTTTTCTTGGCATCCACACAAACTCTTTTCGACTCATTCTAAATTAAATCAAATTACTCATATCAAGCCAAACATTTTTATAAGCGAAAAAGGACAATTAGCAATTATTTCCACCAGCTTCATAAAAAATATACAAAGAAAAAGCTGAACAAAATTTAAAGGGGGAAAGAAACTCAACAAATGTGTTGGTTCAAATCAATAACATACTATTACAACGAAAGCTACTCCAAGGGACGTCATCCAACTCAAAGAAAGAAATGTGATTGTTCAAGTCAATAACATAGTTGTTTTTGTTTATGAAGTTTTTGCGCAAAGAATGTGACGGGAGTCTGGAGAAAAGAAACAACAAAGGAGGTTACGGAGGAGCCCTCTTAGGTAACACAAGAACTGTCCTAACATATAAAATTCAATGATTCATGCAGTTCATATATGTTAGGAACATTATTAACATAAGAAAACTACTTACAGATTTGTTAGCGGTTGAAGAAGACAATTGCTTATCCTTATGGACTAACAGATGCTTGTGGTTCTGTCACTAACACCGTCATCAATATTCTCATTGTTACTATTATATAAGATTTGCGTTCAAATCACAAGATGTCTAATCATTCCCAGTCGATCTATACCTTGAACATCTCATCCAATGCTAACTATATTCTAAACGAAAGAATCTATAAACCTGATTGATCTGTGTAGTAACACCATTTTAAATCCATCTTGTTTGAATTGTCATTTTCTCCACCATACTTATTAAGTAAAAGAGTCTATTGGGGACCCCCTCATGAACTAATTGCGAAACTTTATTTGTGATGGGGGTTTGAATGTGCAAACTCAGAAGGCTGCTGCAGGTTGCATCTTCAGGGATAATACCTTGGCCATTTTATAATAGGCCTCACTTCTTCTTTAGGATCATGTACTCTTCTTCTTTGGGATCAGGTACTGTCTTATAAGGGACTATACAACTCACTATCTAGAGGTTTCCAGAGGATTTTAGTGGAGAGTGATTCTCTTGTTTCCATCATTCTTATTACCATAGTGGGAATTATTTTTGGCACTTCAATTTGTATTTGTTGATAATAGAGACAGAAAAATGAAGAAAAGCATAGTAGTATTTAATATTTCCTATAAACACCGGCCAACATATCTAATAGTAAGTTAGTTTTCTGTAGAGTGTTAAGCACCTTATTCTAGACACAGTTGGTTCTTACGTCATTGAACATGATTATTTGTCATGGAGAATATTTATAAGATAATGAAAAAGAAAAGAAAAAAAATATTAATGGGTTTAGGTTCACTTCAAGGATTAGTCATTCATTTTATTCAACTTTTTATTTGAAAAAACGCTTATATTTAATATCTGATAATTCATATACGACTACCTAGTCAACTAAGTTAGACTCCTGGTAAAATATAGAACAAAACCAGGGGTGTGCAAAAATCGTCTAAAAAAGCCCAACCGAATCAGCAGTTTGGTTTTTAATCCAAATAGCTGAATTGTTTTAGAAAACTCATTTAAAATCGAACTGATTTTAAAAAATTGATTTTAAACTTATTCAGGTAAAAATCGATTTAGTTAACCGAAACGATTTTGTCAAAACCATTTTGTAGAAACAATTTGATTAATCGAACCGATTTAGTACAATCGTTGTATCTTTTTTTTCAAATCCATTAGAGTAAAACTAATTCGATTTCAGTTCGATTACAATGTCATGAATGAGTTTTATTTTTTTCACTCCCTAGATAAAACTAAACAAAATTTACACTCACAATTAGAAAAATAAAGAAACTTGGGTCTCATTTTCTATTAAAACTCAGAAAATTCTTCGTTGGCAACTTACAATTCACAAAATTCTGAATATAACATAAGATGCGAACTAGTAAGAAAAAGAAAACCTTCAAAATCGAATACATACTTGATAATTCACCACAAACTGGATTAATCAATACAAAAGGAAGCAAAAAGAAAAAAGAAAAGAAGAAAATAATTGAAAAGTGCTACAAAAAGTTCATGATTTCCCTTTAATCCAACCATTCCCAAAACAAAGCATGTAGAAAATTTTAACAAAGCACAAGAACATCGGACCCCAAGTAGCACACTTGATGTACCAATAACTCGTATCATTGTCACAAGGAAAACACTGCAGCAATAGTAGCCACTGAAAGGGACAGCCAAATTCCATTCAAGCTGATAGCAGCAGAGTCATTATCCGCTGCAGAAGAAGGACCCTCAGTAGATTTCTTTGCAGAAGAAGCCTTAGCCTTTGCAGGTGCAGGAGCTGGTGGAGGAGGCTTGGGAACGAAGAAATCCCTCGGAAGAAGAACCTTGTCCACTTGATAAATCGCGAGCTGGTGATCAGAGTAAACACTGCCACCAACTGTGGTGTTAACAACACCGGTTGTCAAGTTCACTTGGTTCCCTGAGCTTGTGATGTTCAATGCCAACCTATCAGGGTCATCACCGGCTTGTGTTCTAACCGGGTTGCTCAGAGTGTCAAAGTTTGAGATGGAAACAAACGTCGGTAGCACGTGGAATTGGATGAGTTCATTCTTCTGTTGGTCGTTGAGGGAGTTGAGGAAACCAGGTTTGAGGCTTTGGAAGGCATTGTCGTTTGGTGCAAACACTGTTAATCCGTTGTTTGAGTTCAGAAGTTGGGCGTTGATTTGGGTTGAGACTTGTGTAGTGGTGAGAAGACGGATTAGGGTGGTGAATCCTCCGGCTTTTTTGAGGATTCTGATGATGTCTGTTGGGGTTGAGGAAGGTGATGGTGCTGGGGTGGTTTGAGATGAAGTGAAGAGAACCATTAGGAGAAGTGAAAGTGAGAAGAGAAGGTTTTTCTTCATCACCATCTTTTGAGTTTTTGAGAATCAGTGAGTGAGGTGTGAACAACTGAATGGAAGAGTGGTCCTTGGTGTGGGAGTGAGGGAAGGAGTGTGGAATTTATTGAGGATTCATAAGGGATTAAGTTGAAATTAGGTGGAATGTTTTGTTACCAATTAGCAAGCTTGGCTGTTAGTATATCATCTTGGACATTATTGAAAGGTGGGGTGTGTGTGTCAATGGAGGAGAGGTGGTAGTAATGTACACTTGGATTTTGCTTGAGAAGGCAGGAATAACAGTGGGATCTCTCAAGTGGGGGGGGTGGGGGCAAAAAAAGATGAGTATGATTGCTTAACGTTCGCTTGTAAGTTGAAATTGTTCTGAAATTGGTAAGAGAATCAAGTGTTTGCTAATATCTTAAGGAACAAGTCTCATATTTATTTATTTTTATTTTGCTAGTTTGAGCAAGTTTAATGATAATTTGGGTTGGGTGAGTAACGTGAGTTGGGTTCCCTGATCAAATTCCGCATGGATATTGGATGGTAACCTCTAACCTACGTTGCATTGTTAATTGCTCGGTGTTCAATGCCTGTGGGTCATGTATATGATTGTGTCCTTTGCTTTTGTTGAGAAAATTTTCTCATTGTCCTGTGTATGTACAAAGAAGGAAATGTAACTAACTGTCAAATGCTTCTTTAACCCTTTTTCTTTGCAAGTTCAAATTTCACTTGGAAGGTTCTATTTTATTGCATCATATGATCAAGTATAGATATTTTGATCTTTAAATTCAGTTACTGTGGAGCTCCAGGCCGATTGTGTGCACATGGCCATAAACCAATGAGACCAAGGTTAAATTGGTTTAAAAAGTGGAACAACTTATATTAAAATTAGCAACTGATGTTACATTGATAACTAAAGCTAACATAGCAAATACTCATTTTGACTTGATCTTGACCATTCAACTAAGGAGGAAATCTATTACAGGATATCAGCTTGTAAAAACTAGCTGTGAGTGTTGAAACATGAAAGGTTCAGCTCAAGTTAACCTCCCGCAAACTGGATCAAGGTCTCTAGAGTTATTTCCCCCTTTGGTTAGCTATCAACAAGCTATGATTAATATGCTACATTTGAACGGGCAATTTAGCGATTTGTATTAGACATGACAATGAGGCGGGGCGGGTACGAGTATTGTCTCCCCACTCCCTTAACCTGACTCCCCAACATATCCTCATATCCATACCCGATACCCGACGGGTTTAAGTTTATTGTCACATCCCCGTACCCGTCGGGTATCGGATATTTCCAACCCCGTCTCATACACGATTCAAATTAGAAAAATATTTTTTTTGTAAAAAAATATTAAAAATTTGATTTTAGAAAAAATAAATTGATTGTTAAACATTTATTTTTAACTACTTATATATCAATAAATTTATTATAACGCGTGTGTATACAAAAATAGTTAAGAAAATAATATTAAATTATGTAAAAATTTTAAAATAAAATTAACTACTAATAAAAATTCTATGTCTTTTTATTAAATTATGCAAAAATGCTAAAGATTTTAAGTGACAGGATGGGTTCGGGTTCGGGGTCGAGACGGGTTTAGGAATCCCATACCCATACCGTATCCAACTTTTGATTATCGGGGAAAACCCGAACCCATACCCAGTCAACTCGGATATTATCCGTCAAAGTCGAGATGAATTCGGACGGATACCCACGGGTACGAGTTTTCTTGCCATGTCTAATTTGTATCATCTTTTAATCTTAAATGATAAAATAAGATACTATTAAAAGAGAAATAAAAGAAGACTAAAGTCTATCATGTAATGTAAGCACTCATCATATTATTGAATATATGATTTATTAGTTAAAGAATGCATCTCTGCGGATCAAAATCATATCCCATTATTTTGAAACAGGAAATGATCTCAATCCCACTTTGCTGGAGTCATGAAAAAGAGGGTTCACACTTCACGTGCACTGGATTTTAATTGGAAAAGGGGTTCATATTAAAATGAAATTCAGTTACAAGCTTCTGCTTGTGTGTGCATGGGTCATCAATTGTGGCTCTTTAGAATATGCATTCTGGTGGCTCCCAACATAGCTTCAGTTTTGTGTATTAAGGTTTCAAATTGAGGTTCGCGTTGGGGGATAATTGCAACCAATGCAATATGTAATCACCGCCAAATACAGTTGCCGCAGCTACCGCAATACGAATGTTGCGGGCATACCAATTTAAATTTCAGACAACACTTTTTGTTTTAATCAATGATTATGAAAATGAATATTTTACTAACCAAAGAACCTTTTTAAAAAAAAAATCAAACCAAAGAACCTAAAAGTATAAAAAATACAGTTTTGTCATGTGATATGCCTGGTTCACTTGCTTCATATTTACTCACCATGAATTACTTAAAAAAATGAAAGCTAAAAAAGCATTCCATCAACTTCAAATGCTGGACAAAAATATACATGGGTCCCCGACAATTAGACCAAAAAAAAAACTAGAAATTGAACTGCTCTGAGATATTTCTATACAAAATAAAAAATATAAAAAATCATGTGAAATTCAATTTAGATTGTTGTGGTTATTTTATAGCTAACAAAATATGGGGGCTCCATTAATTAAACACAAGATTGTGTTTCAGATTTGCATTTTCTGTACTGTAAATACAACGTGCATCAAACGCAACTTAAGGCACTATCGCAATACACAAACCAGCTAAATAAAGATGCTTATTATCAAATCTTTTAGGAAACACAGACATTACTAAAATAAATAAATAAAATAAACGAAATTAAAGAAGGAAAATGACAGCTGCTACAGTTGGATGGTCGTTGAGGAAATGAGTTTCATCTTTGATGGAATACGCATTTAAGTCAAAAATTGCATTTCGCCATATAGGAGGACATTTACCTCATTTTGTTTGGATGAAAATAGAGTACACGATATAAAATGGAAGTGTCGATGAAAATAGAGGACATTTACCTCATTTTGTTTGTATCAATTCTTCCATATATTTTTGCCTCGGATTTTTTTAAAAGAAAAATAAAATCTAGATTATTTTCCAAATTGCTACTGAATTGTGATTTTTTTTTAATTTTTTTTTTACAATCAACGGGCCAAAGGACCAAATACGAACCAAATCAGCAAACAACAAAAGCTGCAAACACGCAGGTGGCTAATCAAACATCACAAAATCTACCTCAATGTCATGCACAGTATTATCCAAAGCATCAGCACACATATTGGCTTCCTGGTATATATGAACCACACGAGTCCCATCGAAATCCCCATCAATTTTCTAATAGCTATAATAAGCCTCCAGCTATTAGAGTTTCCAACATGACTCCCTTTGATACTCATAACAACAGCCCCGAATCAATTTGCAGCTCCACTTTAGGAAATTCCCTAAGCTTAGCTAACTGCAACCCTTCCAAAACACCCCACAACTCAGCCACATGGGAAGTAGCCATATCAATCTTCTTGAGAAACCCAAAAGAAAGTTGATAAATGGTATAACTTTTATTATAAATGTGAGCACACTTGGTACAAGAAAGATAAAGGAAATACATAGCATAGTGTACGATCTGGATTGTTTTGTGTCACTTAAATGATATTAATCCTCCAATGATTTTCCATTCGCTACAAAAAAATGGTATTTCCAACGCACAAATCTATCGATAACTTCAAAAATTCATCCATAATTCAGTATTTCTGACAAATTTCCAATGAACCAAAATTTATCAGTAAAATACTTGTAGAATTTCCAACAAAAAAAGACTGTCGATAATTTTTGACAAATAAATCCATCAGCAATTTCCCACGAATTTATCCATCGGATGAATATGTTGATGGATGAACTTGAGCTTATGTCAATCATAAGAGTTCGTAGTTGCTATGATGAGGAAAAATGTATGGATAAGACTTTCATTTTTTATTATGTATGATTAGCTATGCATGTTATCTTGACAATATTGTTTTCTAAGTATAGATTAATGCCTGAATTTTTATATCATTTTTTTAAAAACTGAATTCTTGCCGATTATCTATACCTGCAATCTAGCTTTTAACTCTAAATAGATTATTAGGAAAAAAGGACTTAAATTCGTCAATTTAGATTACTTTGTGAGCGTTTATTTCACAATTCTTTTTTAATCATTTTTAAAAAGGATATTTCTAGAAATAGAAATATAATATGAGAATATTATTCCTGAGTATTTTTTTAAAAATATGTTTCGTTGCATTTTTAATATTTTTGGGAATATTTTTTCAAAATGTAAAACAATTTAAACAAAAATAGAAGTTACATGTTTTATTTGATATCAAAGAAAAAGCAATATACTGTATATTTACAATATAAAGTTGTAACAAAAAAATTCAAATTATTTTAATGCTCGTTAAAACAAAGATGACTCGTGCACTCTGAGGGTTCAACAGACAAGTTCATAATCTAAATCAAGCATTAAAAAAGTAGAAATATTGGACAAAGAAAAAGGAACCCACGTCTTGTACTTCTCTATTCTCCAATCGTTAAAAAGTTAACTAGATAGTAGAGCATTCCACAAACACAATGATGTTATAGACAAAATGTCCATGATTTCCCACTAGCATTAATTTTTAGATTTTTAACCTCCGCTATATTGCAACTTAATTTCTCTTTATCAATGCATCATGATATCATTGACTTTTTTTTTTTTCTTTATAGAATAAAATCTGAGGTAAATACAGAGAAAGTTAAACTTTTCTCGCACCGCCCATAACCCATTCTCTGGAAGGCTAGGATTTGGGTGCTCCATGGTCAATTAAGATGCTTATATATGCATAATGTTTTTCAAAGATACACCTCTATTTTATTTTATTCTTTTTATAAATCAAATGTTAATTCAATTATTTTTCATGCAAATTGTTTTCGTCAATTCTTTTATACAACTTTTGTACGTTATAAATCATATAGGATAAAATATGGCTCAAATGTTCAAAGTTTTATTCAAAAAATAACTTTAAAATACAAATTCAAATAGTATACCTTTGAAGCGTAAATTGATAATTTAATTAGTCCCATAGAATATATATATTTAGGGAGGATAGTGTGATTAAATTTTAAATTAAAAATTAGTTTCATAGTCAACATAAAATGATCGGAGTATATATTAGGGTTTCATTAAGGAGTTAAAAATCCCAATAATTGTTCTTACAAAAAATATAATAATATTTTGGATATTAACCCTTTTATGATAAGAGATACATTTTAAATAATAATGTAAACATACAATTTTAATTAAAAATGTAATAGAATATCATTCTAATTTATAAATTGATAAAAAAAAATATGGTTATTTTAACTTCAATTTTAATTTATGACTTTTGAATCTACTAATTTGTAAATTGTAATTCTTCACTTTGCTGAAGTGTATCTCACACGGCAAATTGGGAAATCGAATATCTTCCTTTTTTTCTTACGTTCAAACTATAGTGACGAATGTATATATCAAACACAAACTTTAGTGCTGAATACAACACAAGAAGCGATTATCAATTGCCAATTAAGTTCCTATAGTTGCTAGGGCGAGTGTTCCCGCAATTTCACAATTTGTATGTGTTGCTTTCATATGGTCCCACTCTCGTTTTTTAGGTGAAAAAGTGAAGTATCAACCCTAATTATAATAATATTTGCATGTGGGTGTGCTGCTTCCTGCTTAGGAAATACTCATCCAACTTGCAAATTAATATCTTCCATAATCGCTCACAAATTTGAGTAATTCAGGAAAAATATATTTCACGCATACAGCGCATGGAAGCTGGCTGTGCATGTGTTATACTATATATGCTTTTGAACAAGGCCCCTACCAATCAAACACGACTTCAATGGAATCAGGGTGTTTTTATTTGTTTTGCTTTTTTGCAAAAAAATGGTAGCTGAATTGTCGAAAGACTCAACCATCACAATTCGTGACATGCATGGGCTACCAAGTTCCAATATTGTTCATTCTTCTCATGGACCACATAGCTGAGTTCAAACCCTAAAACTATATGTAATGAGTTATTTTTATCTTCATTTTTCTTATTTTCTTACCTTTTAAAAAAGTTTTAAGCCAAAAATGAGAAGGTATCATTTCCTTTTAAATTTATTTACATTATATGCACATTTCATGTATTTTACTCAATTATTTTCCATATTATAAATCGTTCATGTCTCTTTCGATTATGAGTTATTGAAGTTAAAAACAAAAGAATCTCCTATTTGAAGATGAATACACCTTCATTTATACTTCAAACATTTTCTTATTTTAGAAAAGCTTTGTCCACCGAAATTGTAATAACAGTTAATTGGCATCGATAATTGAGTGTTATTAATAGGTAAGAAGCCATACAGTATCTAATCATACTTCATTTATAATGAACCCTGTTAATAGATAATTGAGTGTTATTAATAGGTAAGAAGCCATACAGTATCTAATCAGGCTGTTAAAGGAGACACTTCTTTGTCATTTAGGTGTGGAAGTAGATGAATGAAATTGAAGTAAGTGATCAACCGTTGAATTCTGCTATTTATTTACTCCAATGAAATGTCATAATCCTATAAGAGCAAATCTTTAGTGGTATCTTAGTTTAATTTTGTTAAGCAAGATTTTGAGTTTAAATTTTATGGATAAAAAAAAGATAATTAAAAAGAGAAATTTCATTAAATGTAATCACTCAGATGAGATTGTTTATCAACAAAGTTGATACTCCACACTAAAATCATGATTTGAAAGAAATAAAAAACATGAAGTGGCTGCAACTATTCCAGATCAGAAAAACTCCCCCCTCCCCCTCCTAACAGTTAGGGGTGTAAGAAGATCAGACTCAATCAGTCAATCCAACCCAACCTAATTACATTTTTATGGGGTAGATTGAATTAATTTTAGTTTAATGAACTCAATTAAAATTGGATTGAGCGACAAATTTGAAATTTCATATTCTACCAAAATCTAATCCAACCTGCATATAATTAAATTACTAATAGAAACCTTAAACTAAACATATATCATTCTTAAAGTAATACATTTTTATCTTAAGATAATATATTATTTTAGAATTTATCTTTTTTTATTTATTTTAAGATAATACATTTTTTATGAATGATACTGTGAGTATATATTTATGATTTTTTTTCTATTTATCACATCGATAGTATAATGTTTTATAAATATTAATGGTTAAAATTATATCCTTAATATTTTGTAAAAAGAATATTTTTACTAATTTTTAATTTAAGAATTTCTTTAATTTTTTTTCAAAACTTAAAGAAGTAACAATTTTTTAATGCTCCAATCGGATAACGAATCCAATTAAAATTGAATTAGGTTAAATTGGGTTAAAAAAATAAAAATAATAAATACAATCTAGTCCAACCCAATTAAATTTAATTAGATTAGATTGAAAATAAACAAAATTCAATCTAACCCAAACACTCCTAATACCTGTGCATGTTACTGTTCCTGTAGCAAATTAAATACATCCTTTAATTTCTGTTTGTAAATTAATGCTTATTCTGACGAAACAATCACTCTTACATTATCTAATGTTTTAAAATAATATAATATTATTTAGTTTATAAAAGCGATCATTGTTTCGATATATAATACACACATATATATAATATATATAGTATTCGATCTCGATCTTAATTATTTTTTGTTATAAGTTATGCATTAATCCTTTCAACTGAAAAATTATATTTTTAAATATTTGCCTATTAATTATTGATTCTATATTTTTTATAGATCTAAAGTTTTCTCTATCTTTGTTTAATTTTTCTAGTTTTACCAATATTTGAAATAATAGTTCTTTTAAAATGGGTGTATATATATATATATATATATATATATATATATATATATATATATATATATATATATATAATACAAAATTAAAGTAATGGTGTATTTTTTTAATTTTGATACAGCAAAGTTATCATATATTTTAAGTTAACACATTTATATTTACTTATCTTTCAGATAAAATTATTTATTGGAATTTATTCAATTTAAAAATAATCCAATAACTGATGATAATTGCTGTCCTAATTAATTAATAATTAATTAATTATGACCACTGATACTGGTGAAGTAGTTATTAGTTGGATGGCCTAGCTCTTCTTCTTTTAATTTGGTATAATTTTTTGTTATTTTTTTGGCGTAGCCACTACTCTTGCCTATTCCAACAAAGTATATTGTTTTTTTATATTTGTGACTTTTGACTCATTTATTTCGTATCATTCTTTATTTTCCTTTTATCTCTTCAGTATAAATATAAGTTCATCTCTCTTCCGGCCGAAAAAACAAAACTATGTCTATATATCATTCCTTAAAAAAAAAGTATAAGTCCATCAAGATTTGACTATATATAGAATTCATTTACAGGTATGAAAATGAATTTCTGAAGAAGTTGAACTTTTTTATTTACAGAGTAAAATTATTTGCGACTTAAGCCTATGAAGTAATTTTCTGAATGAGATTTTGCTCGCAATCACAAATTTCACGGTATGGCTAATTCCGTGCACTTCTCATTACGAAAAAAATCTGTTCGGTAAAACTGAACGTCCCCTTCAATTTTAGTGTAAAATATTGTTTTATGTCATTTCGCTTCTCTTCAATTCTTTTTATAGTTCTTATTATAACAAAAAATCAAAACACCCTCTCAATTAAAAAGAGTGAATATAAAAGTATGTAAATATAGATTTCATTTTTGGAAGTTGTTAGGTGCACCCAACAATTTTTGAAATTGCCAAAACTGCCCCTATTGCATGCTGCCGCTGCTGCTCCTTCTTTCTCTCTTTTCATGAACAGTGTCGTCATGAACCGTGCTTCCATTTACTGCACCCAGCATCCGGCTTTTAAAAACGACACAATGCTTCCATTTGCGCATTGTCTCCTTCTTTTCTCTCTTCGATGCGCAATGCTTCCTTCCTTGTGATCAGTTTGGTTTGGTGAACGGTTAGGTTGCGTGAAGGTAAAGGTGCGTTCTGGTGTTCGGTGTTGCGGTGATCGTCGGCGGCATACAACATATGAGGTACACAGTGTTGGGTACGTTCTGGTGTAAGGCAGATCGCGCGGATCAAGTTGATCCGTAAGAAGTTTACGGATCAACTTGACCCGCATGTATATTTCATTGTCTCAGATCAAGTTGTCTGTTACGGATCAAGTTGATCCGCAAGACTTCTGCGGATCAAGTTGATCCGCAAGACTTCTGCGGATCAAGTTGATTCGCAAGACTTCTGCGGATCAACTTGATCTATAACAGGCTATATTTTTTGAAATTTTAATTTGAATTATTACTTTGTTTGTATTGTCATTTTTTATTTGAATTGTTTATACATGTAGAATGAAATAGGGTTTTGGCTTTTTACTAATGATGTATAGTTTTGTATGTTATGTGTAGTTCGGTTATGTGTTCTATGTTTGTGTTGAAATTTTTTATTTATTGTTAAGATGGACGAAGATCAGTGGATGTATGAAGGTATAATGCCTGAAGAAGTGAATATGGATTATGAAAATGAAGAAGAATGTGGTGTGAATGAACCACATGTTGATTGTTCGGATGCGTTCAATACTTTTCAGGTAATAATGTTCATGATTGTGAGTGATTTAATAAAATGAATATGTTGTAGGAAACTGAAATTATCTGGATTGGTTTGTAGGTGTTTAACAGCCGAGAGGATCTTTTGCAGTGGGCTCGATCCGTTGCTTATGAAAATGGATTTGTGGCGGTGATTGTAAGGTCTGACACAAACACAGGTAGTAGAGGAAAGACTTCGTTTGTGTTAATTGGTTGTGAAAGGAGTGGCGAGTATAGGTGTAGGAAGAAAGAATTTGTTAGAAGAGACACTGGGACTAGGAAATGTGGGTGTCCCTTCAAGCTTCGTGGCAAGCCAGTGGTTGGAGGACAAGGCTGGATGGTGAAGTTGATTTGTGGGATTCATAATCATGAATTGGCCAAGTCATTAGTTGGACATCCATATGCTGGGCGATTGACTAAAGATGAAAAGACACTTATTGTTGATATGACGAAGTCAATGGTCAAACCAAGAAACATTCTGTTGACTCTGAAAGAGCACAATGCCAATAGTTGTACGACCATCAAACAAATATACAATACAAGAAGTGCATATCGTTCTTCCATAAGAGGAAGTGATACTAAACTACAACATCTAATGAAGCTTTTTGAACGAGATCAGTATATTCATTGGCACAGATTAAAGGATTAAGACGTGGTTCGTGATATCTTTTGGTGTCACCCTGATGCAGTGAAGTTAGTCAACGCATGTAATTTTGTGTTTTTGATAGACAGTACCTACAAAACAAATAGGTATAAACTCTCATTGCTCGATTTTGTTGAGGTGACACCAACTGGGATGACATTCTCTGCCGGTTTTGCATATCTGAAGAGTGAAAATCTTAATAATGTGGTTTGGCCTTTAGAATGCTTTCGAGGTATATTTTTAAGACGTGATGTCTTCCCTGGAGTTATTGTCACTGACAGAGACCTAGCATTGATGAATACAGTGAAAACTGTATTTCCTGAGTCTACAAATTTGTTGTGCAACTTTCACATAAGCAAGAACGTCAAGGCCAAATGTAAATCGTTAATTGGTCAAAGAAATGCTTGGGATTATGTCATGAATGCCTAAGGAACTCTTGTTGATTGTCCTTCGGAGCAGCAATTTGATGAATGCCTAAAGAGGTTTGAAATGGTTTGTTCACCTTGGCCAATGTTTGTTGATTATGTCAAGGATACATGGATAATCCCACACAAGGAAAAATTTGTTACCGCGTGGACGAATAAGGTGATGTACTTAGGGAACACAACAACAAACATATATGAAATTGTTTACTTATTTCTATTAACGTTGATGAATTGATGGATTTTTATTGTTGTATATGTTTATTGTTATTTGTGTATTTGAAATGTAAGGTTGAATTTGCTCACTGGGCTTTAAAAAGAGTGTTATAGAATAGCCTTGGAGACTTATGTAGTGTTTGGGATGCCATGAACAATATGATAACGCTACAACACACGAAAATTAAAGCATCATTTGAAACAAGTACACATGTTGTTGGACATGTCTTCAAAAAAACCTTATACAAGAGGCTTCTTGGTATGGTTTCAAGGTATGTTTTAAATCAGATTGCTGCTGAATTTGAGCGTGTTCACTTTGCTGGCAAGAATCCTTCCACTTGTAGTTGTGTGATGAGAATCACGTACGGTCTTCATTATGCTTGTGAGCTATCCAAATATGTTGTTGGTTGCATCCCACTAGATTCAATCCATATTTTCTAGAGGAGACTCAGTTTTTCAGACCAAGGGTTATCTGAGCCCGAGGTGAGCATCAAGGAAAGTAATGGAAACTATATCCAAAAGATTTGAAGAACTTGATGTTTGTGGTAAGTTTACTCTAAAGACTAAGCTTTGGGAGATTGCATACCCTGATCAAAATTCGATGTGTCCTCCTCAAGCAAAGGTTAACACAAAAGGTGCACCGAAGAAACCGATGAACAGAAACCCAAGGTCAACAAAGCGTGGTCCATCTTACTGAGAGTATGTAGATGCTTTTCATTCTCAACAAAGTAGCAATTCGTCAGTGAGGCGTAGTGCATCATCTTCTAACCAACCCAATCCAAGAAGGATGATGCCTATGTTGGATCAATTTTAGCCATTTATCCATTGATAATTTTGTTGATGTCAAAGCTGACATAAATTGTGGATATTGGACAGTTGCCGATTTATTAGGAATGAGTGAAGACTCTTGGTCATTGGTCCACACCCATCTACTTATAGAACTTGGCAATTTCTCAGAAGACTATATCAAGCTCTTTGGTGGCACAGACAGATTTGAGGATGTCACTACATGTTGATGGGTTAACCACGGTATTTAATTTATGTTTTTGATTTTTAAGACTTAACTTTAAAATAAACTTTGACGTCTATATTTGTTTCATTCAAGTCACTATGGACAAGTGGATGGATATAATCGACATGAGATATGTGATTGCATCAAGGTATAATGTAATCGTTGTATCCTTGTCTCACCAACAAAGCATGACATTCTTTCCTCTTAGAAGTCAACCACCGAGAGATTCTTCGGTACATCGCATAATTTGTATTGGTCACGTCTATGACAATCATTTTGTTCAGGTACATTATAGATATAAAGTTTTTTTTATATTTATGAAATCACTTGTGTACGATTGAGTTAATATTTTTTTTTTTGCATGTACGACAGATTTATTTAAAATACCGTTGTCCTTTATTGCCGATAACATTGTTATGGTCTAGCAATTGTCATCTTCAGGCGAAGCAGTGGCCAACTCCAGATATTAGTAGAATGCAACATTATAGAAGCTTCGCGATGTACAAAAGAGACTATGTTGACTTAAATGATGATTGAAAATGTACCTTTGTTTATTTCTTATGTCAACATAAAAACTATCAGTTAATTGTTGTTTTTTCGGAAAAAAATAATTGGTGCAATTAAAATAAAGTACGCATGTATCATAAATCGTTGTCTGTGTTGACAATACATTGGGAAATGCAAGCATGTTAACATAAAGCGTGCAGGACACTGTAAGACTTGACTACACATTGGGAAATGCAAGCGTGTTAACATAAAGCGTGTTAACATGTCACGTCATTGGTGTGGTTGACAACACAGACATAAATCATGTGCGCACGTATGTATTTATTTTAAAAAATTGAATCAATGATACTAAAACTCATCTATATATATCATACAGTCGAACACTGTCAAAAATCAAACATTCATTCCTAACTCAACTCTTTGAACAAAGTATGACATTCTTAGGAGAAACAAGCAGTCAGACAATTGTGAACTCCATATTCGATTTTATTCTTCCAAATGGTTCTATTGTTCACAACGACAATGGTGTTTATTTTCAAACCTCCACTCCAGTGCCTTTTCGAGTACCTAACGCTTGTAATTTTCAAACGTTAAAAACCACAATACACAATACCCTTCAGCTAATCGACGGACAATATTTCGATGAAATTTACTACCGGCAACCATTCACAGATATAGGTAATCATCTTTGCTTTCAACGTATGCAACTGAAAAATGATGATGATGTTAATACAATGTTAATATGTAATCATCAATTTTCAAGTGTTGGTCCAATTGAGTTATTATGCACTATTGGTAGAACACCAGAGGGTTTATTAAACATACTTGAAGCCACTATGACCCTTACTCATGATGCCCTGCTATATTACAATGGGAAGTGGAACATGCGACGCCAAAATGAGTTTGTTGGTTACTCGTTCACAAGAAAAAATCCCAAAAAGTTTGATATTCCTTTCGGATGTACCATGGATAAATTGAAGGATTTGATCAAGGAAGTTGTGCCTCATGGGATTCCCCCTTATGGTATTCGTGAAACACAAACGGTAAGACGATTGTTTTTCCGACAACCAAGTCACTATGAGTATTCAGATAAAATTATCAAATTCGAAATTATTGAATTGAAAATCAATGATGACGTGTTAAAGGTGTTAGTGCATTCTAACTACTGGAAAAAATTCGAGCCAATAGAAATTTTAGCTGCTTTTAGTAAGCATGTAATCGAAATGGAAGATAATATGTCTATGTCCTTGTCGCAAAATTAGCATGGCTTAATTGTCGTATTTGATGCTAATTTTATTTCTTTCCACTCTCTTTAAGTTAATGTAATATTATTTTATGATTGGAATGATTTTACGTTTGAATTTGTGCAAATTTTATGTTATTCGTATTAAAAAATAAAATAAAATCCCCATCTAAAATAAAAAACAAAGACACAAGCTTCTTGCGGATCAAGTTGATCAGCAACTCATTTGCGGATCAACTTGATCCGTAACAAACATGCGAATCATTTGTGTCAACTACAGATCAAGTATAGCTTCTGCGGATCAAAAAAACCTACGCGTGAATCAAGCTGAATGAGCTGGGTGCATAAAAATATTATTAAAAATACACGATGGTATTTTTGTCTTTTCACATGGGATGCACTAACAATAATGCTGGGAGCACCTAGCAACACCTTTCATTTTTCTGGTATGATTAATAATTACAGTGAAAAAAGTAATCTGATATAATTATGTTGGAGAAAGAAATATATCTTTTCAATAAACAAAAGATACAATTTTATCAAATATAATTAATAAATTTTATAATCACTCAGGTCTTTATTTAGTAAATGTGCTATTTTATATATGATATTTTTTTCATATTTTATATATAATATATGGTCTTGTTAAAACGAAAAAACAATTACCCTAATAAATTGTAGGACTAATTACATTCTTCTTTTTTATACTAATTATGTCCAACATAGTGTACATTTTAGTATTTAAGTGTGGATTTTGGTTTTAGGAAAACATAAAGGAAGTAAAAGGTGTAGAAGGACTATATTTGATTTTAACTGCTGGTTTTTAGTAGAAATCGCATATCTATATCTATATAAGTAACAACTTTGTCTAAGTAACAGTAAAATTCTCCCATTAAATATTTTTGGAAACTACAAATCCAGAATTTTAATGATATACACTTTGTTCCTAGCGCATACTCAGAATTTTAAGTATTGGTTTGGTTTTAATGATTCATTTTCTTCCCTGATTCAAAACAAATTCTAAAAAGCAGGAAAACATCACGACCAAAAACAGGAAGAGTAGAATATCCAAATGCTGTAAAATATATATATATATATATATATATATATATATATATATATATATATATATATATATATATATATATAATTATTAAAAATATACTCTCTAACACAATTCTCCTAACACATTTTTTCTTATTAATCAAAGTTTTTAGAAAACTATAAAATCAAGAAAGAGTTATTAAATAAGATATAAGATATACTAAATTTTATGATTTTTAATTAATAAAAAAGTATATTAAAAAATATATTCCTAATATTTATAATGTTACCAAATTAGGGTGAATATTGCATGAAATAGGTTGGTCGTTACTGGTTACAGCTGCAGCCCTGTTTTCTGAAATACTAGCCTTTTTCTGTCAGCGGTTCTTTAATAGTTTAACCTTAGCTTTGTCAAATTATTGTCCTTATGTCATAAAATCCATCAGTCATTGTTTCACCGTACGCCACATCCCACTTTCTCTTCTCAGTTCTCTTCTCACTATCCATTTTTGACCGCCATTGTTCTCAGTTCTCACATTGATTGAAAAGACCCCATTTTCCTCTGTGCTCCACTCTCCACCCTCCACCATTGACACGCAGAGCAACACGACGATCTCACCGACAACCTTTTTGTCTTCGTTAACACACACATCTGTCACCTGGCGTGTCCTTTTCTCACTGCGCAATAAATAAATACTACTATTAAATAACAAATACATGTACATATTATTACATATATAGCTGCTTAGCTTAGCTCTATATTCTTCACTCTACTTCTTCTCCCATTTGATTCCCTTCCCTCTCTCCAAGTTTTATGATCTCTGTCATTTCCTAAACTACTTTTATTTTCCATTTATATATCTTCACAAAGCAACATCATTTGCACTTGCATTTCACACGCATGTGAGACATGACCCAAGTAACACATAAAGCAAAGTAAGCTTGCTTTGCATTGTGTTAACAAACAGGGCAACCCCATTATTTGTTGCCACTTTGGTTCAGAAAAAGTGTCTTCCTTTTCTTGTGGGTTTGCTCCATTGTCTCTGTTCTGGGAAACAGAAACAAAAAGAAAATAACAAAAAAATGAGACCGGCACAGATTGTGTTGGTTCTGTTTTGGTTGCTCTGCATTCACACTCCCAAGTTGTTCTGCGCCAATGTAGAGTATGATCACAGAGCATTGGTCATCGACGGCAAGCGCAGGGTCTTGATCTCTGGCTCCATTCATTACCCTCGTAGTACTCCAGAGGTCTCTCTCTCTCTTTCTCTCTTCGTGTGTTTCTGTGTTTCTTTTCTTTGAACTTAAAGAGGGTAATGTCGCAGATGTGGCCAGACCTTATTCAGAAATCCAAAGATGGAGGGTTGGATGTGATTGAGACTTATGTTTTCTGGAACTTACACGAACCAGTTCGAGGCCAGGTTCTTTTTCTTCTCTTCCCATTCATTTTCTTTCTTCTTCTTCTTTTTTTTGTATATTCCTATGGCTTATTGTTTCAGCATTGCATTTGTTGAAAGCATGAAAAGTTGAACATTTTTTTTTTGTGTGTGTGTGTGATTTTGAATGAAAAGACTAACGAAGTCGAAAAGAAATTTGGCAGTATGATTTTGATGGGAGGAAGGACTTGGTGAAATTTGTGAAGACAGTGGCTGCAGCTGGTCTCTATGTCCATCTCCGCATTGGTCCGTACGTGTGTGCTGAATGGAACTATGGGTAAAGTTTGGTCCTTTTTGTGTTTTATTTTCTAGGGGTGTTCATGTCTAATTGAGGGGTTTCATTTCTCAACAGTGGTTTCCCTGTTTGGCTGCACTTCATTCCGGGAATCAAGTTCCGAACTGACAATGAACCTTTCAAGGTAACCATCTCCTTCTACTTTGTGATATTTTCCTTGGATCCAAGTTCACTCACCAAAACCTTTTTCTTCAGGCAGAAATGAAGAGATTCACTGCCAAAATTGTGGATATGATCAAGCAAGAGAAGCTATATGCCTCCCAAGGAGGACCTGTTATTTTATCTCAGGTTTTTATGTTTTCTGATTTAATAAATTCATGTTTTTTGGTTATATACATGGTCAATTTTGCGTGCGTGTGTTTTCTTTTAATGATATTAGTAACAACCAGATGTTGAAGTATTGTTATCTTATAAATCATAATATTTTTCTGGATTTTTTATTTTTGGGCGAAAGGTTATGTTTGATCAATATGAGAATAATTGTACTTACTAATGTCAGATTGAAAATGAGTATGGAAACATTGATACGGCCTACGGTGCTGCGGGTAAATCCTACATTAAGTGGGCAGCAACTATGGCTACATCTCTTGATACAGGGGTTCCATGGGTCATGTGTCTGCAAGCAGATGCTCCTGATCCAATTGTAAGTTTTCTCTTTTATTTGTCAACATCAAGTGTTGCTGGTTGATGTTTTCCTAGATTGTTTGTCATCCTGAAAAGAGCAATCACAGTATGATGTATACATTCATTTTACTTTATTAATACTGTAACCACCCGCAGATTAATACATGGAATGGATTTTACGGCGATGAATTTACACCAAACTCTAACACAAAACCAAAAATGTGGACTGAGAATTGGAGTGGATGGTTAGGGTCTTTTTCTATTTAAATCAATTGGCTATTCAATGAAATGTATCCCTTGAAATGTCATATGATCAGTTTTGTATCTTATTACTTCCACTCTTTTTTTTTTTTTTTTATCTTTTGAATTATTTGAAATAAGGTTTTAGTTGTTATTGTTGTTTTGAATTCTTTGGAATGGTAGGTTTCTTGTGTTCGGTGGTGCTGTTCCTTACCGACCTGTGGAAGATCTTGCATTTGCCGTGGCACGCTTTTTCCAGCGAGGAGGAACATTTCAAAATTATTATATGGTAATGCAATCTTAAATGTGGTGGTTTCAGTTCATTTTATATGATACTTCAAAAACGAGTTTGGCCCTAAGAGGAAATCTGTAACATTTTTTATTGCTTGCACTGAAACAGTACCATGGAGGAACCAACTTTGACCGAGCTTCTGGTGGACCTTTCATTGCTACAAGTTATGATTATGATGCACCAATTGACGAGTATGGTATGCATTCGTTCTACCTTCTTATTGCATATCTATTGTTGACATCGTAGACATCACAAATGCACCACCAATTGTCAGTTGAGTTCAGCTTATCTTCCATATGCATTGAAGATAAATAAAAAGTATTGCATGTACAGTTTATTTGTTATTTATAGAAGGCAAATTACACTGGGTAATATTGTGACGGTTTTTATAAAAAAATTTACTGTGTGCTTCAGGAATTATTAGACAGCCTAAGTGGGGCCACCTTAAAGAAGTGCACAAGGCCATAAAGCTTTGTGAAGAAGCATTGATAGCTACTGATCCAACAATTACATCCCTTGGTCCAAACCTAGAGGTATAAATGGTTTATTTTGAAACTTTTGGTCCATTAAAACATATTACTCCATGTCTTGGGATGGAATTTCTGGGTAAACATATTATGAACCATTGAACCTGAAGTTCTCCTAGTTTTTCAAATTTGGAAGTTTCTTTCCCTGGAAATGACCTGCATGGAGTGGAATTTTGACACAATCACCAATTGTATACAGGCTCATCGTGATAGGTTTCTCTGGTTACCTCCTCCTTTGCAATTTCCTGAGTGTTGCTTTTTATTGTTCGTGGCAAAATGTTGCTGTATGCTGATGCCTATTTCTCTTCCATGCTACCACATTTGATATGTTTTATGAAAAATTAGTCTCTCCATAATGTATTTTATAATATCTAAACCCCAGGCTGCAGTTTACAAGACAGGATCTGTATGTGCGGCCTTCCTTGCTAACGTAGGCACCAAATCTGATGTAACAGTAAACTTCAGTGGCAATTCATATCACTTGCCTGCATGGTCTGTGAGCATCTTACCAGACTGCAAGAGTGTAGTGCTTAATACTGCAAAGGTTTGCCTCACCAACTTCATTTTCGTGTCTATGTGGCTTCACAAATGGATTTTGTAACAAAAAATGTGATATTGGTTGATTTTCCCAATCAAAATAGATAGTTTTATTGGCAGGAATTACTTTGAATGTGTAATTAATAGTCATTTTGTGATTAGTGTATCGGAAGTCAAAAACATTTCTGTTATTTGCTAGTCCAAGAAGTAAGTAGCATGTAGTAAAAATAACATTTTGTTTGACAGATTAATTCTGCATCTGCAATTTCAAGCTTTACAACTGAATCTTCAAAAGAAGATATTGGTTCTTCAGAAGCTTCTAGTACAGGATGGAGTTGGATTAGTGAACCAGTGGGTATTTCGAAGACCGATTCATTCTCACAAACTGGATTATTGGAGCAAATAAATACAACAGCTGATAAAAGTGATTACTTGTGGTACTCATTAAGGTAGATATAGGCCTCTCCAAGGTTGAAAGACATTCCCTCTGACTTATAATTTTCTGCTCCTTGATGGCACTGCTCTCGTGTTTTTTTAAAGCATTGATTATAAGGCTGATGCTAGTTCTCAAACTGTCCTTCACATTGAATCACTTGGTCATGCCCTTCATGCCTTTATTAATGGGAAGCTTGCAGGTAAATACAAACTAAAGCATAGTCAATTGATTATATGTCTGGATCACTCTGCCTCTACAAATGTTCTTCCTAAATATTCATATGTTTTTATGTTTTATATAATTGAATGTCCCTATGTATTCTATTCTTTAGTTAGGTGAGATTCCTCTTTAATTGCTGGTTATGTACACCTTGGTATCATTTTAAGACCCGCAGTTCAAAATGGGTTCTTCCCCTCCTATTTTCTTGGCACACCTCTCAGTGCTGGTAATGAAGTTAGACTTAGAGAGGTGTAAAGCAACCTAAGTCTACTCTTGCCTTTCATTGTAGGGAGGCAATCAGAAGTGTTTGGCTGGCTATAGATCAGAAAGACATAACTAAAGTTGTTAGATAAAATTTCACCCAATTTTATGACCTCAAACTATCTAACCCAAATCAAAATCAAATCACTGAAATTACATGGAACATTAAGTACTACTCTGTTCTACTCGAAACGGTTGAAAATATGTTATTAAGTCTAGATTTAATAAATGTGAAGAGGATACACCAAGTTTTAACATGATTGTAATTTTGAATTTTTTTTCTTGTCATGCAAAATTTGAATCACTTTAAAGATGTAGGGAAAATAAAATCAAAGGTTGATTTGAACTTAAGTAAGAACACAAGAGCTGTTGCTCACAGTTGCTCCCTCCTAAAATGTTAAAAGAGTATATTCATTCAATTTAGTTGCTCTCAGTTGTTCTAGAATTAACTAATATTAATTATGTGCGATATTATTGAAATCTTTTCAGGGAGTCAACCAGGCAACAGTGGCAAATATAAGTTCACTGTGGACATCCCTGTCACACTAGTCGCTGGAAAGAACACAATTGATCTCTTGAGTTTAACTGTGGGACTTCAGGTTCAGATTTTCTGACCATGATGTATAAGCATTTACAAGAGGGGAAATTATGGTTTATAGTGTGCAATTATGCATTGGCTTGTTAGTTTCCTGTCCATATGATTTAGCTTGCTCGTCTAGTGATTTATCTCATTGGTCATTACAACATCAACTAATTAAACCTTATATGCATCAGAACTATGGAGCCTTTTTTGACACATGGGGAGTGGGGATCACTGGTCCAGTGATATTGAAAGGTTTTGCAAATGGCAACACGCTTGATCTCTCCTCCCAGAAGTGGACCTATCAGGTTAAAGACCATACTTTCTCCTTTCTATAACTTAATCGAGTAAACATCGATGAGATTCATGTGATACTTAAATCTATCCATGAAGCTTACTTGTATGTAACATTGATTTTCTCTTTCTCAACCTATGAATTTCATAGATTAACAAGTTTATATGCTATAAGAAATCAAATTCTATTATTTATTTCAAGAGCCTGAAGAAGTAGAACTCAAGTCAATTGGATTGCATATTTCCTTCTTGGTTGAAGTCATAGAATGCAGTCTTAATTTTCTTGATACAGGTTGGCCTCCAAGGGGAAGATTTGGGTCTGTCTAGTGGGAGTTCGGGACAGTGGAATTTGCAATCTACCTTCCCTAAGAACCAACCATTGACTTGGTACAAGGTAATCAGATTTCCATTTTCTTGTTTCACTGGTTATAAGTAAGGGAATTTGGAATTATACTTATCCCATACTTACAGACAATTAAATGATTCCCATCCTGATGGCCACTTCTTATAAACTCTCGTTTCATCTTTATAGTTTTTACAGAAGTGTCTACAACTGTTATCTTCAACTTGCAATAGCATACATCAATTAAATTAAGGGAATGCTAATATAAGAAAAAAATATTTCTGCTACTAACTAATGTAGTACATGTTGGATTAGACAACTTTTTCTGCTCCATCCGGCAGTGATCCAGTTGCAATTGACTTCACGGGGATGGGAAAAGGCGAGGCTTGGGTTAATGGGCAACGCATCGGGCGATACTGGCCTACATATGTCGCTTCAGATGCTAGTTGCACGGACTCATGCAATTATAGAGGACCTTACAGTGCATCCAAATGTCGCAAGAATTGTGAAAAGCCATCACAGACACTGTAAGTGTTGGATATCATAAAAGAGGAGTTGAAAAATGAAGATAATCTTGAGTTTATGATGTCACTAAGACACTAATCATGCAGATACCATGTACCGCGATCGTGGCTGAAACCAAGTGGCAACATTCTTGTATTGTTTGAGGAAAGGGGAGGTGATCCAACACAAATATCTTTTGTCACAAAACAGACAGAAAGTTTGTGTGCGCATGTATCCGATTCTCACCCACCACCTGTAGACTTGTGGAACTCAGAAACAGAATCAGGAAGAAAAGTAGGTCCTGTACTATCACTCACCTGCCCTCATGATAACCAAGTCATCTCTTCCATTAAATTTGCAAGCTATGGAACACCCCTTGGAACCTGTGGTAACTTCTACCATGGACGATGCAGCAGCAACAAGGCTCTATCTATTGTGCAGAAGGTATTATCTAATATTTTTAGCTCTCTCTTTCCCTTGTTACATTGATATGTTTCTCTATGGTTTAAACTGACTCAAATGATCTTAAAACAGGCCTGCATTGGATCAAGCAGTTGTAGTGTTGGAGTATCAAGTGACACATTCGGAGACCCTTGTAGAGGAATGGCAAAGAGTTTAGCAGTTGAAGCTACTTGTGCATAGACATACATGTTGCTTCAATAACACTCCCCAATTTTCTGAAGATGATTCCTGCTAATAAGCAAAACTAGATTTGCAATTCTAGGAACATCCAAGAAAAAATAGTCAACTAAAACAGTCTAGTTTCACATGCAATGAAAGAGAAAAGTGTTAGGATTCTTCTTCAATAAATCCTCTAACACAACTCAGAGATGAGTTCTGTATGGACTCAAGAAAGGAATCAGTTTATTAATTATGAACGATTAACAGAACCATGCACAGAGTAGCACTCTTCTCTCACAAGGTCTAACAATACAATTCTCAAAAATCCCCCCTTCCTCTCCAAGAGAAGTGGCTATTTATCCCCCCTTTTTCTAACAAACTCCCCTAACAGAATAACTGTTTCACAGCTAACTATCCTAACTGTATTTCTGTTACAACTCATTGCCCTTTGTTTCTTCTCTTATACACTAACAAAGGCCTCGGTCCAGTGTAATATTGACCCTGAGACTCCTTCCTAACGAAAAGTCTCTTAGCTGATGCAAGATAGTACGTGATAAATGGTATTTTTACTTTTGCTTTGGCCGAAAAGGATGGTTGGTTTCCCAACTTGCAAGACAAGTTGTTCTCATTAGTTGGTGTGAGGAAGCTAGACAGTGAGGTCCTGTAAAGATAAATTTCAACATATAAGCATTTACATGATAAGATAATAAGAAAAAAAAAAAGATAAACTTCTCCAAACACGGCTTAAAATGTTGGAGCTTAGGAGTGTTGACTTTCACTCAAGAGAGAAGTTGGATTGGCATAATTGTATGGCAAAATTTTACTAATTGGAAGAGGATGTATGGAACATTTAAAATTCATTAAGTTTTGATCAGTAGAAAATAGAAATCAAGCCAATGCTTCTCCAAGTGCTTTTTCGTAAATTAAACAGGGGTAGTGGTTTCAATCTTAATGTGTCGTAAAGTCATCAACAAACTGTGAGCATTTTCAAACAACTTGAGCCTTCCATTATTAAGGAATAAATGCAAAACTTTAGTGCATGTGACCAGTACAAGAGTTAAGAAAATGATTGCGATGTGAAACATTATGGTAGGCCATGTATTTGCCTTGGATACATACACATTACACAGCATATGAACAATTCGTTTATGAAGAATATGTCTTCTTTTGTCATGACTCATGACAGATATCAGTATTACGCAACCCTTCGTTAGTAGCAAGTTGAACTTGAAAAAACATACTAAGAAAGAAGAAAACCCTCCTCCGAATTTGAGATTTGAGATGCCACAACTTCAACAAATTTTAAGGTTTTGATCATGATTGCATAATTCTCAATCTTCTTACAATACTTTCTTATTAACTCTTCTACTTCCTTTATACGATAATATTAAGGTTTTTATTGAATACTTTATTTTTCTGAAAATAATAGTGAGATTTATAAGAAAATACAGTATAACATTATTCAAATCTGAGACATTAATGTGTAACAAACTTAAGTACTTAACAAGTAGTTGAACCTCTCCAATATTATTAGATAAAAATAATCTCTTATTGTCAATTTCAACTAAATTTTGAGTTTGATACAATAAAAAAACTTAAAAAGGTTACTAGTCACACTAAGAACAAAAAACGTTTATTTCTTTGTCATTGAACCAGAAAACATTAAGAAAACAAAAGTTGTCTTTCATTAAATTAATAAAAAAAAAGTACTTCAATAGATTGTTGTGTATATGTATTATAAATTATAAATATTAATTTGAACTGCTATAAAAATGCTTACATGGCGTGTCTAATAATGAGATATGGTTGTAATCCTATGCTAGAAAGTAGAAACAGTTATAAATTGTATTTATAGTGTGATAAAATGAGTGATCCCCAACGTGGCCAACCTGTTACCGTCGTTGGATTCCTCCTAAAAATTGAACAAAAAATTTAATTGCTATTCTGCCCCTCTTTTTAGCTTCGCTGTATTTAATCATTTTTTTGTTCTCTCTCTGTCTTCCCGATCGATCGATTTCTTCCGCCTAGGGTTTTTCTGCATTACGATCCCCCCCCCCCCCCCATTTCACCGCATTCCCCTCATCATTAACAATCACAATTGTAATAGGGTTTTCGTTTCCCTCGGCTTGCTTCTGTGGCATTTGCAGCTTTCTCCATTGAATTTTGGATTTAGGGTTCCGATTCCGAGTCTGACTTCTAAAAGCCGTCGATTCGTCCTGGAATTTCAGGCTTTCGGAGCCGCAGAGATAGGGTTCTTCCATTTTGTCATTTTCCCCAAGGAAAAAGAGAGAGAGAGACAGAGAGGTAAATTGTTGAACATTTTGTTATTTATTATAATTTAATTATAATAATGGACTCTGTCGTTGACGTTTCTCTTTGATGGCGTCCGAAGCTTCTGTTCTCTCTTTTATTTCTATTTTCCCAATATTCAATATTATTTTTATTAATCTGTAGCTTTTATTTTTTTATTTTTTAAAATTTTAAATTTTTTTTCCTGTCCCTGTTTATGCAAAAGGTCAACGAATTTTTGGTGGTGAGTTGTGGGCTGAGCCTGCAACCGTTGTTATAAACTGGAGTTATCGCAATGTTGGGTGTGAATCGTAGTGGCTTTAATTTCTGTAGCCGTTTAATCCACCTAGCTGAATGGCATCCATTGGAATAGCAATGCTAAACAGGGCTTGAGGCCCTTCCGTTCCTCTCATATCAGGTAATCATCTTTCTTAAGGAGCAACTACAATCTTGTTTTGTGATTGTGCTTAATCCATGCAGTTTCTGGTAACCCAATTTGGTTTTCACCCTTTTGATGAGATTCATGTTGTGAAAGCTATTTGCAGGGTCAGCAGAGTGCAGAGAGAAGAGAAGTTAGTTATTAGGATATTGGCTTTGGCCGTTTGAGGTGCGTCAGATTGATGCTGTGATGGGAGATTATAAGAGTTTTTCATTTTCCAAAATGATGGGCTGCTGTGGTTGCTTTGGATTTGTCCAAAAACCAAGACCGCGTCGGGCTAAACGTAGCATCAGTAATCTTCTCTCCCAGGGGCTATTATTGGATGGAGAAACTGAAGGTGAAGAGACATATAGTGGTGATGTTACTAGTAACTGCACCAGTGGAGATGATAATGAGGTGCAAGCTGTACGCAACCGTTCAGAGGATATTTTGAACTTCAGAGCTGAGAATGGCATGGTTTGCAGGCCGTTTCCTGTTAAGGAGACTTGCAAACTTGATCGCTCAGAGGTATCCATGGGAGTATCATTTTTGTTTTTGCTATAAAGTTGCTTTCTATTTATAGTGAAACGTCAAGACTAGGTTGGCTTGTTTTGATGTGAGTGGTCTTGAGTTTATTGTTGGTGAAAACTGAATTCTTAGTGTTTTGATCACCTTATTGTATCCAGACCTTCACGAATTTTTGTGAAGTTTTTTAATTTTATTTAATATAATTACAAAAGAACTCTTGTTAATTTTTAATGACTGCTACATGATAAAGGGAAGTTGAGTTTATTTTTAGACACTATTTTTACCTTTTTTCCTGACATGACATTGAATCAGGGATGAACTTTGAAATGTTTTGGTGCAATTTTGTTCTCCCTAGTTGTTGCTTTTGTTCTACTTTCCTTCACTTGTAAGTTGTAACCATAAATATAGAGATTACAGTCTACATGTTTTTGGTCTTGAATTTCTTGTCTTGTCAGTGTTTTTAAACCTATCTGAATGGTGTGATCTGTATTCAGGCAAAGTTTGTCTGCTGTAACGAATATCTTTTTTTATTATCATTGCCTTTATTTAAATATTTTCATCCCTTCAGGATGAAAATGGGAACAAGATGATAAATGAATATGTTCGAGAGTATAAAATTGGTTGCGGAAGCTATGGCAAAGTGGTAAGCATAGTTTTTGCAGAATTATCTTTTCTTTATTCTCATGGAATCCACTGTCCTGAGCCCTTCCTTGACACGCATCGCAGGCTCTTTATCGAAGTAGTGTTGATGGAAAGCATTATGCAATTAAGGTAAGGACACTTTTTGGTATGAGCAGGCAGATTACTTCATAATAGCAGGATTTTTGTAAAAGGGCAGTAATCACTGCTCCTGACAGTAGTGAAGTGCGACATTGGTAGATTGTTGGACTAGCTAGTGTGACTGACAGATTGCACTGTATTACATAAGGACATAAGAACTAATCAAAGGCTCACTGCCTCACTGCTACATGCATGTGTGTAATGTTATTATCAAGATAAGGGCACAGATATTTAGAGGTTAACTCTTTTGAACTGCAGTCCTTTCACAAGTCTCACTTACAAAAGCTTCGAGTTGCACCATCTGAGACTGCCATGACTGATGTTCTACGTGAGGTATATTTCTTTTTAGTATCTTTTTTTAAAAATGAACAATATAGGGTTATCCAGGGGGTCCCCATTTATGTTCAGGCACTGGGCTTTTCTTTTTATTATCTTTGATCATAATTTGTGCCTGACAAATGTAAATATATTGAACTAATGAACTATGCCAACACATTGGTTATTACCTAGCAACTAGAAGCTAGCAGCTACTGCTTCATATGGCACTTTATCTTGACTAACAATATATTGAAACTACTACTAAATTTGCTGCTGCTAGAGATGTACTGTTCTTATGGAATATAGTCCTCCTTGATTTTTTAATACCGTAGCAATATAGCATGCATAAGGTCAGTTTTGGAAAACAAACATTTTTCTGTTGCCAATGTTTTATGGTCCATTTTCTTAGAATTTGAGCTTAGGGCATAACTCAACCTGAAATGCTAGCTCATAGGGTGAAGTTTGCCCTCCATTTATATATATATATATATATATATATATATTCATTATTTTGTCATTATCTCTAGTCTAACACTATTAGGCTTGATGCATTGATAAGATGGTAGGTTGTTCAATAATGGATCTAGGATAGGCTTTGATACCATTTTAGAATTTGGATTTGAGCCTAACTCAATTCCAAAAGTTAGTTCAAGAGGCGAAGATTGTCCCCCATTTATATACTCTATTTTGGGTATATCACTAGTTGATGTGAGATCACCAACACACTCTCTTGTGTCAAGGACTAGACATCTCGAGTGTGAAGTTTGTATGACTAAACATTTGCGGGTGGTCCGATAACGGCCCAATAATTGGTGGCTCGATAGGCCCAACAACAATTGCTAAGATAGGTTGTACCATCTTAGAATTGGAGCTTAGAGACTAACTTAACCCGAAAAGTTAACTCATAGGATGAGGGTTGCCCTCCATTTATATATACTATTCAGGCACTGTCTCTAATAATGTGGGACATGGTTTTTCCCAATACATTTCAACATTACTTCTATCTTTTGCCAAGAGAACTTTTTATTTTGCTTCCTGTTTTGTTCATTTTATGATTTATTATATTGTTTAACTCAATTTTTTGGATGTTCTTTACTGTTCCTGCAGTATTTTATAGACACAAATACATTATTTTCAGGTATTGATTATGAAAATGGTGGAACATCCTAATATAGTCAATCTCATTGAGGTGATTGATGATCCAGAGTCGGATGACTTCTACATGGGTACCCAATGCTAGTTTCTTGGTTTTGTTATTTAGTGATGACAGCTCCTGTAATTTGTACATATGTTTTGAGCCTCAAGTTTAATTAAGAATCTCCAATAAGTTCTATGATTAACTGCCGTTGTTTACTTTTACAGTACTTGAATATGTGGAAAGCAAATGGGTGTGCGAGGGTACAGGTCATCCTTGTGCATTAGGTGAAGAGACTGCTAGGAAATACTTGCGTGATATAGTCTCAGGATTAACATATCTCCATGCTCATGTATTGTCTCAACCAAATCTTTTTCTGGTTTATGATGACTCGGTGCCCCCCCCCCCCCACACCCCCTTTTTTTTCAAAAAAACAAACAATTTTACACATGGGAACAATTTTTAGGTTTTTAGTTTATGTATTTCACATTTTAGGATTTTCCTGTACCAAAAACATTTATGATTTGGATAACAAGTTGGCACTGCTGCAATTTTTTTATTTTGGTAACTTGTAGGCTAATGTATGCTATCCTTCACACTCTTAAAAATTAAAATTGGTTTTGTTTGGCTAGGGGAAGCCGTTAAAATTAATGGTTTAGGGCTAGAGTGGCTGAAGGAAATTTTTTGCATATCACTGGAAATACATGATACTAGATAGGCGTACTTAAAAAACTTCGTAAGTCGTAACCATCATATCATTTATTGTACGTGTTCAGGCTCATTCATGTTACATGCATTGAAATAGTTTGACTATGCTACTACGGTGATTTGATATTGATTTGTTTCAATGCAGAATATAGTGCATGGGGATATAAAACCTGATAATCTGTTGATTACTCGTCATGGCACTGTAAAAATAGGGGATTTCAGTGTCAGCCAGGCATTTGAGGTGATGTAATTACTGAGCTTAATGATACGTCAAAAGATATGAAAGCTGATGAGTTTATTCCAAGCCTGTGACATTATTTTATGTGTGAATTTAAAATTTGATTGGTTGAAACTTGAAAGCAAGCTGGTGTAGGTACCTTGTTAATTTGTCGGTTACATAATTTAAGAGGTTGAAGCCTTTTTTTTGTTAATTTTTTGCTTCATTGTGCTGATATCATATCTTTGCAAATCCATTGGATTATGACTCCACTCTTGGGAATTTTGAATTTTCTATGGTATATAGAAGAATTTAGCTAGTCTGAGAAGGTCAGGACCAAGGAAGTTGAAAATGATTAATCATAGAGATATCTTATCTAATTAATGTTTTTGACATCCCCAAGTACATTACTCACCCTTTTGCACTTGTTCCTTCGATATATTGGTGACATTTACATGTGTCCTAAGATTATCTTCACAACTAATAGGAATCAATACTTTCGTTTCATTTTGCAGGATGGCAATGACGAACTTCGTCGATCACCTGGCACTCCAGTTTTCACTGCACCAGAATGTTGTTTAGGTTACAGACTTCTTTTCATGCTTGCTCTGTGGAATGTATGAAAGTACATATTCTCACTGCAGTTTTTGTTGATATTATTTAGGTCTTACTTATCATGGTAAAGCTTCTGACACGTGGGCAGTAGGAGTTACTTTGTACTGTATGATTTTGGGTGAATACCCATTTCTTGGAGACACACTTCAAGACACATATGACAAAGTAAGACATATGTTAACTTACCCTCTAATATTATTACGTAGTATTCATGTTACCTGTTTTTAACCTTACCACAGAAATCTGAGCTTACAGTTTTCCTTCTTTTCTATCCAGATAGTCAATGATCCTTTAGTTCTGCCAGAGGACATTAACCCCCAGTTAAAGAATTTAATAGAAGGATTACTATGCAAAGGTATGTGGCATTCAACTTTTCTCAGACATAACTATATTGATTATATTCCATGTCAATTTGCTCTTCCTTTCGTTACACACAAACTTCATCATCATCCTGATTTTATTTCGGGGGGCCCATCATTTTATGTTTCTCAATTGAACTGTGTTCTGCAGACCCAGAACTAAGGATGACATTGGGCGATGTTGCTGAGCATATCTGGGTTATTGGAGACGATGGGCCAATTCCCGGGTACTTATGTTGGTGCAAACGTAAGAGCATGGTTACTGAAGATTCTGATGGGAGCGATATACTTGATTGACCCACACTGATTCTAAGTTGGATTTCTTATGTACAGTGAAAAGGCCCATTAATTTTTCCCCACGGAGACATGTTATGATTGTAGAGGGAGTCTCCAAAGAATCCTTGGGAATTAAGAAAATACAGCTCATGTTGCCAACGATAAGTAGTCAACTAAGTCATGTTTATTTTTGTGTTGAGGAGCATTTTGTGTCTTCTACGGACTTAGAGGTCTTGTATATACAGCTCTTTCGCATAGAACGAGTTTTTTTTGTTTGTTTTTTTTATTTCTCAAACACGTGCCGAATTGTGTTCAGTTCATACTCTTTATACATTCCTTGGAGTGTTTTTGTTAGCTTTGCTTTAACATTCAAAGAATTTGATTATTCAACAATCCACGCTAAGCATGAACTTAGTTTTTGATTGTCAAATTTTATGAAACTCCACTCTTAAGGTCTTTGTCATAGTGGATTCTTGCCAAACCTCCCGGCGGAGCAACTGGCAATTGAACTTACTTTTAGATGAGAAGTTAGAAGTTCCAACTCAAAAGCCATTGCAACTATTATTATAATGGGATAAAGTTGTTATTCGTTCCATAAGTTCGGTTCTCGTTGTCGTAAACGCGTGGTACTCCTGAAGAAAAGTCTTATTCATCCCACGGAAACAAACAAAAGTAGAGGCAGATTTTGGCTGTATTGTCGTCACCACCCTCCTTAAGGTTTTATATATATATATATATATATATTTGGGATTTTTACCATTTGACTTGCAATTTAAGATCTTCAACTATAACTGACAAGTCCCATTCTCCACGGCTCTTTCTCTCACTGTATCCAGTAGCTAGCATGAGCTGGTGCATGGAAGATATTGGTATCGTTTGAAGAAAAAGAAAACGTGCATTTTGGTCGCTAGGAAAGGTTCCTTCAACAAATATCGAAAGCTCCCTTGTCTAAGTATATTTTTAAGTTTCATACGGCACCAACAGTATATACAAGTTGAAGGTGGACTTGACTTCAAAAAATTATTAAGTAGAATCTATTATTTTTTTTTGTTTATTTTTTATGGCTTGTTTTCATAAAAATAAAGTGTAACGAATAAAAGAAATGAAAGAGTGGAATAATCGGAAAATTTAAAATTAAAAAAATGCATATGATTTTGTAGAGGTAAGGTGAAAGTACATAAATAAAAAGAAGGAACACGTCAACCAGTGACTGATTGATGAGACCTGTGTCAGCCGAATCAACATTCTCTGAATACAGTTTGTGTGTTCTAACAATAAATTGATTTAAATAAATTTTATTTTAATTAAAATTATTAATTTTGAAGTGATCTAATATATGTTTAGATTTTTTATAATAAAAGTTAGTAGTGAAATTTAATATCAAATTTTTAATCTATAAAAGTTTTTAGAGTTTTTTTTTTAATTTGGAGCCAATTCTAAAATTATAATAGGAGTTATAAATTTGTTTAAAGTTCGAGAATAAAGATTTAAGGATAGAAAGAAGAAGGAAAAAGAACAATTGTGATTCAAATTATTTCACTAACCTTCTAAAAAAAATTAACAATCAATATTGGTTGATAAAAAAATAATTAAACTTATAATCATCTCAATAGCGTAGGATATAAAGATTTACTTAAAATCATGTGAACTTGTATCTTAACATGATTTGTGAAGAATTTAATGTAAAATTAAACATGCACTATATCAAATTAAAATTAAAATTAAGGACGCATAAAAAATTAAAATTAAGATTTAAATTTTAATAAATGTAAGTAAATTATAAATCTATTAAAAATTATAAACTCTATTTATTTTAGTGAACTTATATGAACATATTTCTATTAAAAAAAGAAGAATACATTAGACAAGTAAACAATCCTTATACACAGATTCGTAAAATACTTTTCAGAAAAGAAAATATTAAATAATTGTGACGAGAAATTGTAAGTTTATGAGAAAAGACTTCCTGTCTACATAACAGTTCCATAACCATTTGTATGTAGAAATTGATAAACGTTATCATTGACCAAAAGCGTGTATATATCAACGCTGAAACACGCTCAACGTGAACTTAAACTCATGAATCTTGATTGACTATTCGTCAAATCTTAGATTTATTTGGATGACGGAAAAAATATGAATATTAATGTATTTTATTTATTTAAAAAACAAGCAATTAAATTTAAAACATCTTCATTCTTTTTCTTTACTTGAGTTTAATAGATATGTATGTTGAAAATTTATATTATTAATCAATTAAAAATCAAATTTGATGCATTTTAAAATAATTATTAATAAAGTAAATAAATTTATTGTATATATGATTTATGATTTAATTATTTTTTATTCTTTTTTCATTTATTTTTATACTTAAATATGTTTTTTCTTTAAAAGTTAATAGTTTTTTTTTATTTTTATTTCTATAAGTTTTTTTTTCTAATTTATTTTATGTAAATTAGTGTTTTGCTAATTTTTGTCCTTATAAAATATTTTTCTCATTTTCAGTTCTAGTAAATTTTAATTTTTTTCAATTTTAATTCCTGTAAAATTTTAATTTTTTCATTTATGATTTTTATATGTTTGTACTTACATAAATCAAAATTAAAAAAAATATAAACTTACACGAATTAAAATAAATAAAAATATTTTATAGAAATAAAAATTAAAAAATAAAAACTTACATAAACTAAAATTAAAAAAATGAAATTACAAGAACTATAAAATGAAAAAAAAATACTAACTCCAGGAAATAAAACATATTTAATTATTTATTTTATGTAAAAAATATTGGTAAAGAATGATAAGGTTAACATGACAACTGGAAGTACGATGTGGTAACAGCCGTAACAGGTCTACCATGACTGACATAATGAGTCGACATTCGGTGCGGCAGAAGCAGACGAAGAAATCGAAGAATAGTAAGTTTTCGAATGAATTTGTTTATTAAAAAGAATAAAGTTGTTCGTTCGGTGCTGTAGTGACGTTGACATGAAAACGAAACTTTAACAAAATGAACGGGATATCCAACATGTGGCCTGTAATGTTCTAATTAGATTAGTACAACAACTGTGATAAGGTTTTTGTTTTGTTTTTAGATCATATTAGTATTAATTTCACGCACCATAATTGATTATCATTTATCTTTATGCATGGATGATCATGCCCAACACAAATTTACTTGGGCATTTCAGTAAACTATGTTTCTGTGATCAATATAATGTATTTGATTTTTTTTTATTGATAAATATTAATTTTATTAAAATTAAGTTAAATTTATAATTTTTCTCCTCTTTTATTCATCCAATTCATTTTATATCTCCTACAATGCGTTATTAGATTTAGGTTTTTCGAAAACAAAAACTATAATTTAAACAAAAACTTGTTGCATTCAAGTGAGAAATATATTACACGAATTAAATCTAAAACCATTCTATATGCACTTTTTATACAGTGAAATAAGAAGAAAAAAAATATTTTTTTCTTTATTTTATTTCTTGTCAAACAATCTAAAAATTCATTCCACTTTTTACTCTCTTTTTTCACTTTCTTTCATTTTACTTTCTTTCTTAAACAAAACATACCATTTGTAATTTATCTCTCATATGTACAAAGGTACTTATCCAGGCTGTGGCGTATTTTTGGTTAACGAAGCAGTTCCTTAGGAGTTAAGATTTTTCAATCACTTAACGCCTTTAAAAATATATTTTTTTTTTAAATTTGAGTTATTAGATATAATAAGTTTATAGTAATGGTTTTTATGGAACAATTTTGTTTTTCAAATAAATTTATCATCAATATAATAATGGACAACTTATAGATGTAGTAGTGTTTTTAAGTGTTTTGATGTTGTTCTACCATTAGAATTAAATTTGTATATAAGTAATTTGCTTAACAAACATTTGTATTAAAAGTCAATATAGATTCGAGTAAAGCTCAAATTTTGATTTTAATAAAATGGTACCAAAAACATCTTTAAATTGTATCTAAGTTTTATCCTATAATAATTACAATTTTTTTTATCTTATATCTAAGTTATTATCTTGTTGTTATAATATTTTAATTCTCGTTCCGTCCTTTCTTAACGTTTTGATTTTTTATTTGAATTTCAAAAATTAAAAACTTTGAACCAGGATCAATTAAAAATAATATATTAATTTTAAAAGAAAAAAAATTTTAATGAGCATTTTTATATTGATGATTTGTTGATTTATTTTCATAATTGAAGATACTAAACAAATTATCAAATAAATTATTACAAGTAGTAAACTATATCAAAAAATTAGTTTTTTCTTCATTATTTATAAACTATAAACTATATTTGTATTTATTTTAAAATTGCTTACAACATTGTTCATATTATTTATTGAAAATAAAATATTAAAATTATTTTCAGTGCATTTATGTGCTTAAATAAGTACTTATTTAACAAGTTTTTATAGCAAAAAGCTCATGCATGCCATAAATTTAATCATAAAATTTATTAGAATGAGTTTTAAAACATATTTGATAAGCTTCACTGAGAAGTTTATTAAAATAGTCTGCAAATAACTTATTGGAAAAAAAAAATTAACAAAACCTATTTTATAAGCTAAAAAATATCCATATAAATTCTTTATCGTTTTACATGTTTTTACAGGTTTATATTTATTAGAGAAAATTATGCATACCTCCCCTGAATGAATTAATACCCCCGACACCACATACACAATCTTCAATCAAACATATTTCCTAAAAATAATAATGTCAGTTGTGGTATCGCTATCTGAGGTGAACTCTGCTGCTATATATGCCAATGAAAAAAAATTTAAGTTGTCCTTTAAAATATGAGGGGGCATAGCATAAATACAAGTACATTTTATAAAAGTTTTGGGGAGTTTGATTAATGCACTTATTACTTTGCATTTTCAGAATCAAGTAGTGGCATTGCAAAAAAGCAATAAGGCTTTTGAAGGTCGACAAATGGCATAATGATGGCAGTTTACTAGTAGTATTAGTTTTCATTTTTATTTTGTTGGGATCTTGTTCGACTTCGGCATTCATGTGGCTCTCTATTGGAATAAAGAAAACGTATTAGATTCTCTTCCACTTTCTCATAGAAAATGAATCCAGCAGTTTGTCAAAGTATTTAGTTCAATCTAATTAAAATTAAAAGTTCAACTTGACTTATTTATTATAAAAATCAAACTCAAGTTATTTAAAAAGTTAAAATTAACAAATCAGTCTGTTTAAGTAATAATGATAATAATTATTATTATTATTAAATAAA
Organism: Glycine max; assembly: GCF_000004515.6. Lineage (NCBI taxonomy): Eukaryota > Viridiplantae > Streptophyta > Magnoliopsida > Fabales > Fabaceae > Glycine > Glycine max. The sequence continues at coordinate 34,507,396 of NC_038248.2, read as the reverse complement.
AAACTTTTAAAATGATGATTATCTACACTTTAATTTATTGGTTTAAAGGTGTATATTTTGAATTATATTTTGTTTGTTAGCTTTATAGCAACTCAATGATCTATATCATTTTTATGACATTATGGATAACAGGATGAAATGACATAAAGTGGTTAGAAAATTCACTTGCATATGAAAAATTTTCAAAAAGAAAGACAACTCAAGCTAAAAGGATAATGCAACTAGATTAATACTTCTAGGGAAAAAAATGTTTTGTAAATATATTTTCAGATAATTTAAATATTTTTGTTTGGCTATATTAGTATAAATCATCTTTAATCCATATATTTTTTAATATTATGCTATCTTTTTTTCATTTTCTTTTGATATATTTTGTGTTTTAACGACTTGAATTTAATATGATTTTGTTTATCAATTATTTTTGGATTTGTACATTATTTATACGAAATTTTATAAGTTTCTTTTTTTAATTAGTATTTCTGTTTTAAAATAATTAATTGATCAAAGATGTCTTTAAGCACATTTTTAAATAGGTTTGTAGGACAAGTCACACTTTTATCCGAGCCAAACCTTTGAAAAAAATCTACACATAATAAGTTAAACTCAAGCCTAATAAAACTTGGTTTCACTAGGCTCGACTTATTTCAACCCTTGCTTGTTAGTTTTACAAAGAAAAATAAAACTATTACTTAACTATTAGAATATATAGAACATTTCTCCATAAATTACAAAGAAAAGGCACTTTTTCATATTTTCAAATTATTTTTTTATGCACAATTATTTTCCGCTTTCATGTACTTGTTTGTTTTTCTGGTGACCAGCATCCCGTCCTCTTCTTGCTAAAAAAAAAAAAAAGCATCCCCTCCTCTTTTTCTCCATAATTTATCAAATCAATTGCAATTTGTATTAATGATTGAAGCATGACATGCCCAACAGAAAATCTAACATATCACGCTTACTCTCGTTAATTGGATGATTTTATCAAATTTTCAATAATACTTTTATTCTTATGGCCCTAAAACGGGTTAAGTATTTTTATTACAATTATTCTTAAAATTTGGGTCTGTATATAATATATATGACAATTGAAATAGATTCTAGAATATAGTTTATTCTTAAATATATCTCCCACGCTTTCGCATGTAAATTGTTGAATGTTTTCAAATATTTGATGTCGTTGAAACTTTTTTTTTTATGTGTAACGTTATAGTTTGAGACTTATTTCTTGTATAGACAGGATTCGTCGACGACATTAGATATAAATCTCGAAAATCTTATATTGTTGATTTTTTTTTATAAGAGTTTGTACATAGTACATATTTAAAACTATTTGATCGATATGTTGCTAGATTTTTCCTTTTCTTCTAAACTGGGAGTAACAGAAAAAAAAATGAAATTACATTTATTGGGAAGTATAAATTAATTTCCTCTAAAAAAAGGAAGTATAAATTAAAAAATTGTAAAAAGAATCACTTATTAATTAACTACACTATATATAGTTGCACGTATTTAATTTAATATAGATACAAATATAAAAAAAGGTGGAATAGTTATTTTGTATTTTAAATCATTTTTTTAACTTATTAATCACTCTTTTAATCATTTGATATTTTCCTTTCATTTCCTAGTTTTTCATTTGTGCAGTGTTTAAAATAGTTTTTGCAGCCTTCTTAATTAATCCATCTCCGTGTTCATATATACCTGTAAAACTTTTGCTATAACCTTAACTCAAAATAATGTGTGAACAAAAAAATTTCTGTTGATAATTATCTAAACTAAGAATAATAATAAAACTACATTTTAAAAACATGTAAATATATTAAATTAAATATGTAGACGCCTCAGGTAGCCAATTCCTATCAAAGTTTATTTATACTTTATTAAAAAACGTGGCAACTGGGATTCATTTCACAAAGACATAAACGTATTTAATTTGTTTTTTCCATTTTTCGAAAAGGAAATGAGGTTTGGAAAATGACTTTTTGGATATAGATTTGGGGTGGCAATTAAGGAATGGAGACTCAATATAATGAGAGAAAAGTGACACGGGGGTCGACTAGTCAAAACTTTGGTGCTGATTAGTGATTAGATTAGATTGGATTGAATTTTCCAATCTTCATTCTTAATCTTTTTACGCATGTCAATTCTTCCTTGTCCTTTGTCCTATTTTATATTAATTATCAATATCATAGAGGTGCTTTTTTAACATCAATCCTATGTGGAACACCCAGTTGTCAATTTTTTTTTGCCAGAATTATACTCCCAAAATCCAAACTATCAAGCAAAACCAAAGCTAATTTCTTTCATTTGAAAATTAAAGTTTTGCTCCATCTTGTGCACCTACATGTGTGTACGTATGTGTTATCTGAAAATTCAAATAATTTGCCTTATCTTGTGCAAATTTATATTAAACTTTACAGATGTGTTATCATGATCGTCTATCCTTAAAAGGTGTAACGATATTTAAAATTTCAGTAGAATAAAAAATTACTTAATATGGTACTTAAATCCTGAGACTAAATCATATAATAAATTAGTTTTTTGAGTTGAGTTAGTATTGTTTTTTATTTCTTGATTTTTTTAATCAAGATTACTTTTGCCTCTGATTAACTCGTTCCACTAATCATAAGAAAATTTAAGCAGGTTGCTATATATTGAATAATATGACACCTTGCTTAATTTATTTTTGAATAATTTCCTACTTACAAGACTGCTATATAGTGAGAGTTACATTAATTTTATTTAATAATAAATAGAAAAAGAAAACATATTCTTTCTCTCTGTATTTATTTGTACAGCTCTTCTCTCACTAAACAAATTAATTATTGTTATTTTAATAGTGCACATAAAATTTACGTAATGTATCTCATCACGTAATATAAAGTCTAGAATTAGAAAAACAAATCTGGATTTCATTTCCATCTCCTCTTCTTATTCCCAAATCCTGAAATAGAAATGATTATTGTTAATATAAATTGCTGTAATAAGATAATTGGGTGACGTTATTGGTGCGTTAGTTTACTAAGACGTTGTCCTACTACCATGTACCATGTACCATGTACCAAGTACCAAACACCAAACATGCAACGCTGGTGAAAGAACAAATGTTAACAGAAACCCAACAATTTATTCACTACGACCGCTGACCAACAGATTTCATGTTATTCATCAATCACACAGACACAGGTGTTGAGAATTGAATCCAACCCATTAATTGAACAACTTCAAATGTTGACCTGGTCAAGTTTTTAGCTATATTTCTCTTCACAAGTTTAACCAGGTCAAAAATAGGCAAAATCCATGAACCAAATTAGCTACTCGATCTTCTTCCGTTTCAATTAGTAAAATTAATCTAAGTTTAGTTTGTTGTTAGTTTGACTAGTCCTAGACTCAATCCCTTAAATAAAGTATTGATTTGAGTTTTATGGATGAAAAAAATATGATTAAAAGGAAGACTCTATTAAAAAAGAAATTTCACCAATATCATAATATAGAAAAATCTAAGTTAAACTTAAATGTATCATGATATATGTAATGAATTTTCATCCTTTATAAAATACACGTAAAATAAAATCATAATCTACCAAGCGCATAAATAAACTAAGATAAGTATGCTCTTTCTGTTTAATCTAATTTAGTCAATAATTTTAAAATTCAAGTCTTATAAATGTAGTATATAACTCAATTTCAAAAAGCTTTGTTGCCCTTAACAGTATTATCCGACTCAAACTCAAATAATGGATTTTTTAAAAAGTAAAAATAAAAACTTAAATATGTACAATATTAGATTTCTAAGTGCATCTTTCTGACTTTCTAAAAATTGTAAACCAATGTTTACAACAATAGACCTGAAGCTATAATTTCTATTTGTATAATATTATGTAAAGGACATTTATGAATAGGTATTATTTTTTTTATTTTAAATTAATTTCATTGATTATTAAATGAAATGTTCTAAAGATAACCGTTAAAAAGTATACAAGTTAAAAAATATCTTGTTCTCTAATTATAGTTTTTATTATAATAATTTTAACATTTTTATATAATAACATCTAACTTAAAATACTCTTCGATACTCTACTTCTTTTAGCATAAAAAATATACAAATCGACATAGAACATATTCTTATTGCATTTTTTTTATAAAAAAAATAACACACTAATCTTAAAAAATCTTATACACTATAAATTATATTTTAGTCAATTTAATATAAACGAACCTCTTTCAAAAATACCACCAGTTCATTTTCAAATTTATTACTAATCCTAAATAAATGAGCTAAATGAACTAAAGGAGTGATTTATTATATATCATTAATAATTTATTACTATACATTTTACAAAACAAATCCTAAATTAAAACATTACTAATATGTTTTCAAATATATTATACATCTCCTTAACTTAAATAAATACAATTAATATTTTTTTCTTCAAAAAATAAAAATGAAAAATGCTTCCCCCCAAAAAAAATGAAATACGCTTAATTGATAACTTGACTAAACTCTAGTAAAAAAAAAACTCTTGAAATAAAAAATGTAAGAAGAAAATGTGAAAAGAAAATCCATAACATCTCAAGAAAAATAAAAGTTACACAAACAAGAGTAGCTCAATTATCAATACACATTGAATTTATGAAAAAGAACATAGGTTCGATATTAGTCATATAATCGATGCAAAGAGTCCAAGCTTGTGAAAATATATTGGAGTCAAATGTTCTAATTAGGATAATCGAAAAAATATATTTCATTCTAAAAATATTTTAGCAAATTAAAGATTATAATTTTCCAACGCACATATTCTTTTTTAAAAAATAAGTTGAAGTATATAAACAAGTTCTTCTATACGCGTGGCGTGTGTAATTTTGGACTTTGTTAACGTCCAACGACAAGATGAATGATAAGTTACCAAAATTTAAGTGCTTGAACAGTTTACGCAGACTATATAAATTCCGACTTTATTATTGTGATTACAGCAAAACAAAAACGACAGAACAAAGGGTGCGAACAGGAATAAGCGAAAAAGGGCATCACAAGTTGGAATTACACCAAGAAGTGGGGTTACAAGAGCGAAGAACAAAAACATTTGTGTTGTATTGGAGTTATTTATATTTATACGCTCGTAACTCGCACATAGTATCCCTCAGTCATTCCGTGTCCATAGTTGCAAGTTATCTAAGCCCAGTTTGTGTTTCACTCACACACCGTTTCCAGTAACAACAAAACATCATGCTTTCTCGCCCCTCACATCAATTTTTCTGTTTCTGAGATCCGCGCCTTCTCTTCACTTTCAGGTACCCTTCTTCCACATTTCTATTTCCTCTCTTACCCGCTTAACAAAATGAATTATTTTCCTTTTTCTAAAATAATGTGTTTTTCGGATCCGAATCTGGTTGTTGCTCCTTGAATTGGATCAGAGCATACCCTTTTGCTCAAATTTGATTTTTTTTTGGCACACTTTTACCCTTTCAATCAAGGTTGTTTCATTTCCTGTTTTCGTGAATTTTGCAGATGGTTCTGTCTCTGTAGCTCGGAATCAGACGACAGGAGAATTTGCTGGGGGAGAGTTTCAATTTTTCAAATCCTGTCGTTGATTCATTTGGTATTGCACTCGCGTTTCTCTCTTTCTATTTTCGTCAGAGATTATGGTTTTTCGTTTCTAGAGGGAGGGGTGGTTTGTTTTTATTAAGTATAAAGGCAATTATGGAATAAATGAATAGATAAGAGATTGGCGGCATGTCGATGGTGTGATGAATTTGTTTTTGTGGGTAGAGGCGGCACATGAATTAAAGGGATTGTTGGAATGATTATAATAATAATGGTTTTTTCTTCTGCCTTTCATGGTTGATTTTGCATCTGCTATGGTTTTGTTTGGGTGTGGTGAGGATTCCTTGTCATGACAAAGAAATTACGTTTGGGTTGTTCTTTGCAGGGGGAGGAGGATGGAAAGAAAGTGAATAACCTTCTGGAAATGAATAGAGGGGAAGGAGCGAATGATGGTTTTTCTGGACCTGGACCAAATGATTCGCTTCTTCCTGGTCTTATTGATGATGTTGCCTTGAATTGTCTTGCTTGGGTTAGTGGATCCGATTATGCCGCACTATCATGTATCAATAAAAGGTTCAATAAACTGATCAATAGTGGGTATCTATATGGGTTGAGGAAACAATTGGGGGCTGTGGAGCATTTGGTGTATATGGTTTGTGATCCAAGAGGATGGGTGGCCTTTGACCCCAAGATAAACAGGTGGATGTCATTACCCAAGATACCTTGTGATGAGTGCTTTAACCATGCAGACAAGGAGTCCTTGGCCGTGGGCTGCGAACTGTTAGTCTTCGGTCGGGAACTGATGGAGTTTGCTATTTGGAAGTATAGCATGATTTGTCGTGGTTGGGTGAAGTGCCAGGAGATGAACCAGCCTCGGTGTTTGTTTGGATCTAGTAGTCTTGGATCGATTGCTATTGTTGCTGGGGGAAGTGATAAGTATGGAAATGTTCTAAAATCAGCTGAGTTGTATGACTCTTCAACAGGTATGTGGGAACTTTTACCAAACATGCACACATCGCGTAGATTGTGTTCTGGTTTTTTTATGGATGGCAAATTCTACGTGATTGGTGGAATGTCAAGTACAACTGTTTCATTAAGTTGTGGAGAGGAGTATGATCTCAAGACAAGGAGTTGGCGGAAAATAGAGGGGATGTATCCATATGTTAACGTGGGTGTTCAGGCACCTCCACTTGTGGCTGTTGTGGATAATCAGCTATATGCAGTTGAGCATCTGACTAACATGGTGAAAAAATATGACAAGGAAAAGAACACCTGGAATGAATTGGGGAGGCTTCCAGTCAGGGCGGATTCTTCTAATGGTTGGGGGTTGGCTTTCAAGGTTTGTGGAGAGCAACTTTTGGTTGTGGGTGGACAAAGGGGTCCAGAGGGTGAATCTATTGTGCTGAGTTCATGGTGTCCTAAGTCAGGGATCAGCAATGGCACCATAGATTGGCAGGTACTTGGCGTGAAGGAGCATGTCGGGGTGTTCGTGTATAATTGTGCTGTTATGGGTTGTTGAGATAATTTTAGATTGACTCAACAGAGGATGCTGGTATCCACAATCTGACTTAGCCTTGAAGGGTGCCTCCATGTTCAATCACCTCATTTACTGGGTTAATTGTTGCCGGGATAGCTTTCCCTAGCTCAGAATTTGGTTTCGTTCTTTTTAACATGGTTTATTTGGATGTATTTCTCACTTTCGAGGTCCATAATACTACTAAATTGCATTTGATATTACTGAGTAGGCTTACACAGATATGTTCTATTATCTTCTTTAGCCAAATATGTAAACCAATAAATGAAGGATTTTCATTGTTTAATGTTCATTGCTTGCTTCTTCAATCATGTTGTATATATATGTAGTATATTTATCAAAATTTATGCCCATTGTTCATTATTAGAGAAATCTAGTGTGTTGTAGGGGAAGGGATTCTCAAATTGTTTTGTCTGACTAGAGTTGAGTTTCTCTGAGCTTAGGCTGTAGCTAAGGTGCTAAGAAAAGTCAAATGATAGAAACTGCTCCTTATATTTTTGCTTAGCAATCTATCATCACATTTGGCTCAAATTTTTAATGTTTACATTTCAAGCATAGGTGAAAACAAAGTTACCAACTATTTTGAAATCCTTTTCTTCGTGCTACCTTTTTGTGTAACATGAAAACGAGGTCCCCTCAGGTCTATAATGTGTTCGTGCTCCTTGTCCATCCATTCCAGCTGTTCTTCCTTAATTAAGGTCATGTTTTCGTCTTCCTATTTATGTGGCATACACTTAATCAACAACATGACCTTAAAATGATTTTCTCTTCTCAAGTCTTGGGAGATTAATTGGGACCATGCGTCATTACTCTATTTGATTCCTTTGTCCTCTGCGTTTGTAACCCATTATTTAATGCTTCACAGTCCTTAGTACACTTAATCATCAATTTGATGTTGAGATGAATAGATAGTTTGACCTCTTTCCCCGCCAACCAACTACGTGATTGTGTGAATCATGAAACAAGGCTCAGCGCAATGCCCACTTTGTTTATTGATTAATGATCATTGCGCATGCATTTTACACACTTATTTTGAGTCATTAGATGACCAATTTGAGTTATACTAAGTTTTTCTTTTCTTATTCTTTTTTTTAACTGTCATGAGGTGTTCTCATATTAATCCATGAAGTGTAGTCATTCTTTATTTTTTATTTTCTTTCACAATGTATGACAGCAGTGAGTTAGAGAATAGGATTCATATTTATTTATTATTGTTTGAGGATGGAATCTGCACACTTTTACTGTAAAGAACTAAAATTTCCTTCTACCAAATTTTTTCAACAAGAACTATTCGGGTAGCCAATTTTTTATTGGACAACTGTGAGTTTGTGAGTAAATTGCTTACTGTTTCCAGTAAGTGATTTGGAATCTTGTGCTATAAAATGACAGATGCAACTAACTCCCAACTAGAGAAATGATATGCAGACAGTGCCAATTAATCAAAAGGGATTCGAACCCAACAGTCTACCAATTTTCTAGGACTTCTTTTTCTGCACAGAGAGAGAATTGGGAAGAAAAATGAAAAATCAAAGCAATATATGATAATCCAATTCCTTTTATTTTAAAGGGATGTCATGTAAGCTACATATATTAAATTGTAACTTGATTTACTTTCAAAAAGATGATTTTTAAAGTATTAAAAATAGAAGAGATTATCTGTTTTTTCTGTTAAAATTAATTTGAAATTTTATTTATTTTCTTTTATTTTATTATTTTAATTTTAGGTAATAAAAAAAAGAAATTAGGTTTCTAATGAACAAAAAAAAAAGGAGAAATCTCAAACTCACAAGAGTTGACTTTTTCTCAAACAAGAAAGCTTTCTCTCCATGTTGGAAGATGACCCATGTACTGTATAAAAGGAGCTAGTGAAAGAGGATTAGAATTTTTTAGCAGCTCTCTCTCTCTAGGAGTTCTACGAATATGAGAAGGACAAAAAAACTGAAATTTCACATCTTTTTAAGGACATACAGAACCCTGGGATGTACGAGAACGAGAGAACAATACAATTCCGATTTATTATTACTTGTAATGATTCCTAAGAATTGTACTCAAACTAGTTCGTTTGATTATTATTATTTGCAATGATATAAAGTGTGTTTGGGAACCTGTTTCCATCACTGCAAACGGGGTTTGACACATTCCAACACATGAGACTGAGAAGGAAGAATTTATATTTTTACGTTCAGCGGCCGTTTACCGGAATGTAATTGGTAACGGCCAAACGATCAATCAAGCTAATTTTTTTTCAAATTTATCATTTTGGGAGTAAAATTTAAATGAATATCCCGAAGTTAAGATTTTTGAATTAAAAGTCCTATTATTTGTTATAACTTTTTTTTTACATTTAAGTTGTAATTTTTTTTTTCAAATTTTTATTTTTTTAAATACCAGTCTTAAAGAAATTTTTTTATTCGAGTCATAAATTATTTTACAATTTTTATTTTTTTAAAATATTTTTAAAAAATCACAAATAATTTTTTATTTTAATTATTTAATAAATTAATGTATATTTTTTTAATTTTATTTAATATTTTCTATATTATTTTATTTAATATATTTTTTATATTTAATATTTTTAAAATTTTTAATCAGGAGTTACCTTGAGTAAGGAAACCACCGCGTAGCCATCGAGTTTTTATCGCGAGTTATTAAGGACTAGGTGCTAAAATATAAACATACAAAAAAGAAAATAAAAGAAACGTATGTCCCCTCTTCTATTGAAACTTGAAAACTACTTCATTAACAACTTACACTATTACACAAAATTCTCAATACAACAACATAAGATAGTGAATTAATCAATACAAAAAGAAGCAAGAAAAAAATAAAAAAACTAGATACAAATAAGAAAATAATAACAATTATCATGAAAATAAAAATATTAATTTTATTTCTTAATTTTTGTGCCACAATTTTAAATAACAAATTGTATGAAACAGCAGGGAGTGCTTCAGTGAAGAAACAAGGACATAAGAAAGAGGGACATGACAAATTAAATTTTTAGTCCTTCAAATTTTTTAGCTCCTAAATTTTTGTCCTTTTATTTTTTTTTTTTGACAACTTTTAGTTTTTCATTATTTTTTTCATCAATTGTTTTTGCCATCTTTAGCCTCTCATTTACTTAAGTTTGTAGCTACATATCCATTTGGTATATTGATAATTGTGTTTGATCTAATGCATATTTGGAAATAAGGTGAAAAATTATGTTCAAGGTAAGTATTTTTGTGAAAGGATCAACGCTTTTGTTTTTATTTTTAGGAATAATTATGTTTTTAGTCCTTTATCTTTTCAAAATTTTTTGTTTTGGTCCTTAAACTTTTTGAAGACCGGTCAACATCCCCAAACTTAAACTTAGTTCATTGTTTTTATCCTTAGTATCACTTGCATTGTTAAGTTTCTACTCGTCCAATCACCCGTCAAGCACTTGTCAATTTTTTTGTTATCATGTGTACATTTTGATGATGTGGCAGAGTCGTACTTGACAAGTGAGTATTTATTTTAAATTTTATTTTTTTATTCGTTGACCGTAGGGAAATTTTTAATTTTAATTTTAAGTTAAATCAATTAAAAATTGATTTTATGTATGGGTCAAATTTAGGGTTTTAGTTCCTAAATGTTCTCCCCAAAACCACATGTTCCCAAGCTTTGTGTCATTCTCAAAATCGATGGTCACCCATGACTATATTTATCTGTTCCGTTCACCCAAGCATCCTGAATTGCAAAACATGATCTCATTTGTTGGTGTTGTTTTCCTTTGTGTCAGAGACAAGGTATTGAACTTAATCAGAGAACGTGGTCATTTGTTGATAGCAGAAAACAAATATTCGATGGTCTCATTCGCAACGAGACTATCAGACATTAGACAGGTTAGTTTTTGTTGTTTATTTATATTGATGGTGTTTGGGAAAAAAAGTGTTTTCTACTTGGTGGCTTCATTGAATGGTTTGTGGGGTTGGACATGTGATTGTCTTAGGTAAGCACCGTCTTCGAATGCTCACTTTTAAAGACGTTGCTGAGGTAAACACCATCTTTGAAAGTTTATCTTCTAAGACGTTGTCGAGGTAAACACTATCTTTAAAAGTAACCATAACCATAATAAAATATTATTTGTGTATCCCATCAGAAAAAATATAAATAATTATTTTTAATATTATTTAAAAGTAAACACTATCTTCTATATTAAAGGTAAGCAACATCCTTGAATTAAATATTATTTTTAATTATTAATATTTTTTCTTATTGACATCCCATCAGAAAAAATATAAATAATTAAAAATAATATATATTAGCATGATTGTCATTAATATTAATGGTAAAATAAATATTTAAATGATAGATTAAATAAAAAATAAGAGGTTTATATATTATTTATATTTAATTTATCATTTAAATATTAATTTTTAAAATAAATTTTAAGAAAATAAAAATTCCTAAGACAATTTCATACAAATACAAGTTATTATAATTTTTTTTATATAAGGTTATTATAATTCCTAAGACAATTTCCTAAAATACAAAATACTAGCATGTGGTGAATTAGTGAACAACAAAAGATTTAACAAGTTCAACCAGAGCTATCATAATTGAAAAACAACATTATCTTAAAATTTATAAATTATAATTATAATCATGACAATAGGAAAAATAACTTACTCCCAAGGAACATCACCCACAAGCATCCAGTCTCCATCTTTATCTTCATATATAAGAACATATTCATATCCATGGAGAAGATCCCTCAAAGAGCTCTCACTTAGTCCATCTTTCCCAGGAATTGACAGAAATATAAAATTGACAGAAATGAAGTATTAATTAACAGAAATTAAGTTAATCCAGTTAAATATTATGTAAATACAAAATTGACAGAAATTAATCTTGAGAGTGACTTGATTTATTTATTTAAAATTTAAACTCTACAACATACATATATTATATATATACACTATCGCCATGGATGCCCCAGCAGCCACAGGGTATGGCACTTAACTCCACTGGATGGAAACTTGAGATCTTCACGCATCAGTCACTTGTCCTGCACGTGTTGCACAAAACCATAAACTTGAATTAGCTATTACATGAAAACCTACTACCACTTAAGTTTATGTACACAATGATTAAAATGTCAGCAGAATTTGCATTGTTTTCGTTGAAATAATCAAAAGAGATGAAAGGAAGAAATGGTAGCTGTTTTGATTAAGTGTGGCTGCTGCAGCCATGGATGCAGCGACCCCACCAGGGGTGGTTCTCATGTCCAATTTTCTGATATAGGGTCTGCCAAGTTGTGTTTCAATGTCAAAATGTGGTTGGTGTTTAGTTACTTTGCTGCACAAGGTTAAGAGGCAAGTGTGAACCTAAAAGTCAAGTTTGGAAGATATATGCATTATCCTGCCTACTGCTCAAAAGTCGAACCCTTGTGCTAGCTGTCCAAATTAGTTTTTCTGTGTAAAATGGCCTTAGGAGCTGCATTAACATATCAGTAGCCATGTCATAATTTCTAATACCAAATTTTAGAAGCAACCCTTGCAGATTTCCCAAGTTGAGCAACCATTGCCTAAACATTGCCAAATCAAGAGCACTAGAGGCATGCAATGCACAAACCCCAAATCTGCCTTGCTCTTAGAATGAAACCTTCACACACAGGTTCCCTACCCTACCCTATAATAAGCTGGACTGCAAAACTCGAAGCATTTTAGAGTTACATAGCTCCATTTAGACCCATAGGATCCAAAACATGACCAAATAGGATTAACAAGAGGTGGTTTGCACAAGTCAGAAAGCCCTATTGTGATCCCCATTCAAACAAGTGAACCACACCCTTTGACTTGGTTTATAAATTATAATTGCACACACTCTTTGCACATGTTACTCAATATAAAACATTTCCTACAAGTTGTACACATTAGTTCAGACATCATAATACCAACTCACCAAATGAATGCAAGATTTTGAACCATTATTCCCAACATTGCACCTTTGTGCTTGACTGCTTGTGCTGTTATTAAAGAGACATGGACATTTAAAATTGTCCAAATTCCCCCACACAATATTCCCGACAACCTCCAATTTTTTTCATTCTCCATTCTCTCTCTTCTGTTTGTTTGGTGAGACGTGTCCTTTCCAAATTCCTTGTCTCTATATGACAGTATTTAGTCAAAATCTTAGATGCAAACAAAAACAATATCTCTCACGTTCCAATTTGTATCTGTTCTTTTTCCCATGGGAAAGCCTAAACATGTTGGATCCACAAACTAAGATTATCTGCTAGGCCTAAAGTTAACCAGTGAATGCTTAAGCGGATAAAGGAGTGAGCATACCAGGATAGATAAAAAACATTAAGGAGAATGTCTGAGTGCTGGACCATATAGAGGTATTTGTGGTTAAGATGGTTTTGGGATATAAAATAGTGGATTATATATGCCTTGGAAAGATACAAGAATACAACCAATATCCCTTTAAAGATGGATAGACTTAAACCCTAAAAGAAAGGTAGGAGGCTATTAAGGATATAGAGCACATCATGAGGGAAGAACTCCCCAAATCACTGAACAGAGAGCACACTTAGAGGGTCTGTGCCTCCCAATGCCCAAAGGCCCCAATTTCCTCTCAAATCACAAGATAACTCTCTCTCAAACTGTCTCAGCGCAAGAAAGATAAGCCCAGGCCTTTAATATAAAATAACCTAATAAGCACATACATAAATAACTATTCTCTATCATCCCCAGTTTCCTACTGTAGTTTCAGCAAATTATAAGAAACTATATGCTTGTCCTTTTATCAGAGTTATGCTAAAAAAACTACAGCGTAAAATGAATAACAATCATATGGGGGGAAAGAGAACTTACATGTAAGGCCCTGCAGAATGGTTAAGGGTGAAAGAGAACTTACATGTAAGGCCCTGCAGAAGTTTCAAACATTCAATCAAAACCAGTCAGGTTGTATAATGCCAACTTTCATAGCATGAAAAAAAAAATAACAATTATATCCACTGGAAGCCCTTCAAGGCATTGAAACAGAGGCAAGTGTCTTCAACCAACACAGGTCCATTCACCTTGCCATGAACACAAAAAAAAAGTATAAAAAAATGATAACAAAGAAAAAACAGAACAACCTAAACTCACACAAGTTTAGGAATGTGTGACAAAAAAATGTAACAATGCACCTGAAGAGCAGCAATTCGAGCCTTCTCTTTGGACATATCTTCAGGTTCTCCTTGCAACTCTGGCACTTTGAAATTAAAAATAAATGGAAAAATAAACTCTAAGAAGAATGATCAAACAAGAAAAGTAACTGAACAAAAAATAATGGTATGATTGATTCACTTCTCAGTTTTCGGTTTTAAATTTTTTTTTCTAAAACAATTTCACACTTCTCAGCAATCACACACACCCTACAAATCTTTAAAACACACTCATAGACAAGAAGGAAAGAAAAAACAACACAAGATGGGAAAATTAATTATAAAAAAAGGAAAAGTTGGAGGAGATTATTATTATTATTACAGTCAAGTTTGAGGGACTGAAAAGGAATGGAATTGCCCAAGAAGTGCATATGTTATATATGAATGATTGCCAAAAAGACAATATATGTAATTAATACTTTTTGGCATAAGAAATTGACGTGTAATTATGAGTTCACAAATATTTATGTTATTAGATTAATTTCTGTCAATTTTATATTTAGCTACAATTATGCCCAAGATGCACTTCTTCTATGTGGAGTACCATATAGTTGTCGCATGAATAAAATCTAATTGCCTTTATAATTACAAGAGAGTATTAAAATTAAAGAATATTAACATCTAACATGCCAGTTAGGGGTTTTGTGGGTTTTTGCAAATTCCTCTCATGCTTGTGGATCTAGGCCATATTTGAGTGAAGGATCTTCTTGTTGTTCCCCCTCATAATTACTATACACAAATTTTGTGGTGAGGGATGATTTAAACGGCCTCCATCTAGTGGCAACACTGGACATAAGCTTCTTCTTTGCATTAAGGGCTTCTGGGATATCAAATTTCGCCTACAGGGCAATTTGTTTAGTAATATATGCATAATTTAAAACATTTAAATCTTTTTAACCATATACTTCAGCATGACGAAACTTACCAAAATGTCATTCCATACAAGCTCCTTTAGGGAGTCTGGTACTTCCTTCCAACTGTTATGTACAATTGGAATTTTTTCTCTAGCTACGACCCTTAGATAGTTGTGGAATATCTCTTTATTTGGGCCCAATCCTTGTCCAGTTGCAGCGTCAATGTTCACAGTTAGTCTAGGCTGATCCAACGTTCTTAAAGTCAATCTCCTTAGACGTGTCAATCGTCTAGTATTCCTAGATGCCGCCTCTAAATGCACATTTGACGGCGAAGGGGATGCTGGTGGAGTTCCCATGACCCTGTTAAAAAAAAACTAAAATGTTAACAACAATCACAAACAAAGACCATATTCAAATGACATTGGAAACATGAACAATAATAAATTTGCCAACATAAAAGGAAAAAGGATTTTACATTAGTTTCATAGAATTTAGTTAAGCCACATTGTTTTCCCGTAGTCCTTCATCATGATCAATACGATTTGCGTGCACGTCATCGACGTAGTCTGAGTCATTGATAGAAGGCATTTTGGTGGAAAAAGGTGGTGTTTCACAAATGTCAATTGTGCAATGATCGAGTGAGTCATTTAAACCACTTGGTCTGCCTTGTAGAACCACTGAATATCTTGAATCGCAAGGATCTTGGACATAAAACACTTGTCTTGCTTGTTGTGCCATAATGAAAGGTTTGTCCACATAAGCCACCTTATTTAGGTCTACTAAGGTAAATCCAAATTCGTCTTGATGGACACCGGTATTGCCATTGGCCCACTTACAATTAAAAACAACTGGCCTAAATTCAGTATAGTCAAGCTCCCAGATTTCTTGAATAACTCCAAAGTAAGACATGGTTGCTCGAATTGGATTGTTGTCTGATGCACTAGAAAAGTGATCGGAGTCAGCATCAACACTCACACCATTGTTCTGGATTGAGCTTTTGTCATCTTCGGACTTGGTGTAGAAGGAATAATTGTTGATATCATACCCTTTCCAAGTTGCTACACTAAGATTTGGACCAACAACCAACAACCTTAACGTTTTCGAAGCATCGTCATTGGCAAATATTGTTTCCCTGAACCAGGTAATGAAAGCTTTATTATGCACTTGCAAAATCCTCATCATGTTCATTTTTGGGTTCATTTCGGTCTTTTTTTTTTGTGAGAATCTATGTATGGAATGACCTCAACTGTGTTGTTTAATACATACAAATGCGCTTGTGAGAGCTCGTGCCGAGTCATTGTGACAACATTGAATCCTCGTGTACCCTTACCCCCCGGTGTCCGACCATGACGAGTTTCAGGAAGGCCCACCGCTTTACCACCTTCAATGTTCTGGGAGAAAAACTCGATACACTCTTCAGCAACATACCTTTTGACAATTAAAGCTTCTGGTCGGTGTTGATTCTTTGTATATCCTTTAAACACTTCCATGTAACGCTCAATTGGATACATCCACTGTAAGACAACAGGACCGCACATTTGGATTTCCCTTACTAGATGAACAATTAAATGGACCATTATGTCAAAAAATGATGGAGGAAAATACATTTCCATTTGACAAAGGACAACGACAGCCTCGTTCTCCAATTCATCTAATGTTGTTGGGTCTATGACTTTGCTACATATAGCATTAAAAACAAAGCACAGACGTGTTATGACAACCCAAACTTTGTCAGGAAAGATTCCCTGAATCACGAAAGGTAATAGTTGCTGTATTAGTACATGACAATCATGAGATTTCAAGCCAACCAATTTCAAATCCTTGACGGACACAAGGCTCTTGATATTTGAAGAGTATCATTGTGGAACTTTTAGCATACGCAAACAATGACAAAAAATCCTCTTCTCATTTGTTGACATTGTGTGACATGCTGAGGGTAGATACGTTCGGGAACCTTGTGAGATTGGATGCAACTGCTCTCATATACCCATTTTGACCAAGTCCTTATGAGACTTCAAACCATCCTTTGTTTTGCCTTTAATGTTAAGGAGGGTGCCAATTAAACTATCACAAACATTTTTCTCCACATGCATGACATCTTTACAATGTCTAACATGAAGATCAGACTAGTATGGAAGATCAAAGAATATGGACCTTTTCTTCCATATGTTTGTCTTAGTTGCAGATTTCTTTTGTGTCTTCCAAAGATAGTTATGATGTCCTTCACTCGATCATAAACTTCTTTGCCATCTAATGGTTTCAGCGCACTTTCATTTTCCTGAGATCCATTAAAAACTTTCTTCAATCATCGATATGGATGATATTGGTTCAAAAATCTTCGGTGCCTTGTGTATATTGTCTTCTTGCCATGTTTTAGTTGTAAGAATGTAGTATTTTTCTTACATATAGGACATGCGTGATGGCCTTTCACACTATAACCACTTAAATTGCCATATGCTAGATAGTCATTTATGGTACAGAAAACCATTGCACACAACCTAAACGTCTGCTGCAGATTACCACACTAGACATCAACCCCGTCTTCCCATAATGTTGTCAACTCTTCAATTAACGGAGTCAGATAGACGTCAATATCATTCCTTGGCTGTCTTGGACCCGATATCATCATGCAAAGAATTATGTATTTTCGCTTCATCCACAACCAAAGAGAAAGAAATTCCTTCAAAATTGAATACATATTTCACCACAGACTGACTTAATCAATATAGAAAGATGTGAGAAACAAAATGAAAGGAAGAAAATAATTGAAAAGTGCTACAAAAAGTTCATGATTTACTCTTTAACCCAACCAATCCAGAAGCTAGTAGGAATTTCAACAAAGCACAACAACATCAGGACCCTACTGGTCTTGCATGCAACCAAGAAAGGTACTTACAGGTGATCGTTATTATGCCACATGAACTAAACAGATCTCGTAGTTATTTATCAGTAACATCATCATCAATGTTCTTTACATAAAAGTTTGATGATGATGTTACTGATAAAGAGCTACAAGCGTGTTTTTTGCCGTCGCTGCAAAATTTCTCAACTCCAGAATTGCTTCCCTTTGATCTGAACCTTTCCAATTTCAGAATCATCATTTTCTGAACACCAATTGATACCAAGAAAGAAAAAAAGAAAGAAAGAAAGAAGAAAAGGCCAAAACAGAATGCGTATGGATTACAATGAATGCGTACATATATCTTAAATTTGCAACAACAATTGTTCTTATAACAGTTTTTATTAAGTACAAATTATAACAGTTAAGTTAACTAAAAAGAATTTTCTAGTAGAATCAAATTCATTTTTTTTTCTTCACCATAGCTGATCTGGTCTGATCTGTACATTTTTGAATTTGACAGTTAGTTTTACAGAACCTAACAAATTGTTGTATCGTATATATGCTATGCACTCAGGTTCTATTTTCTCTTTTATTTCTTTTCTAAATCCTTCTCTTATTTTTTTTTATTTAATTATTGAATTTATTGGAATTTAGACTCTTTCAGTTCAATAAACTTTAAAACTCTTGAGCCTAGGGATACAAATATATTGTATGCTTCCATGTGAATTTTCTTCTCTTAATGCTTATGAGTTTTGACTAATCTTGCTCACTTAAGGGATTATTGTTCACAGTAGGGGAAAAAGGATTTATCATCTAAGGAATTAGGGTTAAATTAATTAAATTAAAGAAATTGGTTAGGAATTGCATAATACATGGATTTAATGTTACTTATAATTAGTTCCTTTCCATTGCCAGTTTAATATAATATGATTTGCTAGAAATTATCATAAATCAAGTAAAACCTCTGCAGATAACATGATGTATGATAATCGGTAAAATTAAGCATACATGATCAAACATACAAAGGTGGAAACAAAACAAATGTATTGAAACCTGGAAATTTCTTCGTTGACAACATACAAGATTACACAAAATTCTCAATACAACATAAGATATGAGCGAGTAAAGAAAAAAAAATTTCTTTAAAATTAAATACATATTTCACCACAGGTTGACTTAATCAATACAAAAAGATGCGAGACACAAAATGAAAAGAAGCTAATAATTGAAAAGTGCTACAAGAAGTTCATGATTTGCTCTCTAATCCAACCAATCCAGAAGCTAGTAG
The DNA here is from genome assembly GCF_000004515.6 of Glycine max. NCBI lineage: Eukaryota > Viridiplantae > Streptophyta > Magnoliopsida > Fabales > Fabaceae > Glycine > Glycine max. The sequence continues at coordinate 34,488,156 of NC_038248.2, read as the reverse complement.
GAATTTTAACAAAGCACAACAACATTAGGACCCTACTGGTCTTGCATGCAACCAAGAAAGGTACTTACAAGTGATCTTTATTGTGCCACATGAACTAAACAGATCTCGTAGTTATTTATCATTAACATCATCATCAATGTTCTTTACATAAAAGTTTGATGATGATGTTACCGATAAAGAGCTTTGAGAGTGTTTTTAGCCGTCGCTGCAAATTTTCTCAACTCCAGAATTGCTTCCTTTTGATCTGAACCTTTCCAATTTCAGAATCATCATTTTCTGAACACCAATTGATACCAAGAAAGAAAAAAAGAAAGAAAGAAAGAAGGAAGGAAAGGCCAAAACAGAATGCGTATGGATTACAATGAATGTGTACATATATCTTAAATTTGCAACAACAACTGTTCTTATAACAGTTTTTATTAAGTACAAATTATAACATTTAAGTTAACTAAAAAGAAATTTCTAGTTGAATCAAATTCAGTTTTTTTTTCTTCACCATAGCTGATCTGGTCTGATCTTTACAATTTTGAATTTGACAGTTAGTTTTATAGAACCTAACAAATTGTTGTATCGTATATATGCTATGCACACAGGTTCTATTTTCTCCTTTATTTCCTTTCTAAATCCTTCTCTTATTTTTTTATTTAATTATTGAATTTATTGGAATTTAGACTCTTTCAGTTAAATAAACTTTTAAACTCTTGAGCCTAGGGATTCAAATATATTGTATGCTTCCATGTGAATTTTCTTCTCTTAATGCTTATGACTTTTGACTAATCTTGCTCACTTAAGGGATTATTGTTCACAGTAGGGGAGAAAGGATTTATCATCTAAGGAATTAGGGTTAAATAAATTAAATTAAAGAAATTTGTTAGGAATTGCATAATACATGGATTTAAGGTTACTTATAATTAGTTCCTTTCCATTGCTGGTTTAATATAATATGACTTGCTGGAAATTATCATAAATCAAGTAAAACCTCTGCAGATAACATGTTGTATGATAATCGGTAAAATTAAATATACATTATCAAACATACAAAGGTGGAAACAAAACAAATGTATTCCAGTCTTGTATTAAAACCTGGAAAATTCTTTGTTGACAACTTACAAGATTACACAAAATTCTCAATACAACATAAGATACGAACGAGTAAAGAAAAAGAAATTCCTTCAAAATTGAATACATATTTCACTGCAGAATGACTTAATCAATACAAAAAGATGCGAGACACAAAATGAAAAGAAGAAAATAATTGAAAAGTGCTACAAAAAGTTCATGATTTACTCTTTAACCCAACCAATCCAGAAGCTAGTAGGAATTTCAACAAAGCACAACAACATCAGGACCCTACTGGTCTTGCATGTAGCCAAGAAAGGTACTTACAGGTGATCGTTATTGTGCCACATGAACTAAATAGATCTCGTAGTTATTTATCAGTAACATCATCATCAATGTTCTTTACATAAAAGTTTTATGATGATGTTACTGATAAAGAGCTACGAGAGTGTTTTTAGCCGTCGTTGCAAATTTTCTCAACTCCAGAATTGCTTCCCTTTGATCTCAACCTTTCCAATTTCAGAATCATCATTTTCTGAACACCAATTGATACCAAGAAAGAAAAAAAGAAAGAAAGAAAGAAAGAGTGAAAGGCCAAAACAGAATGCGTATGGATTACAATGAATGTGTACATATATCTTAGATTTGCAACAACAACTGTTCTTATAACAATTTTTATTAAGTACAAATTATAACAGTTAAGTTAACTAAAAAGAAATTTCTAGTAGAATCAAATTCAATTTTTTTTCTTCACCATAGCTGATCTGGTCTGATCTATACATTTTTGAATTTGACAGTTAGTTTTACAGAACCTAACAAATTACTGTATCGTATATATGCTATGCACACAGGTTCTATTTTCTCCTTTATTTCCTTTCTAAATCCTTATCTTATTTTTTTTATTTAATTATTGAATTTATTGGAATTTAGACTCTTTCAGTTAAATAAACTTTTAAACTCTTGAGCCTAGGGATACAAATATATTGTATGCTTCCATGTGAATTTTCTTCTCTTAATGCTTATGACTTTTGACTAATCTTGCTCACTTAAGGGATTATTGTTCACAATAGGTGAAAAGAGGATTTATCATTTAAGGAATTGGGGTTAAATTTTACTAGAATTTATACATTTAACATCGCATGGTTAACATTGGTTATTGAAAAAACCGATGTTAACAAAAGCAAGGTGCCAATTTTCGTAAATAATTTGAGTTAACATCGGTTTTTTTAAAGAAAACCGATGTTAATGAATTGAGGTTAACATCAGTTTTCTTTAAAAAATCGATGTTAACTCAAATTATTTACTTAAAAGTTGTTTTCCACTTGCGCTCCTAGTATCGCAAACAACCTTCCTCTTCTCCCTTTCACCCGTAAGACCCTGTGACCACTGTTTGTGACCTGTGACCGCCATCTCCTCGTTAACATCTTTGCTGTTCGTGACTGTCATTTGGGTTTGTGACTGTCGCGAAGTGGAGCATCCTCCGTTGGAGTTAGACATCAACGCAAGGTATGTGTTTTGCTTCGTTTCTTATTTTTGTGAGCTTTTGCAAACCCTTTTCACCCGATTGCTCTGTCTCAACTCCGCCATTCGCGGGTGGCACCATGATAGGGAGGCAGTTATCAGTGGCAGTGAGTATTGTTCGTGTTCCACAAACCCTTTTCACTTGAGTGCTTGTGGCCAGTCTCGCTCCCACTCAAGTGAAAAGGGTTTGTGGAACACGAACAGTACTCACTGCCTCCCTATTTTAGCTGTCGCTGCAAATTTTCTTATATGTCTCATCTTCTATTGAAACTCTTGATGATGTTACCGATAAAGAACTACGAAAGTGTTTTTAGCCGTCGCTGCAAATTTTCTCAACTCCAGAATTGCTTCCTTTTGATCTGAACCTTTCCAAATTCAGAATCATCATTTTCTGAACACCAATTGATACCAAGAAGCAAACAAACAAAGAAAGGCAAAAATAAGACGTGTATGAATTACTATTCGTGTTCCACAAACCCTTTTCACTTGAGTGCTCGTGACCAGTCTTGCTCCCACTCACGGCTAACCCCGCTCTAGGTGGCCACTCTCGAAAGGTTAGTGTTCGTTTTGGATATGGATGCATGTTTTGTTCATTGTTTATGCCTATTTTTTGTGTGTTATTGTTGAAAGAAACATAGATTATTAGAGAAAGGAACAATGCTAGTGTTTACACGTATAGAGTGTTAGCCATTTTAGGTCTAGGAATTGTAGCAGTACTCAGGAGGAGTCTTTGTTACTTATTCTCATCATTTTTCATTTTTTCTTCTTTAATTTCTGTTTCAAAATATCCCTCCCTGTAGCAAATTCTTTTTGCAATTCATTTGTAGCAAAACTTATGAGTTGAGTCAGGAAAGGAACTTTTGGAATTTGCCTTCTTTCCTTTAATATTTTGTTTTGGGAATATCCTTTCCTAACCATAGATTGATTTATTAAGCTTGCAAACTAAGTGCTCACCTTTAGTAGAGGAGAATCCTTTAGGCTGTTTCATGTAAACCTCTTCCTCTAGATGGCCATTAAGGAATGTCATTTTCACATCCATTTGATGTAACTCAAAGTCAAAATGAGCTACTAATGCCATAATTACTCGAAAGGAATCTTTCTTAGATACAGGAGAAAAAGTATTTGTGTAATCAATTCCTTCTCTTTGAGTGAATCCTTTGGCAACAATTGGTTTTAAAAGCCCATCTACATCCAATGGTTTTTACACCACTAGGCAACTGTACAAGATCCCAGAATTGGTTAAATGCCATAGAATCCATCTCATCTTTCATGGCATTGTACCACAAGTTTGATTCTTTAGAACTCATGGCTCGTGAAAATGTTTCAAGATCATTTGCAGCTCCAATGTTGTAGTCTGATTCTTGCAACTACACTACATAATCACTAGGAATCGTTGACCTTTTGACTCTAGTAGCTCTTCTTAATGTTACCTCATCATTTTCTTGAGGAACTTGTTGCTCAACTGGTTGTTCAATAGGTTGTTCAACATTATCTTGATATTCCTCATCAATAACTTGATCTGTATGATTGTTTTCAATAATTTGTGGATTTTCAATCATTGGTTGTCTAACACCCGTTTGTACTTGAGGAGTGTGAATGACAATCAATCTGTCACTTGAGCTAGAGGGTTGAGCTTCATAGTGATCCTTTTCAAAAACAATGTCCTGAAATTGATCACTCCTACTAATCAAGTCATTCTCAAGAAATTTTGTGTTTCTTGATTCCACAATCCTAGTGCTACGTGATGGACAATAGAATCTATACCCTTTGGACTTTTCAGCATATCCAATGAAATACCCACTAATAGTCCTTGGGTCTAGTTTCTTCTCTTATGGGTTATAAATTCTCACTTCAGATGGACATCCCCAAACGCGTATATGTCGCAAACTCGATTTTCAACCTTTGAATAACTCGAAAGGTGTCTTTAAGACATCCTTGGTTGGAACTCAGTTTAATATATACACAGTCGTCTTTAATGCTTCAATCCACAAGACTTGAGGAAGCTTTCTATTACTTATCATACTTCTTACCATGTCCATTAAAGTTTGGTTTCTTCTTTCTGTCACACCATTCTAATATGGAGAACCATGCATAGTGTATTGGGAAACAATCCCATGTTCCTGAAGAAACTTCGCAAACAGACCAGGTGCTTCTCCATTCTCCATGTATCTACCATAGTACTCTCCACCTAGATCAGATCTCATGATCTTAATTTGCTTTCCACACTATTTCTCGACTTCAGCCTTAAAAACTTTAAAGGCATCCAAAGATTCATCCTTAGTATGAAGTAAGTAGAGATACATATATCATAAATAATCTTCTATAAAGGTGATAAAGTATTTCGACCTACTTGCATTCATAACAAGTATTTGTATGTATGATTTCTAATAGGTTTGAGCTCCTCTTTGCACCCTTTTTAGACTTGTTAGTTTGCTTACCCTTAATGCAATCCACACAAGTCTCAAAATTAGCAAACTCCAGAGTACTAAGTACTCCTTCATTTACCAATCTCTTAATTCTCTTTATAGAGATGTGTCCTAATCTACGGTGACACAACATAGAGGATTCCTCATTCACAACACATCGTTTAACCCCGCGGCAACATGCATAGAATTATAAGCAACATCTTTTTGCAATTCAATATAGTAAAGACCATCTAGTAACGCACCGGAACCAATAATTCTAGATTTATTAATTAAACTAAAATCGGAATCCAAAAAATTAAAAGAAAAACCCAATGGCGCAAGTCTCAATACAGAAATCAAATTCTTAGGAAAACTTGGAACATAAAAAGTCTTTTCTAAACGTAAAATGAAATCGCTGCTTAAAACCAAATTGCACGTCCCAATGGACTCCACATGTGAGCTCATCTTGCCTCCTGAATAGATGTGCTGCTCACTTCCCATTGGCCTCCTTAGGTTTTCCATACCCTGCAAGGCATTAGAAACGTGGATTGTAGAACCAGAATCAATCCACCATGTGTTATGATTAATGCTAACCATATTAGATTCATAACAAACAAAAGTAAATGGAGTATCTTTCTTGTCCATCTAGCTCTTAAACTTTAAGCAATCTTTCTTCATGTGTCCTTTCTTCTTGCAAAAGAAACACTTGGACTCTTTCTTTATGACTGGCTGAGCAGGAATCTTGCCCTTGTTTTTAGGTTGATCCCCTTTCTTCTTTCCATGAATGGTTAAGTTCACCCTTTCGCCCTCTTCCATAATTAACCTTTCCTTTTCTTGAACACACATGGTCATCAATTCATTAATTGACCATTTGTCTTTATGTGTGTTATAAGAGATTTTGAAGGGAGCATATTGCAAGGGTAGAGTACACAAAATATAGTGTACTAGGAAAGAATCAGACATGGTAACCTCCAAGGCTTTTAGTTGAGCCACTATATCCCTCATGTGCATGATGTGATCACGTACACCCCTTATCCCTTGGAGCTTTAAGGATGAGAATTGCATTATAAGGGTTCTGGCAAGGGCCTTATCAGATGTAATAAACTAATCATCAATGGCCTTCAAAAGATCCTTGACCTTTTTATGCTGATCGATGGAACTATGGATACTAGTAGATATATTGGTCTTTATGAACATTACGGACAAACAATTAGATCTCTCCCACTTTTTATAAAGATCGACAACGTCTGGAGTGCTAGTTTCAGTTATGCCTGGCGCTTCGTCTTTCCTAATAGCATAGTCAATATCCATCCAACCTAAATGAAGGAGAATTCTTTCCCTCCAAACCTTATAATTGTTCCCTTTCAATTCAAAAATATCACACTTAATATCAGAAATGTTTGCAGATTGATTAACTACAAAGTTCAAGATACATTCTCATTACTCATAATTTGAGACTCAATAAATTGTCATGTTTTACCAATGTAAAATATGTATTAGTTTATGAACCCAATGACATACAACTGCCAAAGTTCTACTCAATTAGATTCATACTTATGATAGAACTATCAAATTATGTTCTTTTTTCTCAATTCTTGTGGGTAAATTAAGAAATATAACCTGATATTTTATCCTAATTAATCATACGAACATAACAAAATTCATGTGGGTATATTTTATCACATTAAATATGATTAATCACAACCAATGTTTTTAAATGTGATTTTTACACTTAATATATAAACCTAATCAATTAAAGATGTTGTGGCTATTCTCTAATTAATTAAATCATATTAATCACCTAACATTAATTCTTAATAAAGATCTAAATATTTGCATAATATTCTAAATAATATAAATAAATTGAATAACATTGCATAAAAATATTCAAGATAACTTCGCATGTATAAAATCATACACACAAAACTTCAAAAGTAAATAAATAATATATGCATACGATTATCCAAAATAGAAGCAAGGAAAAGGCATACATTGCTTTGATACCAAATGTAATAGATATACATACTGATCTAAACATGCGAATGAATTTAAATGACATATTCAAATCAAACAGCACAAGCGTATCTTCACCCATTGCAGATCAAACACGAATCAGCGCAAGCACGAACCCGAAGTCAGCTTTGTTTTTATAGACCCTTACTCACTCAAAATAGATGGTTTATTTTTTTGAATAGAGAAATATGCTTGGTGATACAAAACTAAGAGCACCTCATCCTATTTAGTCTGTCTATCACAGAACTCAACCAATCTTGATCAGAACGTGAGTTTGAGGATAAGGACATGAGTTTGTTACTGAATGTTACAGAGATAAGGATTGAACGTGGGATGAAAATGGACCAAATTTAAAATATAAATTCCCAAAAAAACTACAACAGGAAAAAATAGAGGAACGTGGACCCATCCGAAAATTCCATCAAGAAAAACATCATCAAATTCTTCTCCTAAATGTTTGATCCCTTATATTTCAAGATTTGTTCCTTACGATGAAATATGAGGAATCAAACATTTATGTGAAGAACTTTGATGACGATGTTTGTGACAAAGAACGATCGAGGATATGTCAAGAGAGGCAGACTAACTTGTGTAAAAGTTGTACGCACTTTTCATGGGTGCATGCAATATTTCAAGACCCTCCCTTTCTCTCTCTTTTGGTTTCTTTCTTCCTCCTCTATTTTGCCGTAATACACTTTTCGCCAAGTTTTTCAAAAGGAATCCATTGAATATAAACTCAAATTCTAAAATAGCAACAAAGTCTACCCAGGAAGATTTGCGTCTATAACAACCCAGGATCGGAGAATAACAAAACATATATAAATTGTGGTTTGAGTCAAGAATGTATTTCTTAGTGGGACATATGCAATTGGTCAAAATTATAATGTCACCCCAAGCATGAGTGCCTCCATACACTTTGCATTAATGTAATTGGTGGACTGATATGTATTTTCTTTTAATAATTAAAATGGATAGAGTCCCCGGCTTCTGCCTCTCTTCCGGTTCCACTTGCTACTTGCTAAAGTATTTAATTGGATTTCTAATTATACTACTCCTGAGCTTCTGCTGTGCGAAAATTTTCTACACGTATTTCAAACATTAAAATCTTTAGTAAGGTCGATCGAAACTAGAGCGTGATATCTTCCCACGTTGTTTATGATAAAAATTAAGAATGTACTAAAATAATGTGCCATGCTTAATATTTAAGAATGTCATCAGAGGTTTAATCTTTAGTCCTGTATGTATGGAAAAATATCTATTGAAAGATGTTGAATGGATCTATGTGCAACAGGGAATTAGTCCTTGATTCTGGATGAGGAGATACCATGAGTTTATCAATAAAACATTTTTGCCATGGCCAACAGTGTGAGATTTGTTATAGAGACACCACCAGCTATTGAATGTTTTAAACATGGTTAGGAAATTTTTCTTATATAGTATACTTTGCTTGATCAATAATCTATTATGTTCTCAGACACCACCCTTCATTATTTTTGTGTTTATGCTTTTCATATAACATGAGTGTATGAGATAGTTCTCATTCTTAAATAAATGCGATACTTCTTGTGTATACAGCGTACCTTTTATACCTGTGCTTTGTTCTTTCATGTATTTTAATGCTTAACGCGTGTTCTGCGTCCTGCAACAGTATTACAGTGATGTTTTTTGCGGAGGAAACTTTAGATGGTAAGCTAATAGAAGTAGAGAAAAGGTCGCTCAAACAAATCTCAATGCCTTTTCAGCAAGGTCTTTGACAGAAATTCAGACAACCTTCTGGAACTACTTTGAAATCTCAATGTTAGAGGAGACAGGACTGACCAAAGAAGGTGATGCAGAAGTTTATCCCCTTTTGCCGAAGGCTGAGGCTGAAACATTTAAACCGTTATGAGAATGAGGGGAACCCATCTTCTCAAATTACCTTGGCTGGTTTTTGAAAGAGGGAGAGGGGTGAGTACTAGGTCCAAGTAACGAAACAGGTTCTCTGGGTCAGTGGGAAGAGGAGGTATGAACTGCAGATATACGGCGGCATCGGGAATGCTAGTGATGGTGATGGCCATGAATCTGGTGGAGATTGTGAATTCTGTTTGTCAGAACCCCGAGAGATAACTGTCCTCCATTGCCGACACATGGTATTTTCCATTTGTTGGTTCTCTTTTTATCCTCTACTCCTCTACCTTCTTCTTCTGCTTGTAGTCTTAGTTAGCTTGGAAATTGATTGATGTTGCAGTTCGTATAGTTAGTTCTTTTATCAACTCATATACAGAAAAGACGACAGTGTCTGAATTCGCCAGGTCCAAGGAGTAAAGCTATTTTGGTTTGTATAAACATGTATGCTTAAGTTTTGCCTCTTGCCTATGGGGCTTTTAAGAGTTGAGTAGCATTGTATTTTTACATTATGATCATAAATCTAAATCTGTATACACTCTCCTCTTTAAAAAATAAAAAATAAAGGGTGTGACTTGTGAACGCGTGTTAAGAATCTTGAGATATTAAAATATCTTAATATTTACAACATTACTTGAAGATTAATGACTTTATTTTCATCTTTCTTTCATAAATTTTGTTTCATTTCTAGATTAGGTTAGGATGAATCTTTATTTGAATTTATTTTGATTAATTTCTTTTCTAAATCCTTCTCTTATTTTTTTATTTAATTATTGGATTTATTGGAATTTAGACTCTTTCAGTTCAATAAACTTTAAAATTCTTGAGCCTAGGGATACTAATATATTGTATGCTTCCATGTGAATTTCCTTCTCTTAATGCCTATGAGTTATGAGTAATCTTGCTCACTTAAGGGATTATGATTCATAGTAAGGAAAAAAAGGATTTATCACTAAGGAATTAGGGTTAAACTAATTAAATGGAAGAAATTGATTAGGAATTGAATAACTCAGTGATTTAGTGTTACTAATTAATTTCTTTCAATTGCTGGTTTAATATAAAATGACTTGCCCGAAATTATCATGAATCAAGTAAAACCTCATTTTATGATAATCGATAAAAATTAAAGAAACACTATCAAACATACAATGAAGAAAACAAAACAAACCTATGCCCCATCTTCTATTGAAACTTGGAAAATTCTTCATTCACAAATTACAAGATTACACAAAATTCTCAATACAACATAAGATGCAAATGAGTAAAGAAAAAGAAATTCCTTCAAAATCGAATACATATTTCACCATAGACTAAATAAATCAATACAAATAGAAGCAAGAAAAAAAAGAAAAAAAATAATTGAAAAGCGCTACAAAAAGTTCATGATTTACTCTTTAACCCATCCAATCCAAAAAAAAATGCATGTAGAAATTTTAACAAAGCACACTATCAGGCCCCTACTGGTCTTGCATGCAGCCAAGAAAAGTACTTACAGGTTTATTATTAGCATCCTCAGGGTTAGAGAAGAATACAAAAACAAATTCTCTTGCTCTTGCATAACTTTTATGTGATAGTTATTGTGCCACAGGAACTAAACAGATCTCGTAGTTTTTTTGCCAATAACACAATCTTCAATGTCCTTTACCTAAAAGTTTGATGATGATGTTACTTATAAATAGTTACGAGAATGTTTTTAGCCGTGGCTGCAAATTTTCTCAACTCGAGAATTGCTTCCCTTTTATCTGAACCTTTCCATTTTCTGAACACCAATTGATACCAAGAAAGAAAGAAATAAAGGAGAAAATAAAATGTGCATGAATTACATTGAATGTGTAGGTAGTATATAAATGTAATTCATGCACAATTTATTTTCTCCTTTATTTATTTATATATATATATATATATATATATATATATATATATATATAACAATTGAAAATGATTTGAGAAACCAAGTTCGTAAGATAAGAACTAATTCAAATATGCATAGACTAGATGAGATAAAAAAAAAAAAAACTTAATTGGTGATATGAGTTTAATTAGAGATAATTGTGTTATCTAAAGCAAGCTGCACTTGATGGCCAAGTTTCTTAAATCTGCAACAACTGTTCTTATAACAGTTTTTTTTTTAAGCTAGCACAAATTACAACAATTAAGTTAACTAAAAAAAATAGAGTACTTTCTAATAGAATCAAATCCAGTTTTTTTTTCACCATATCTGATATGATCTGTACATATTTCTTTCTTGGTATAGGTATTTAGAAAATGATGATTATGAAGTTGGAAAGGTTCCGGAGGGAAGCAGTTTTGAACTTTGAGAAAATTTCACGACAATTTAGAAACGTTGTGTTTGTTCTTGGTCTTCATGTGCAGGAAGAACATCATCAAATTCTTCACCTAAATGTTTGATTCCTTGTATTTCAAGATTTGTTCCTTACAATGAAATATGAGGCATGTGAGGAACATTGATGATGATGTTTGTGACAAGGAACTAAGATCGAGGATATGTTTTGTTCAAGAGGCAAATTAACTTGTGTAAAAATTGTAAGTACTTTTCATGGGTGCATGCAATATTGCAAGACCCTCTCTTTCTCTCTCTTTTGGTTTATTTCTTCCTCTATTTTGCCTTAACACACCCTTCGTCAAGTTTTTCAAAAGGAATCCATTGAATGTGAACTCAAATTCTAAAATAATAACAAAGTCTATCCAAGAAGATTTGTGTTTATAACAGCCTAGGAGAAAAAAAAACATATTTTTGAAGAAATTGTGTTTTGAGTTAAAATTGCATTTCTTAGTGTATGTGAAGATATGCAATTGGTCAAAATTATAATGTCACACCAAGCATGAGTCCCTACATACGCTTAGCATTAATGTAATTGGTGGATATCTGATTACACTACTCCCAAGTTTCTGTTGTGTGAAGAGTTGAGTTTCTCCACGTATTTCAATTATTAGAATTTTTAGTAAAGTCTATCCAAACAGGAGTGCGATATCTTTCCCCATTATATATGATAAAAATTAAATTAATCAATGTTTGGAGACAATCAAATTAATCTTTATGATGGATTTGTTAAGAGAGAATTCTGAAGACTTGATGGACAACTTGAGGTTTTCTTTCTTTTAATTATTTCACTTGAAAGACATGTGAAATTTTTTTGTTCAAGTGTAGTATATAATAATACAAAAAAAAATGTAATTATATTATCCCATTTGGTGTATATAATTCAAATATTTTATTTACCCTTCATTTATGCAATTAGTTACCCCAGTTTTTTAAATATTTACTCTCACTACTCACTTCACACATGTGTACGTTGCATTTGTTTTATTTATTTTTTATCAATTCAATATCCTCGTACTAGTGTCCCTTTTCTTTATGCGCAACAAATTGTGAAGTCACCACCTTGACTTCCATCAATTTCAAACTGAGCAAAGAAGGACAATGGCACCGACAAGTGGGTTAATTATAAGATTTTTTTATGATTATGCACATTTTTATGGAATGTTTGAGAAACTTTCTGAAAATGGGATGTGATCTGCAAGATAGGCGATCTTCTAGTTATATTGCTAGGGAAAAGGGCATGAGGAATGTAAGCACGCCCATTCTTTTGTTCAATTAATTGTTATGATTGTTATTTGCTTGGTTTTTTAATTACTATTTGATTTTATTGCCGAAAATATTGTTTTTAGATTTTTTTACTTAGTATTTTTTGGAGTTGTAATTATTCCATATTCTTCTGTTTGTTTATTGGCCTTTTTATTTGCACAGATAAAACATATCGAGAACAAAAAAAAGTGGATGCACCGTGAGGGAATGTGATGCTATGGAGTGATGTGGGTGGCATGTGGTGAACATTGTTGAATTCTTGGCATTCCTTGCAAGTTTTGTCATACTCAGCGCAGTCTGTTCTCAAGGTCGGCCAAAAGTAACCGATGCAGATGACTCTAGCTGCCATGCTCCGACCTCCTGTGTGCATTTGGCAAATTCCTCTGTGTACCTAGCTTGTCCAGGACATACTTCGTGTGATCTTTGTCGACACACTTCAGCAATGGCTTCAAGATGACTCAACATTTCATTGTCAATGATAACATAGTGTGAAGCTTGGTGTCTTACCTTTCTGGCTTCTGATGCCTCTTGGGGTAGGACGTTGGTGGCCAGGTAGGTCCATATGGGAGACATCCATCAACTAGGAGCATAAACTCGGTCGTTATGTTCCCTATCGACATGGACCAATGGAAACGTTATATGGTTCGAGTGTTTTTCCGCTCGAAAGCTAGTGACTCAGCTAGTTTAGTAAAAATGTGGATATACAAACACGAAATTAAGAAACCTAACTATCTTTGACATGCTTGCTTGTTTTAAAAAAAATATTTATATGATTAGAATAATGCACAAAAATCAAATTACCATAGTACCATAAATAGTTGACACAAAAAAAGTAAAAAAAAAAAAACCATATACATGTATTTGAAAAAAATAATAAACTTAAACTAATACATTCATCAATACATAATAACATAAATTTACAATATATTGAACTTAATGAAATAAAAATACGAGTAAACTGGTGCGATAACCCTTCTATTTTTACTAGTTATTATAAAGTCGGATTTTCAAATAGTATGTTAATTAGTTTTTTATCGTAAAAAAATATTAGATTTAGTAAAAAAAAAAAACTATTCCAGCCCACCTTATATGTATATTAACTAGTTAAGTCAGTATCAACTTAGAAGAAAATGAATAATGCTAAACAATCCAATGAGCAATGATTAAGTTAAAATAAGGTGAAATATTAAATATAAGAAAATGTTTTATTTATATACCCCAAAATGTGGTTCATCACATATGAAGAGAGAAAAAAAAAAGAATAACATAACCATGATAAGTGATAAAAATAAGTAAAGAATATTAATAAGGTATTTAAATTTATGAAATATCACATATCATAACTCTAAAATCTAAATAGTACTCAATATAAACCACATCTTCTAACAATAATTTAAACTGTAATTAATTCACTTTTGACCATCAACAACCTTGTTCGTTTTAATTACTCTATATTTTAGTCTAACAAGATTTTTTTTGGCTAAATCATTATAAAGCAAGTATATAAACTCTCCGCCTGTAAAGATGTACTATTTACTCGTTGACCCAAGGAACTTCTTCCATGCGGTATTGTAATCGATTAATGATCATCCAACAATTTCTTCTTTTAGCAGAGATCATCCAACAATTTCTGACAAGAATCGAACTGAAAAAATCGTTTGAGCAAATATTCTGCCATAATAGCTTTTATGCTTTACTTCTCACTTTTAAAAAAAAATGTTTTCAAAATAATTTTATATTATTCAGAAATAATTTTTCAAAAAACCTAAACACTTATGAGATGTTTTTCCGTCCTCTTGTTTAAGTGTTATGTTCAAGTGCTCAAGAGATAAATCTTTAAAAAACAAAATTATGTTTATATGACAAACACTTTTAAATATGCTACGGTGATAAAAAAAAAGATTGTTTTTGGAAATAGAAAACAAACAAGGCCTATGTCTTTCAATTTAGCATATTTTATATCTATTTTTAAATTAAACTTAATAGCTTTTTTATAAAAAAAATCAATAATTAAAACTAAAATTTATATCATAATTTAAATAGTTCACTATAAATAATTTACTTATTTAAACACATTTATTTGTTATAAATTTAACTATACAAAAATAAATATTTATTCCGTGTAACTCAGTCTAAAATATTAGAAATTTTTAATTAATTTAAATAAGTTTTTACTCCTTTAAATTTAGGATAATTTTTATTTTCATCCTTTAGTTTAAAATATTTTTATTTTAGTCCTCAAATTCAAGGAATATTGTTTTTAGTTCCTCAATTCTACTTTAAGAGACTAAAGAAAAACTAAAAAATATATTTTTTTAGTTCCTCAATTCACTGTAGAAGACTAAAAACAAACAACATTCAAAAAGTTCGAGGGACAAATATATTAATGGTGCCAAGAGAGACTAAAAACAAACAACATTCTCCAACTTTGGAGTAATATATAGCAATTAATATACAACTTTTCTTTAGCTGTATAAGAACAAATATATGCAGTAAAAAAAAAAAAAGAACAAATATATGCTGTCAACCAGTCATTGATTTATATTTATTACTTCTATCTTGGAGAAAGGTGATTTATTTTTCTTAATTCTCTATCTTTGCTCACATGATTAATATTTTGCTTCTATTCGCTAAAGTAGCGACTTTATTAATGGTGTCGGTTAACTCGTGATTGTTGCCAACACCTCTCTCATACGAACAATTTTTTAATTTCTTTAAAATGAAAGTTATATCTAAAAAACATAATTATAATGATTAAATAACAAATTAATGATAAGTTTATAACTAGTATTAAGTTTTTAATCAATATGTACAAGTTTAGAAAGGCTAGCCTAGCTCATCCGTCTTTGTCAAATTCCAGAAGCAACCAATTGTGATTTGCAGCACATTTTGCAATAATGATAATAAGTTACGTTGCATTGAGGTTGCACGGACGAATCCAGAAGTAAAATACTAGCTCTCATCCAACTATATTTGGGAATGAACAAATTAATTAAAAAACATTTTTACCCAAAAAAAAGAAGAGACATTAATGGTGCCATGAGATCTCAACTATCATACCTTGCTCCTTCCTTGTCATATAAATGAATTTAAGTCGGTGACGGTGGCCCAACCTCTTCTACATTTTGTTTGTGCATCCCGAATTTAAAATGACATGGCACATTTAAAGACACAAAATATTAAACAAATTATGAACCAAAACAAAGAAAATACTATATACTATGTCACGATAGTCCTAACATTGTTGGAGGACTCGTAAACTTGTAATTAATCTGACCATTCGAATGTTGTGTGTCGTCTCTAACACGTAATCAAAGTGGTTGCAGTAGGAGAAAGCTAAAGGGTACTCTTCAATTTTTATTTTTATTTTTATATTTATTTTGGTTGCATCAAAACCACAAGTATATATCCATGGGAAAAGCACAACTCTGAATAATCATAATCATATGGCCGTCCACTCGAAATACTTATGTAATGTTCAATGTTAATTTTAATTCAATGTGGAAGCGATGAAATTGAGAATGATGATAATGGGTAGACCATTAAACTTTCCTCTGATTCACGTATATATCCCTAGAAAATGGGTCTAAAGAAAATAAATGTGAAAGACAAACTTGAGTATGCTGACTTATCAGTGGTCACGCTTATTGTAATTCTGTATTCCCTTGTTGGTGTACAAATATTTAATTTGTGCTTTAATTAATTATTAAATTAATATAATCTTTTTACAATATTAATTTTTACTTTAATTTCAAGAATAATTAGATACAATGAAATTCATATAAATTATAATAGAAGTGTTTTTTAAGAAAATATAATATTTTTAATAACATTTAAATTTTGCGGTAAAAAAATGAAAATAAAAGTTGATAACTAAAATACTAATTTTTTTATGTACCCAAAACAAAAAATACCGGTTGTCTAATATTTTCATATATACATATATATGGACAAACACACCCTTTTTTAATTTAAATGAAATCAATATAATTTTATTTGAATTTATCTATAACTCCAGGTAATATTATAGTACATTAGACCCTTATACTCTATGATAGGTAACTAAGGTAAGTAAACTTAAAATCTACTATTACTAGTTCACTTCATTTTTAACAATCAAACTTCGTTAAACTTTGATTGTATATATCATTAGAATACTATTAGTATTATGTGCATGTATTCTATGAAGTGATAAGACAACCTTAAATTTTAAGGACCAAATAAGAACTCATCTCAATGATATATTTTGTAAGACTTTTATTTAACTTATTGTTATTCTAGATATATTCATTTAAATCTAGTCATATTTTAAGATAACCTTTTTAATATAAAATTATAAATATAGTTAAAATATATTATCCAAACAAATATAAAAATTGAATTAGTATTATTTCATTAGAACTTACTAGTATAAGATATGATAAAAATTAATAAAATTCATGAATAAATAAAAAAATATTTAAAATCTATATACTAATACATATTTATATTTGTTCTGTTTTAGATAAATATATCAAATATGTGTTATCTCAATGATGTAGCCAAGATGTAATTCTAGTTGAGGTTACATTCCACTCAATTTTCCCTAAAGACCAAATTAGCTAGTAGGAAAAGAGTATCCAAATAAAACTATTAAAGGTCATCTTCGCAACCCTACCATATTTATGCCGGAAGAAAGCTCTAGAGTCATTAAATACAAGCACTAAATAATTTATTTCAATGCTTTATTTCGTGTTGTCAAGAATTCGCATGTGTTATTTCTATTGACATCAATTAATGATCATCAAATATAAGTACTATTCAAAATAGTACTTAATAATATCAATTTGGGACAATTAACAAATTAATTCAAACTGAAATAATATTGTAAATGAACGCAAACTATATATATAGTTCTTAATTATGTATTATTAGTACGAATACATAAAGATTGAGTTTAATGATGATGTTTCCTTACTCGTTTTAATAGAAAAAGATGAAAACTACTTTGCTCCTTTTCTCCTTCCCCTCTCACTAAAGAACAAACAATAGAAAAAGATTGAGTTTTTACACCTTGTCTGAAGAAATTTCATAAGAATTGCGTGACTCAAAAGGAAGTTGGTTACTGATCCTGAAAACAAGCTCAAACTATGGGAAAGTGCATAACTAACCTACCTTATGCACCGGCATTCGTCATCATCTCACGTTGGAATAGTGGAGAAGCACTACTCATGAAAGTTATCTAACGCTTCAGTTAATTCTTTTCTTCTTCTTGTTCTTGCCAGGGTCCAAAAGTCATAGACACGTACCTTCAACACAAGGGTTTCTAAAATGGGTCATCTCAATCTCAATGAGTTTAATCAAAACACTTCTAAAGGAATTACAAATGAAATAAAAATGAAAAATGTTTAATCTAGTGCTAATTCACATGACCGACTTTGAACTTTCCGATCATAACAATTGTTACAAAAGCTTATATTCAAATCAGTAACCTTCTATTACCAGCTGGTTTATAAGAATAGAAATTTGTGACACTCAAATGCTAATCTTATTACCAAATATTGTCACTTTTCTATTTCTTTCTCACTATAGATTAGCACTTTACTCTGTAATATTGTAAGTAATATGACGTCTCATTCTAAATCATCAGAGATTCGGTACTTTACTCTGTACTATTACCAAATATTGCACACTAGTCTTACACCTATAATTGCACACAAAAAAATCTTACACCTATAATTGCCGTGATGATAAAATAAATTATATCATGTTAAAAGTTAAAACTAAACAATTTTTTTGAAAGAGATTAAAGAAATTAAAACTAATAAAAATATTTGAAAAAAATAAAATATATTTCATTAATATTAAGAATAAATTTTAAAACTATACATTTTTTTAATCAAAATTGGTCAATAAATTAAATTTTATCTTACTCACTTCATTCCAAATTATATGACGTTTAAGGTTTTGGTACAAATATTAATAAATATAATTAATTTATTAAATTTTAAATAAAATATTAATAACTTCTAAATATACCTTTTATCTCTTTAACTAATGACTTATTTATTTTTCGTATATATTAGTATTCTCACTAAACATTTATTAACATGAATAAACGATTTTTTTTTTAATCTAACGTTAATTTTTTAAAATAACATCTATTTTGAAATAATACTTTTTTCTCTAAAACATGGTATAATATGAAAAGGAGGATAGAAAAGGCAAGATAGAATATTATTTTAGGAGTTGATGATGAATACAAAAGTGAGTGCAAGTGCAAAATTTGGTACGTAAATGTATGAGGCGAGAGTCCAGAGCATAGTGGAGAAAAGAAGAGTGTGTGTGTGGGAGAGTGAGAGCAGGACAGCCTCCCACTTTGTTTCGTAAATGCTCAATTTTATCTCCGTTACCCAATTTAAGCTGTTTCAATTCACAAACACAACACGCACTAAGCAATAGCAAACTAGTACTATTCTCTTCTGGTTACTTCCAACTTGTTGCTTTGCTTCGTCACCAGAAAATGAGTGCTCATCAAAAAGAAAAACACAACGCACCTTCGTCCAAACCAACGGTTTCTCATTCACTTCACAAGGTACATACATAAATACGTATTACTATTTTTATTTTTTTTTTGCTTTTCACTTTGTTGCTCTCCTTTGTACTTTAGCCAACATCATATCTTCAATTCAGTTCTGTTCCATGTTCTTGTTGTTGTTGTTGTTGTTGTTGTGTTTATAGGTTGATGATCCAATGAAGGTAACCGATGAAAATGAAACCTTGCGTGCTTCTAATAATCAATGGAAGCGACCGAATCTGCAGCTGGAAATACCGACCAGAACATCGGAAGAGTCTTCTCAGGATCTTGTAAGAATAAGGATGCCACTGACGCCAAGTCCAACTCCTAGTCAGAAGAAAGTGAATTTTCTTGCGACTTCTCGCTCTGTTGATGCTCCAAGGCCTACTTCTTCATCGACCAGAGCCAAATCATCCATGAGAAACATCTTACCGAAATTCGGCTTCCGGAATCGTGCACCATCGCCCGATGTTGAAAAGGTTGTTACTACTGCAGCTCAAGAAGGTTCCTTTTCTGGTCATCAAGAGAAGCCTTCAATCCCAAGATCAGTGTCTCTCACAAAGATGTTTACTCCTAAGATTAAGAGAACGTCTTCGTTGCCAGTGGAAGAACTTGGGCGTGCAAACGTAGAATCTGTTCTTTGTGGAACTCTTGGTGCTTCTCCATGTGTAAGATCTCTAGCCTATAGCTGTCACTACTACACAAGTGTGATTCAACATCGTTGAATCTAAGTCGGTTATGAAATAATCGATGTAATATAGCTTGCGGTGGCAATTTTGAAATTAATACCAACTTTTTATAAAACTTAACGACGGGTCTTGTAAACCGCTTTTGATACAAACATTACGAAGGCGGTTTTATAAAAACCGCCTTTGTTTGTTAGCCTATTACTACGGTTTTATACGAAAACCGCCTTTGTCTCATTTGTAGTTATTTTTATTAATTATTTATGCTTCAGTCTTGGTACGCGCATGCCCTTTCGCCCTTCACCCTTCACCTTGCCGTGACCTCCATACATCTCACTCTCGCCCTTCACCCTGCCCTGACCTCCACAAGCTCGTCGTGGACATTTCCCAACCTGTGCTCTGACCCGTCTCCGGTGAAGGGTAGGGTTTTTGTGAGAACGAAAACACCTAACCCTAATATTGTTGCTGCTCCAAGAGGTAAGGGTTGTGTTCAGATGCCTATACCCACAATGTTCAACATCCTTAGTTTTTCTTTTTTTTTCCCATTTTCTACTGAAAAATTCGATTTTGTTGTGTTAGAATAGTAGAGATTGTGAATTTGGGGATTTCGTGAAATGGGTTTTAATTTTGCTTTTTGTTTGATTGTAGTGGTGGGATTCGGAAAGAAGCGTGGACCAAACTCTATGTGTAGTGGTGGGATTCTATTTTGCTCATCTCTTACACCAGCAACACATTCCCCACAGTACGAAAACACATGATGTTTTAGTTGTTTGAATGTGTTAAGTTTTAGTTTGTGTTTAACTTGCTCTTGTTGGAAAAAAAATAAAAAAAAATAGGATTGTGCCTACAGTTTTGCTCTAATAAGACTAGGTGAGTGGAAAAAAAATAAAAAAATAGGACTATGTACCTTTATATCGCTTAGAACTTAGAACTCATTGTTCTTGCTGCTTACTTGTTGTCTCATTCTCTCTCTCACCCATTGTTGTTTTCTTTGATTTTTAGATGTCTCCATCAATGTCATTGAAACATGATCCTAATCCTTTGGGGAGCTGCTACTAATGCAGAAACTAGAGGAAGTTGGAAGCTCTGTCAAGGTAGGAAGTAAACATGAGATATAGTATTGTTATTTGCCAGCAGAAACAAGATATTTAATTGCCCTGAGATATAGTATTGTTATTTAAATGCAATAAAAAGAGAGGAAAGGGGAAAAGGAAAATTATTTACATGTATGTTTCTGGAGTTGGTTATATTCTTTTGGCTAACCTCCAGTAATTTTTTCTGAGTGATTCTGATCTTTGTAATTGGGGTTTATACCTATTTCTCTCTAATAAAATGTGTTGCTTTTATCAGTTATCTAGCAATTTAATCCATTATACTTTCACAGCATACAGAGTCATCATGTATAGTTAATAAAATACTTACAGTAACTACCATCTATTAGAGAGTTGGGAGACATAATGATTTTTCCTTACTTCAAGAGGGGGGAGAATTTAGGGAGACAGAGAGAGACACCACTTCTATAAACTTCTAATCAAGTTTTAAGTTGAATTATATAATGTTCATAAGGGTGTTAGTTTGTAATTTGGACTCTGTTAAATTCTTCTACTTGTTTATTAAGTATTATAAGGAGTGAGCTCTTGTCAAAGAACACTTTATTTGATGTGATGAGATCTTCAAATTGCAGGCTCGGATAAAGAAGATAATGCAAGCTGATGAGGATGTTGGAAAGATAGCACTCGCTGTGCCTGTTTTAGTTTGTGAGTTGCTTTGACTTACTCTGTTGTTAACTTCAGGCTGCTGGTTGTTTGTTTGTCATATACATGTTGTTGACATTGCTCTTGAATGCATTACAGCTAAAGCTCTAGAACTATTTTTGCAAGATCTTTGTGACCGCACTTATGAAATAACTCTTCAAAGAGGAGCAAAGACCATGAATTCATTGCATTTGTAAGTCTCTTATGTTATTATTACTTTTCTTCAATCTCCCATTTTAGTGATTTAGAACCAACTCTAGAACTTAGAATAATGCCTTTATAATTGACTTCTTTTAATATTCTTAGCTTTGATTTTAATCCTCACTTTCCCCTTTTCCATATGTCCAAGTTATAAATGGAAGCTAAATGTGAAACAGGAAAGTAGCCATATTCTTAGCTTTGTACGTAAAGTTTTAATTTTTCAAATCACTCTTTACTTAATGGGCATCTTGTCTTTTCAATAAGGATTTAATTATTGAAATTAAACTTGTTGTTTCATGGGACCTTAGAAGCAAGATAAATAATTGCTTAAATGGAAAATTATGTGTGAATAGGAATGATGATCACTATGTGGTTATGGTCCAATTAATCTCAATTGAGTCTTGTATCATATAAATGTGTACTCTTTGCTTTAATCTGTTTGGTTCTTTTGCAGGGAAGAGAGACCCAGGGGATGATAGCTCGTTCTCGTTCAGTGCCTGTTAATACCAAAGAAAAAGGCATAAGGAGAATGGATTCGGTTTTCCGCATTATTCCATCCACTCCTCGCGTAATTGAAGTGAATGAAACAACAAAGGATACAGGTATCTTGTTATAAGCACTTGAATAAGTACTCATGACAAATAATAAAATTTTCATGTCCAAACTCTAACGAGATTCTCTGGATTGACACAGTTATGACATGTCATTGTCAAATATTGTTAGCTAGGAAAAATATTAACATTATATTTGTTATTGTATGACTTCTTTTTAGCATATGCATTATTTGAATATAAAAAATTGACATCTCATATTACATTGTATACATTTATATCTATTATATCTATTATATCTATCTGTTTCTGTTGTGTTATTCCCAGAACTTCCTGTTTAAAATAAATTTTTTATTTTATGGAGGGGTGTCTTTTGTCTTCTTGGCACTTAAAAATAGCTAAAAGTTTTCCTTTTTAAAAATTTCCCCACTATCTTTCGATGCATCTTTGTTTAATTTCTCAATCTAGAACAGATTGTTTTGGAACCTACATGCACTTGTTAACTTGAAAGCCTTTTTTGGTTCAGAAAATGGTGATGATGGTGAAGATATTGCTGAAGAGGAAGCCGTGTGCAGAATTTGTCTGGTTGATCTATGTGAAGGAGGTGAGACATTAAAGATGGAATGCAGCTGCAAGGGTGAACTTGCTCTGGCTCACCAAGAATGTGCTATTAAATGGTTTAGTATCAAGGGTAACA
The DNA here is from genome assembly GCF_000004515.6 of Glycine max. Classification (NCBI taxonomy): domain Eukaryota; kingdom Viridiplantae; phylum Streptophyta; class Magnoliopsida; order Fabales; family Fabaceae; genus Glycine; species Glycine max. The sequence continues at coordinate 34,465,222 of NC_038248.2, read as the reverse complement.
AGACCTGTGATGTGTGCAAGGATGAGGTTCGGAACCTCCCTGTCACTCTCTTATGGATCCGAAGTGTTCGAACTCAGAATACTAGAGCAAGGTCCGAGCAGGGAGATGATTTCAGGTATGTGTAGTTATTTTCTTATATAATATTCCTGAAGCTTTGATTTTTAACTGTGCCGAATGTCATTGTGTGATCCATGTTGCCGATCTCATCTAGTAGAATAAGGCTTTGTTATTGTTTATTTGTAGTTATTTTCTTATTTCTTATATAATTAAATATCAGTACTACTTACTAGTATGCCATGAATTAGTCATGCTAATACATTTGGATTGGGATCTAAATCGATATCATAGAATCTTATGGCCAATTTGTTTTTAGAATCATGCTAATTCAATATGTCAATAATCATGTACCAACCCTTCCACTCAGTCATTATTTAACTAAATTTTGCATTACTTTTCCGTAGTTACCACTCTCTCTTTATATACGCCATAATGTTTATGGCACTATCTAGAATATGGGGCCAAGTTTACTGTCCTGCGTCCAAATTGAAATAAGAAACTTGCATATCATTTCAGAATTTTCACAGGGTTTGGATATCCTATGATAACTTTATGACGTGAATCACGTGTTTTACTTTCATAGCAATCAGATTCAGATCTCTGACTTCTTGTTGAAGTTGGAGGTTTATTCTTTGGAATCTCTAGTTCAAATTGCGACTCTCATACTTCAAGTAGTTTTTACAAGACACGGCTTGAATAGAGTGTTCTTTTTGTGTATTTCTTGAGCTATAGATCATTGTTACACAGAATAACTTAATTTTTCTGCTTAATTTGACAGGGCTTGGCAGGAACTCCCAGTGCTTGTCATTGTCAACATGCTTGCTTATTTCTGTTTCCTTGAGCAGCTGTTGGTAAGAAAAAAAATCCTGTCAGATCTATCAAAGTTACAATTTTGTGTAGTCTAAGTTATTCAACTCTCTACAGGTTGGAAGAATGAGAACCAAGGCAATTTTCATCTCTCTTCCGTTTGCCTGTGCACTGGGTCTACTCTCCTCCGTAACATCATCAACCATGGGTACGTTCACTAAAGATACTCGATAAATATTGTCAAGATACTTGTCTGTGAAACTCATCACACTGAAAATGGCTATTGCTATTGGTTTGTATCATATTACACGATACTTTTAGAGAATTATTATTCATGATACTTTTTTTTTACTAATTTTGTTAATGCTTGGCTGGGTTTCACTAACATATGCAAATCCTAACTTCAATTTTGTTTTCCAGTGAAGAGCAGGTTCATCTGGATTTATGCATCTGTCCAATTTGTTTTGGTGGTCATATTCGCCCACATATTTTACCCCTTGGTAATAATATATTTTGATATAAGCTAAATTCTTATTACACAAATTTTCACATCACGCCAATATTGACAATGTTGTTTTGAGAAATATAGTCAAAGGAATCAGGATCAGCCATCGAGGGTTAGTTCAAATATTGGTAAGATGGGAATAGCTGTGACAAAAAATTGGTTCCAAATCCAGCTTACCACTTTAAGCCCTCAGGCTCATAACATGTCCTGAATCCTGATCATAGAATCAGACCACCTCTCATTCACCTGAATTTTTTATTACCAAAAGGAAAATAAAATAGTCAAAATTCGAACATTAGAACTTAGTCAAATGTATGACAATGTGTTCAAAACATGGTCCCACATGAAGAATCGCAAATTTACTAAACTTCATTCAATTAACTTGGTCAATTGCAGGTTGGTAAGCATGCGGTTTTGGCAATCCTTCTTGCAACGTTTGCTGGGTTTGGCGTGGTGATGAGTGGAAGTTCAATTCTTTTGGAGTCTTCTAGATGGAGAAGAAGATGGCAAGCTTTATCAGAGCTGCAGCGTGGTTCTTCAGCGATGACACAAGAAGGGATATCAAGTCAGAGCTGAATCGGTGTCTGTATGGCTTGTTAACTTTCTTATTATCAATCAAGCTAAGGGAATTGGCAGAACTGATTGTCAATTGACATTGTATAGGCGATTAAGCTTTGGAAGGATTTTACTACTGTGTACATAAGAACCAAACTTCATTGTACAGCTTATATTGTCGTTATAGAGAATAACTTAGGACTAGAGTTTCTATTGCTGTGGAATCATTTTGTTTATTTCTTTGTACTAAGCATTGTCGCCACAGTAAAACAAGAAGCCTTTTTTTTTTTTGGTAATCTTTGGTAGAGACAAAACCTATTTGTGAAATAAAATAGCACAACTTGAAAGCTTTAAGCACTTTCTATTTTTTATCCAAGCAAAAGCTCAATGAAAACTTGATGATCCAATTCTAATTTCTAGCTTGGTTTTCTCGTTTTTTTGTTTCAATGAGAAGGCTTCCTTTATTTAGGATTTAAAATTTAAAAAGATAGAACCATTAATTTTCAAAATTCCGTAGAATTCAATTTGGTTTTATAAAAGTCAAATCAATATCTTTCAAGATCCTTTTCGTGTTTCAGTTATTATAAATGATTAAAACTCATTAATTTCATAATGCAAAAGATTACATATGATAAGAAAAGGTTTGATTCACTTTGGATTCAATATCTCTCGACATTTTTAGTCCAACAACAAAGTTTTAAAATGGCTAAGTTCGTTCTTTCAAAGTAGGTTCAATTTGTAGTCTTTCTTTTAAGCCAATTATAATTTTAATGTCCTAGATGGATCATTTGAGTCGGACTTAGTTAAGATAAGGATAGTTTATACAATATACATAAGTCTTCAACTTTGATCTTCATCAAAACTTCACTAATGTATAACAACTACAAACATATCGTTCGGAGGAGATTAAAAATCTCACATTCAAGGGTAACTAAAGATCATGCTCCTGGAGTGGTGAGTCCTTATCCATAAAAAAAATCAAGTAAAATGAGTTTAGAATAACTTTAGGATCAACTCCATCAAATTTAAATTGAGTTAGGTTGAGTTATGTAACTTAAAAGTTTAAATAAATTTGTGAGAGTTTCATAAACTTAACTTATGAACTTGATTGGTAGATTTTTGTTTATTTTATATAAAATAATAACAAAATACCTAAAAATAATATGACAATTAAGCATTTTAACTACATAATTAAATAAAATAATAAATCATAAATTTTATAATATTTAAATAACTAAATCTAGTGAAGCATCACAACTAGATAATAACTTGCGGATGTAACAGTAATGGCAGAGCATTCCCATCGAGGGTTTCATGTTGATAGAGAACAAGCGATTGATGTTGTTAGAGATAAAAGTTCTTCAATTTAAAAATAATACATTAAATAAATGTATATTAAATCCTAAATGTGTAGAAAACAACTCAAATCAACCTGTGTTTTGGCCTAATTTTTTAACTTGGTGAGGCAGTGACTTCATGATAAACTCATGAGTCTACCAATTTTGCATAAAGCCTACTAAAAGTCAACTCACAAAATTAAAGTTAACAAGTTTGCTCGAGATTTTAATAATAATAGTTAGGTCAAATTATCAACTTTTGTTTTTATTATAAACCATGTGATTTTATTTAAATAGAGTGATCAACAAATAATAACCAAAAAAGATAAAATTTAACTCCAATTTAATATAAGAGACTATTTACGAAATTGAAATTTAGGTGTTTACAAGAGAGAAAAAAAGGTAAATTTAGAAGAAAAAAACAAAAATAATTTCCTTGTCTTTAAATTATTTAAATATTTTTACCTTTTCACTTAATATCTTTATTATTTTTTATTTTAACAAAATAATGATGCAATTTAATTCTTATAGTGGACTTTCGTTAAGCTGGGTGACGATTTTGACCTGTTTGCCGTTGGCGGCATTTTTTATTTTATTTTAATGGCAGAATATGGAATATCCTTTATATCCCTAATATAATTATGGTATTCACTATATTCTCTTTGGATTTATCTATTTTATTATAATAGTAGGGTAGGAACAAATTCTTCAACACATTTTTTATTATCAGTTAAATTTTATTAAAAATTATAAAATTATAAATAAGAAATGATATTTACATTTTTTATTTCAATAAAAGCTAAAAAGTATGTTTAAAAGAGTGTGTGAAAATATATATTGGTATTGTTTCTCTTATAGTAAAATAATTGAGAAACTCCTTCAAATATCAATTTTAGAACTCATTTTTTTCGTTTTGCATACCTCGGTCGTGTGTCTTCTTCATGCTCGATGTATATTTTGTTAGTACATGAATAGTGTTAATTAATTCTTTTTTATATATGAGGCATAGTAATTTTTCAAGTGATCGAAACTATATTTATACAGTACAATAAATTATACAACAAATTTTGACCGTTAATAAATAATATAATGGAGAGAAATAATAAAAATAGTTATATGTACATCACATCTCATTTTTAAATAATAATAATCAATATAAAATAATTATTTTTTATTTTGTATTTATAAAAATTAAATATAATATCAGACATTTATAATAATTCAAATATCATACTATGTTGAGAGAAACAAAAATGATAAAAGATAATAATTCAAGTATCAGAAATTTATAACAATTCAAATATGATAATAATTCAAAAGCAGTCTTAAGACAAAAACCACTTATCCAGCATGTACGTAAAAAGAAACAAAATATAGTTAATAAAAAAAATTAGGGGGTTCGAAAAGGAAATAACAAGAATGGAAGTTGAGAGAAATTAAAAACAGAAATCACATGTATGGCTGCTAGCAGTAAAGGATAATATTAATGTTGAATGTTGGATTTAGATGCCTACGAACCATGTTTTTGTCGTGTATTCCTATTTCCTAGTTTCATTCAGCTCACTGATTTCAATTACATTGCATAGGCAATTTTGTAAATCAGAGGCTAAGAGACTTGTAGTAATTTGTAAAGACGCCTCTGAATTTTGGTCCACCACCACACCCTTCTTCTCATCTCCACCACACCAGGTAAACTCACTTTACTTCAATTCAATTCAATTCAACTTTTTCTGCTACAATTAAAAAATTTGTAGTCAATGTTTTCTGTCATTTTTTTCTTGTTGACTAAATAAAATATGTTGTGCGAGTTTGAAATTCATCACAAGTTAGCAGTTTGTTTGACTGCTTGTTTTGATTAAATTCTGAAACTTCGTGGTTTCTATGGTGTTGCCAACATCGACTCAATTTGTTTGAATTTCTAATCTGCGAGATTAAGGTGTTGTTGCGCTTCAGAAATGGCTTCCGGAGCTGTGCCAACTACGTTTTCTACCCTCAAGACATGGGATTCCAGTTTGGGGTTTGCAAAAAGCATGGATTTTGTGAGAGTTTCCGATTTGAAGAGCATGAAATCTTCTGCGAGGAAAAGGGTGTCAATTATCAGGAACTCAAATCCTGGCCAAGATATTGCTGAACTTCAACCTGCATCCCCAGGAAGCCCTCTTTTGGGTATGCTTGCTTTCTTTCTTAGCTTTGGTTTATTGTTTGTTGAGCCATTTAAAGCTTTGATTGCTTTCAGTGTGTTTGGACCTGTTGAGAAGTAAGAAATTATGTCTGTGATCTGAAAGCTATAACTATTAGCTTATCGGTAAACATGGATGTGGAACCAATCACCTTTTTTGTTTGTGCATCAATTTCCATTCCTAAATGTCATCTCTAGTGATTATTTGGGTGTTTATGCTACAGTAGTTATCTCATTATGTTAGTTTCATTTGGCCTGATCCATGGATAATATTTTGAATGTAGTTCCTAGGCAAAAGTATTGTGAATCATTACACAAAACTGTCAGGAGAAAAACAAACACAGTGATGGTTGGTAACGTGGCTATTGGTAGCGAGCATCCTATAAGAATTCAGACCATGACTACGACTGACACTAAGGATGTTGCTGGGACAGTTGAACAGGTTATACAACTGTTATTCTACTTTGCACTAATAACACTTGCTTCTGGCCAATTTATACTGTTATGCCTATCTATTTTTTCCAATACAACTGCCTCATGGATTGAGTAGTTATGTTTATTTATCTGGTGTCTATTGGCAGGTGATGAGAATAGCAGATAAAGGAGCTGATATTGTACGGATAACAGTTCAAGGGAAGAAAGAAGCTGATGCTTGTTTTGAGATTAAAAACACCCTTGTTCAGAAAAAGTAAGCATAAATTATAGTGAACTATATAGGTCATACGACATGGTTGATGCTGTAGGCCTATATTTTTTATGCATTCATCTGAGTCCTTATTTATCTTTGCCCAGTTACAACATACCGTTGGTGGCTGATATTCATTTTGCTCCCTCTGTTGCTTTGCGGGTAGCTGAATGCTTTGATAAGATTCGTGTAAACCCTGGAAATTTTGGTAAGCATCTCTTCCTAATTCATTAGTCTTATATGTTTTTCCTTCACTTTTTTTTTCATGTGTTGGCTTTCATTCTGATTCCAAGATGTTGGTCTTCTACAGCTGATAGACGGGCTCAATTTGAAACATTAGAGTACACAGAAGAAGACTATCAGAAAGAACTTGAGCATATTGAAAAGGTTAAATCATCCATCTGTTGGTTTTATAACTCAATTTTTGGTGAAGTCAATGCTGTATGCTAATTTATCAGTACTTCTTTTAAGGTCCCTCTTCTGTCATACACTCATACATGCCTCCTTAGTCCTTACTGAAGATGTGGGAATAATTTATGTATCATGTAAATGTGCTTAAAAATTGAGTATGCAAAAAATGGATGTGGGATACTGTATCATTTTGTCCACAAGATTCTATCCTTATCCTTTATTTTCCAGAAAAAAAGAAGAATATGATTTTACTGAAGTTGAACAAAAGTCTAAACAAAACATTTCCAGAAATGTCTGTCATATCTGTATTTGGTCCTTGATGTGTGGAAACTGGAAAGTATATTTTCTTTTTTTCAATCTGTTAGAATTAATTATACCATGACTGAAATATGAAGTTGTTGACCTATTCAAGATTTATAAAATGCCAGGTTTTCACACCATTGGTTGAGAAATGTAAGAAATATGGGAGAGCAATGCGCATTGGGACAAACCATGGAAGTCTTTCTGATCGTATAATGAGCTACTATGGAGACTCGCCTAGGGGAATGGTAAGCAGTTCTTCCACCTCTTATTCTGCATCTGTACACATCTTTTGTGTATTCACGTGTGTCCCTCAAAGAATTGTCCTTCTTACAAAGCAATGATTGGACAGGTAGAATCTGCTTTTGAATTTGCAAGGATATGCCGAAAGTTAGACTATCACAATTTTGTTTTTTCTATGAAAGCAAGCAACCCAGTTATCATGGTTCAGGCATACCGCTTACTTGTGGCTGAAATGTATGTCCAAGGCTGGGATTATCCATTACACTTGGGTGTTACTGAAGCTGGAGAAGGTGAGGATGGGAGGATGAAGTCTGCAATAGGCATTGGAACTCTTCTTCAGGTATGCATGTGATTGATTTCATATTAAATGAAATTTATTCAAATTGCCATAAAAATGAAAATATTATTCCATCTGTGTAGCATTCGTTACCAACTTACAGTGTATGTTGACAATATGCTGTTCATTAGGATGGATTGGGTGATACAATTAGGGTTTCTCTCACAGAACCACCAGAGGAGGAGATAGACCCTTGCAGAAGGTTGGCAAATCTTGGAATGATAGCTTCTGAACTCCAGAAGGGGGTGGTATGATTCAAAATAACACTTCAACCAGACATGCCTAAACTTTCTAAAGTCTGGTTTCCTCAAATACTAAGAACTTACCTTTGGTGACATTACTTCCATCAGGAACCTTTTGAAGAAAAGCACAGACATTATTTTGACTTTCAGCGCCGATCTGGTCAATTGCCAGTGCAAAAAGAGGTTATATTGTAAACTCTTTAAAAATAGGTTTAACTATCCATTTAGTTCTTATAACTTTCAAACTTATCCATTTTAGTCTCTATAGTTAATAAGTGAATTTTTTAATTCCTGATGTTTATATTTTAATTCCCAAAAGATCTCTACCGTTAAAATTCTTTAACTAACGGAATTAAAAAAATTTAACTATAGGAACCTTTTGGAAATTAAAATGTAAATTTCATGGACTAAAATATTCAATGATCAAACTTCAGAGACTAAAACATCCACTTATTAACTATAGAAACTAGAAGGGATAAATTTGAAAACTATAGGGACTAAATTGGTAAATTAAACCTTAAAACTATTTAAACACTGCACTCAAACTCTGAAATTGTTTTTACTTTATCCTTCTTTTGGCACTGCGCATACATTGATTACTGAACTCTCCATCTTCGTATAGGGTGAGGAGGTGGATTACAGAGGTGTACTGCACCGTGATGGTTCTGTTCTCATGTCAGTCTCCTTGGATCAATTAAAGGTAACATTTGGATAATGCTTTGTTGGCTGATAAAATTAAACATTTGGATAATGCTTCCCTTGTTCACCTTCTGTTTGTCTGACTGGATTTCTCTATCAGTTTATCTGTTTATGTGCATCACATTTTATTTCTCTTTATTTGGAGCTGGGTAGTGTCGTTCTGAAAATTTTTCCTGCACTGATTTTTACAGATGCCAGAGGTCCTCTACAAGTCACTTGCTGCCAAACTCATTGTTGGCATGCCATTTAAGGTTTTTGTTACTCTATTTTGTTTAATGAATTTCTTGTGAATCTATATAAGTAGTTATTGACATAGTATGTCTTATATTTTCAGGATCTGGCAACTGTAGATTCAATTTTATTACGGGAAGTTCCTCCTGTAGATGATGCTGATGCTGTAAGAACCTCTACTTTGGCAGCCAAGTCTAAATAGAAGCATTTACTTGTTCTGCTTCATTATCCATCAAACTATTTTTGCTATGTCAATGTGACAATTGAAATGATTTTTGTTTCCTCCTTGTGATTTTGGGTACTGTGATCAGCGACTAGCACTCAAGAGACTGATAGATATTAGCATGGGGGTTATAACTCCTTTGTCAGAACAGCTAACAAAGCCATTACCCAATGCCATGGTTCTAGTAAACCTTAAGGAAATATCTTCCAGAGCTTATAAGCTTTTGCCACAAGGTGCTGTTCATTTTGATACCCCTATTTTTAGATTCTAAATAAGTTACATGGACCTCTCTTCAGATTTAATAACATTAAGCAGACCTTGTTTTGAAAATTATGTAGAGATCCCTTGCTTTGAGTTATAACATAAAAGCTAAAGGGGGATCTACATCTGTTAAAATTTAAAGGAAGGTCCATGGATTTTTTTTAACATGTACTTTGATAACATCTTTTCCTCTTCCATTACAAAACTCACATGTGATCTTATATCAACTGGTGACCTTTTAGGCACACGCTTGGTTGTGTCTGTACGAGGTGATGAGCCTTATGAAGAACTGGACATTCTTAAAGGCATTGATGCTACTATGCTTCTCCATGACCTTCCTTATACAGAAGACAAAATTAGCAGAGTGCATGCGGCCAGGCGGTGAGAATACTGCAAATGATTAATTATTTGTTGCAACAATATGGCAATGTGAATCCAATTTGAATAACTGGCTGACCTTGCTTTCTGAATTCACTGATCGGCACTAAATAGTAAAAATCATAATTGATGAATTACAAGTCTACATTGATCTGAGATTCTTGTATATATGATTCCATTCCATAAAACTAACTTTATTTATTTTTAGATAACACAAGGAAAGAAAGAAATGCTACAGCTTTATTATTTCATTGAAATTTTCTAATCCTGTTATCTTGGAAATTTGAATTGGTGTCAGGTTATTTGAGTACCTATCCGACAATTCTCTAAACTTCCCTGTTATTCACCATATTCAGTTCCCAAATGGGATTCACAGGTAATTTTCTAGTCATGGTAAATTTGCAACAAATATGTAGTGCTTGTGAAACCTAATCATTTCTTCTTATTATAGAGATGACTTGGTAATTGGTGCTGGTTCTGATGCTGGAGCCCTTCTGGTGGATGGGCTTGGAGATGGACTTCTTTTGGAAGCGCCAGACAAGGATTTTGAATTTATTAGAAACACTTCTTTCAATTTGTTGCAAGGCTGCAGAATGAGAAATACAAAGACAGTATGTATTCAAGCACAGACTAGAAATAGATTGACTAGGAAATAGAAATAGCCTTGTTATTTATTGATATGCCTAACTTGAACTTGCAGGAGTATGTCTCATGTCCATCCTGTGGCAGAACATTGTTTGATCTTCAAGAAGTAAGTGCACAAATTCGGGAGAAGACATCACACCTCCCCGGTGTTTCGGTAATCTCCTTATCCTTTCCTCTCTAAATCATGCTCCTACCATCCAATTGCAACCATGTAAATTGATTTATCTGCACAAAATGAGAAAAGCCTTTTATTTACAATGTTTACTTTCTCCTGCATCAGATTGCAATCATGGGATGCATTGTAAATGGACCAGGGGAGATGGCTGATGCAGACTTTGGGTATGTGGGAGGCACTCCCGGGAAGATTGACCTCTATGTTGGGAAGGTAACATGTTCTTTATACCCAAGTACTAAATCTTAACAAACTGAAAAAGAAAACCAAACTTGTTTTCAATTTTCTATATATGCTGAATGGATTTTGACAACAAGTTGAATGGAATTATTACCATTACAGACTGTGGTGAAGCGTGGAATTGCAATGGAGCATGCAACCAATGCCTTGATCGATCTAATAAAAGAACATGGACGATGGGTGGACCCTCCTGCCGAGGAGTAAAAGCAAGAGCTTAATTTTGAGATTGGCATTCAAGGCCATAGTAAGATGAGCATTGTCATATCCAATTATTGTACACATGTAATATAAGATAACACTCAATGCTTAAGTTTGAGCCTAGTTTTAAGTTCCTTTTGAGAAAGATCCCAATTAAAGCTTGTTGTGAGGAAATCGACAGCTAGAACATGTATACAGATAACAGTGTATTGCTTTGCCCCATCAGCCATCAATAATAATGAGAATCTCTTAGAATAGTGCCAGTTATACAACTTGTCTATATTAGCCAAGCAGTATCATTTAGAATTAGAGGGATCTAAAATAAAACTTTTCAAATATTAGGGATCAAATGTAAAATTCGAGTATATATTAGGAATCAAAAACATATTTAAGCCTTATCTTAATATCATAATTCTTCACTATGTAAGTTTTTACATTGGCAATACATAAAATTAAATTCTAATTTTATTTCAAACATGAAATAAATTAATTGCAATTGGTTCAACTTTTTTTCAACTAAACTAATTCAATAACTCAGTTTTACATTATCGGTGTATATACATTAAACTTATTAATTAATTTTTATTTTTAAAAGCTTTTACATTTAAAATAATTTTACACTATCAATACATAATCATTTTTCTCTTACATTTTATATTTTAGTAGCATTTATATTTTTCATTTATTTTGATTCTTTTATCTTGTATTATTAAAAAAAATTAATGCATAGAACTTATCTCATTTCATTAATAATCAATTGATGAATACAATCTGGTACAATATCAAAAGAAAGTGGATTAGCATTAAATCTAGGCACCCTAGCTAGAGTGTGAAGAATTAGATTTGCTTGTGATAGCAAGGCAGCAGCAACAGCTAGAGAAATTAGACCAAGAAGGAAGAACAGAGCACCAGTATACCTCAAGGACTTTGTCTGAGCAGGATTGCTGAGTTGGATAACCGTTTCTGCTGAGCTGGACATCTAAGGATCTGTGCCTTGATCTTGTCTGCCATTACTAGGAATATTCTCTCATTTATGTTAGGACCTGTCATCACAGAATTACAAATTCTGTTATTGTAATCCATTATAAATACCATCTAATGAAATAAGGCAGAGTATGAATTGAAAACACAAAACTTAGCTTTCTTTTATTTTAGGAGGTCTGGCCCTCGAAGTCCAGAATTGTCCATTGCGTTCCTAACAATTTGGTGCTCTCGTCTCGCACTCATGGCTTCGAAATCCAATTCTGACAAACTGGAAGATGCCATCGCTAAGCTTACCATCCATCAGCTTAGCCTCAGCGAAAGCCTGTAGACCATGACCCATAAACTTGACACTCTCATCTCAACCTTGGCCACTAAATCCCCTGAACCTTCACCCACCTCACCTCACCATGCTTCCCCATCCTCACCCCCATCCCATCCTCCTCGAGTCAAGCTTGATGTGCCCCGGTTCGATGGGTCTGACCCTTTGGGTTGGATATTCAAAATCACTCAATTTTTTGAATATCACCACACCCCAGACCACGACCGGCTCACCATCGCGTCCTTCTACATGGACGGCCGTGCTCTAGCCTGGTATCAGTGGATGGCCGGTAATGGCCAACTTTCCTCCTGACAGAGTTTCCTTCATGCCTTGCAAACTCGTTTCGCGTCCTCCCAGTACGAGGATCCAACTGGAGCCCTGTTCAAATTAACCCAGAAAACCACAGTGCAGGCTTACCTCTCTGAATTCGAGGATCTCGCGAACCGCATCGTGGGTCTCCCACCTCACTTTCTCCTCAGCTGCTTCGTCTCAGGCCTCAATGCGGATATTCATCGCGAGGTTCAGCCATTGCAACCATTAACGGTTACCCAAGCTGCTGGTCTTGCACGACTGCAAGAAGAAAAGCTCTTCGAGGCGCGACGGGCGATGCGTCCTCGCTCGACCCCATTTCCCTCTCAGCCTCCACCCTCGGGCCCACCCCCAATTTCGCTACCTCTTTCTCCTTCAGGTTCCACAGCCAAGCCTCTCTCCATCATCCCTTTGAAACGCCTCACCCCAGAGGAACTGATTTCGCGCAGAGAGCGAGGCTTATGCTTCAATTGCGACGAACGCTACCATCGTGGTCATCGTTGCAATTCTAGGGTAAACCTCTTAGTGGCTGATGAGGACGAGCAACCCGCTGAAGAATATAACGTGTTGGGCTTGGAACCCGACTCGCCTGACCCATCTGTTCTAAACGAAGCCCAACTCAACTTGCACTCTCTCACTTGACCATTAGCACCAGAAACCTTGCGCTTTTTCGGCCTTGTTGCTGATCATCAGGTGTTAATCCTTGTAGATGGGGGTAGCACCCATAATTTCATTCAAGACTCCATGGTTGCTGGATTGGGCCTTATTCCTCGTCCTACCATGCCTTTGAAAGTTATGGTGGGCAATGGTCAATTCCTTCATTGCCACCAAGTTTGTCAAGCGGTGCCACTGACAATTCAGAACATTGTCTTCCTCGTTGACCTTCACATGTTGCCTCTGTGTGGTGCCAACGTTGTACTGGGGGTCCAGTGGTTACGCTTTCTAGGTCCAATCTTAACGGACTACACCTCACTCTCGATGAAATTCATGCATAATGGACGCATTATTGAATTCACGGGCGAAGATACTTCCACCCTCCAACCTCTCACTTCCAACCAAGTTCGGCGTCTGGTTCGCACTGCCGAAGCCAGCATTGACTTCCACCTTTCCGTTATCCCCCTAGACACATCCCCTTCCGATACATCCAATCCTCCCTGCCCACCCGCAATCCAGTCACTCTTAACCAAATTCGCCTCACTGTTTCAACCTCCCACTACTCTCCCTTCCTCCCGGCCAACAGACCACCATATCCACTTAACCTCAAATTCACAACCTGTTAATGTGCGCCCGTATAGATATCCACATTATCAGAAAGCTGAGATTGAATCACAGGTAGCTTCTATGTTGCAGAGGGGGATTATTCGCCCAAGTACGAGTCCATTTTCTTCTCCGGTGCTCCTCATTCGGAAACACGATGCAACCTGGAGATTTTGCGTGGATTACAGAGCACTTAATGCCCTCACTATCAAGGATCGTTTTTCAATACCTACGATAGACGAGCTATTGGACGAATTAGGTGGCGCTTCCTGGTTCTCTAAATTAGATTTATTACAAGGTTATCATCAGATTCTCATGTCTGAAGAAGATATCTGCAAGACTGCCTTCCGCACACACCATGGGCACTTTGAATTCCGGGTGATGCCCTTCGGGCTATGCAATGCCCCCTCGTCCTTCCAAGCCACAATGAATACAATCTTTCGTCCTTACCTTCGTCAATTCATTATTGTTTTCTTTGATGACATTCTAATTTACAGCGCCACGTTGGAGGATCATGTGCTTCATTTAGAGCAAGCTTTTCAAATTTTGTTGCAGGAACAATTCGTCCTGAAACTTTCCAAGTGCATGTTTTCTCAACCTCAAGTTGAATACCTGGGCCATGTGGTATCGGCACAGGGAGTTGAACCAGTGATGGCCAAGGTGCAGGCCATACAGCAATGGCCGGAATCGCAGTCAGCACGCACTCTCAGGAATTTTTTGGGCCTTGCTGGTTTCTATAGACGCTTCATTCGCGGCTATGCAACCATTGCGACCTCTCTGACCAAATTGGTCACGGCGGATCCTTTTCAGTGGACTGAGGAAGCTCATGCTGCCTTCGTTCACCTTAAACAAATGCTGACATCTACTCCTGTTTTATGATTGCCAGATTTTTCCCTCACCTTCACGGTGGAAACAGATGCTTCTAGGACAGGCATGGGAGTTGTGTTGTCCCAACAGTGCCATCCCATTGCGTATTTTAGCAAAGCTTTTCCTCCGAAAATAATGGGTGCTTCGACATATGTTTGAGAATTGTTTGCAATCACTACTGCCGTTAAGAAATGGCGCCAGTATCTCCTCAGTCGCCGTTTCCATATCCTGACTGATCATCGCAGCTTGAAGGAGTTGCTTACTTAGGTGATTCAAACACCTGAGCAGCAGATGTATCTCGCTCGCTTGATGGGATATGATTACACCATCATGTATCGTTCCGGTAGTTCCAATAAGGCTGTAGACGCATTTTCCAGGTTGCCGGAATCTTCTTCCACTAATTTAATGTTTTTGTCAGTGCCCTGTTTAACCTTTTTGCAGGAACTCCGACAACAATTGAACCAAAACAATGAATTTGTTCAACTCCGCCAATCTATCCTTGATCAACCAGATGTCCATCAAGATTTTTCAGTCACTAATGATTTGATCCTCCATAAAGGACGTATTTGGCTTCCCCAAGCTCTACCTTTTACTTCAACACTGCTCTCGGAGTACCATTTTACCCCAACCGGCGGCCACATGGGCATAGCCAAGACCTTAGCACGATTGACGGAGAACTTCTACTGGAAGGGAATTCGCCAGGATGTAGAACGCTTTATCGCTTCCTGTGTTGATTGCCAACACACAAAGTACGAAACTCGCAAGCCGGCGGGATTGCTCTGCCCCTTACCGATACCCTTGCGCCCATGGGAGGACTTATCCCTCGACTTCATCACAGGGCTCCCGGTGTTCCAAGGCCATACCGTTATTCTCGTGGTCTTGACCGCTTCTCCAAAGGCATTTATCTCGAAATGTTGCCCACGCGACACACTGCATACACGGTGGTCGTTCTCTTCATGGATCTCGTCGAAAAACTTCATGGAATGCCCCGCAGCTTAGTTTTCGATCGTGACCCCTTATTTCTCAGTAGGTTTGGGCAGGAGCTTTTTCATTTGAGTGGCACGAAGCTCAGGCTCAGCTCTGCATATCACCCTCAATCTGATGGACAGACCGAGATCCTGAACAGAGTGATCGAGCAATACCTTCGCACTTTTGTTCATAAGAAGCCATCTTCCTGGGGCAAGCTCTTGCGATGGGTGGAATGGTCGTATAATACCTCTTGGAATTCAAGCTCCGGTCTCTCCCCGTATGAGATTACTTTTGGTAAGAAGACTGTCAATTTTCCGCGATACTTGGAAGGTGATTCCACCATTGCTACCGTTGAAGACATGCTCACTGATCGTCAAGCTATTTTCGAGGAAATTAAGAAGAAATTGGAGAAAGCCCAGAGTCGTATGAAACACTTTGCTGATGCTAGAAGGCGCGATGTTCACTTCAACGTTGGCGACATGGTCCTGGTCAAACTACGACCACATCGTCAGAAGTCAGTGACGGGTCAACCCAGTGGGTTCTCCAAACATGACAAGACATTTTATGGGCCTTTTCGGGTCATTGAGCATATTGGGCCAACAACTTATAGGCTTAAGTTACCAGAGGATGCTCATATACACCCTATCCACCACAGTTCACTCCTCAAGCCTTTTCGTTCTCCAGAGCCCGATAATGACCAGTATTGCAGCACATTGCCTGCTCGCTATGAGAATGATCACCTTGTGATTACCCCGTTAGCCATCCTCAACACGCTTAACTCTGCAGATTCTAAACTAGAGGTCCTTGTTCAATGGCAAGGTTTATCACCTGATGATACCACTTGGGAGAACTGGGATCAGTTGCGTGAAGCTTATCACCTTGAGGACCAGGTGCTTCCGGAAGGGGTGAAGGATGATAGCAAGGCAGCAGCAGCTAGAGAAATTAGACCAAGAAGGAAGAACAGAGCACCAACATCCCTCAAGGACTTTGTCTGAGCAGGATTGCTGAGCTGGATAACCGTTTCTGCTGAGCTGGACATCTAAGGATCTGTGCCTTGATCCTGTCTGCCATTACTAGGAATATTCTCTCATTTCTGTTAGGACTTGTCATCATAGAATTACAAATTTTGTTATTGTAATCCATTATAAATACCATCTAATGAAATAAGGTAGAGTATGAATTGAAAACACAAAACTTAGCTTTCTTTTATTTTAGGAGGTCTGGCCCTCGAAGTCCAGAATTGTCCATTGCGTTCCTAACAACTTGTCTAGGAATCAAACTCAAAGATGAGTTGCTTATCAAGGTGACAGCATTCTTGTAAGCTCTAATAACAGTACCCAGCTTGCTTTCCATGGAGGATGGAGAATGCAAACTGTCAAAGAAATACTTACAATCCATTTTGAAAACAACATTTTGCAACATCAGATCATGAACCCATGTTATAGCAACCAATAAAGAAGTTCTTGCTTCTAGTGCTGGAAGAACACCAGTTCTGTAGGATTTAATGGATGCTACAAAAGCACCTTCAACATTGTCAATGCAAGCACCACGCCCAACGGTTTTTTCCTATTGAAAAATTGTTGTGTCTATATTACACTTTAGTGTACCTGCAGTTGGCTTTTTCCATTGAGAAATGCTAGCACCCTAGGATACTATATGTGAATGTGCTCCAACAATTCTGGATTTGGAAGAATTCCTCCTGGGAAGGATATAGTCCTTGGCTAAATTAAATGAAACAATAGCTGGTTTCTCAATACCATCCCATACTTTTTCATTCTGACAATGCCAAATGTACCAACACTACCACAATGTAATCTTTAGCAACATTTTTTTATCTAATACTTAATAAAAATGTGACTAAAAATTTTTTATGACATTCAAAAAATGTTACAAAATTATGAATAAATGTTACTAATGTTTTTTTATGGCATTCGAAAAATGTCACAAAATTATGAATAAATGTTACTAATGTTTTTGTAACATTTACCAAATGTTGCATAATCCATGTTATTAAAATCTTTTTGTGATATTTTTAGGCTTTAGCAACATGAACTATATACAACATTTAATAAAGTATCGTAAAAACATATCAATAACATTTATTTATAATTTGACAACATTTTTTAATGTGACCAAAGGTTTTTAGTAACATTTTTATTAAGTGTTAGACACAAAAACTGTTGTTAAAAGTCACATGTAATAGTGCGAAGCGTGGAAATAAAATTAAGTTGTCCATTATTGGTTGGATTATGCATCGACATTGAGCTTCAACCCAAAGAGTAGTGATTCTTGAGCATCCAAAGAAAGTGTGTCATGTCGTTTCTGGCTCCCTGTTACACATTGGGCAAATGATGGGGCATAGAACTCCTTTTGTAGATAACCAGAGTCTAGTTAGGAGGCAATCTCAAACCAATCTCCATATGAAGAGCTTTATTTTTTGAGGAAAATGCATATCCCAAATGAGCTTCTAGTCACCTTCCACACGTAAGTGAGAAATCAATAATTCCATGGCATGATAATACGCAAACTTGATGGTGTAATCTTTGTCCTTGCTATAATTCCACACCAGTTTGTCTTCATCCTCTACAAAATGGATTGGCATGGATAGAATCTTGCAGCATCACTCGAATTGAAATTATGCTGAATATCATCATTGGGCCAAGTTTTAGTAGTAGGCTCAATGAGTTCACAAACTCTAAGATCTTCCAAACTATCTCGGGTTGTCAGTATCGCGTAACCAAGGATCATTCCATGCAATGAGGCTTTTACCATTTCCCAAACGCCACCTAATGCATGCTTAACGACCACCTGTGAAGAATAGATGCTACGCCAAATAAAGCTTGGGTTGTGGTCCAAATTAGCTTCCAAAAGGTTCCCCTAAGCAAAGTATTTAACTTTGAAGACTCTAGTTACAATAGCATCTTAGTCAGATAGGAATTTCCAACCTTGGTTCTCTGCATGGCTGAGTTAAAGCCATAAAGATGACGAAAACCCAAATCTCCATGTTCTTTTTTCTAGGTTACGTGATCCTAATTAAACTAATTTATCTCTCTTCCAGAATTCTTATTTGGGCCCCACCAAAAAGAATTTAGCATGTTTTGAATCTCATCACCAAGGGAATTAGGAAGCAAAAAGGTACTCATGCAATAGGATGGGATTGCCTGGGCCACTAATCTTCTATTATATATATACAAACAAGGCTCTGACAATGCCATCTGAGCCTTTTTTTTTGCCACGGGTCATCTTGCCAACAATCCACCTTCCTGCCCAAAAACGTCATTGTCAAACATTTATTTTTTTTATTTTATTAATTTATTGCATTTCTTCTGCTTCCCATAAGAAATGTCAAGCGCCCATTTTTTTTTTACCATTTTCCCGTTCTCACTCCTAGTTCTCACTCACCGTTTTCCATTCTCATTCTCTCTCTTCATAACACTCTTTCTTTTTACACTTCACACCAAATGTCTGCACTCTTTCTCTCTCTTAATAACCCACTGCAATGGAAGACAATGCCTTGGTGTTGTTGTGTACCGGTTCCGTTTTCATCACGTGAAGAAAAAAATAGATGTTCTTCCATTTCGTGTTTGACGTTAGCTACGCTAGAGCTAGAACCTCAACAGGTTCGTGTTGCTTTTGTTCTGCCTTTGTTATGTTTTCTAAGTTCCTCAGCCTTCATCCTGTTTGTTTGCCTTGAATTTACAGCTCAAATCTATATCATTGGGCTATTTTCTTTAGTTTCATGACCCTTCGACACACAAAGGCTTGATTTTTTTTCCATTGTTCTGCCTTTGTTTGGATTTGTTAGTTCTGGCAGTACAAAAGATTTTTTTTTTTTGTTCCTCACCCTTCTTGACTAAGGTTGAGCATTGTTCTTGCTTTACATTTAGTGTTTCTTTTGTTCTGCTTTTGTTTTGTGGCCTATACCCACATTTTTGTTACTTTTTTTTAACTATTTTACTTTTAAAGCCTTCGTCCTATTATCTTTTAGAACACAAAGGCTTTGTTATTTTTTCAATTGCTCTACCTTTTTTTTTATTTGTTTGTTCTCGCAGTACAAAAGATGAAATTTTTTGTTGTTCCTCCTGCTTGGTCAAATTCAAATTTTTTGCCTTTCATTTCTATTGCATGTTCATCATTTTGTGTGCTTCGCTTTTGTGCTTTTCCAAGACCTAATTTTTTTGGTTTCTGGGGTTTTTCCTGTGACGGTCGAATGGTTCACATAAGTTTCTCATATGTTCTTCCATGTGTTCTTCGATTGTCTGCTTTTTTTTGTGTGTTCCTCACCCTTCTTGACTGTGGTCCAACATTTTGGGTTTCTTGGGGTTTTGCCGGTCAGATTCGAATGTTTCCCATATGTTTCCCCTATTTTTGTTGCATGTTCTTCTATTCTTTGCTTTAACATCTTTAACTTTTCTATATACTGACTGCACTTTTGCTATTTTCTTGGCTGAGAACAACAAACAACAAACAATCCGACAACGACAACTCTCAGAAACGGACGCCATTCATAGGTATCCGATAACTACAACTTTGTTTCTTCCCCATTTCTTCATTTGTTTGTTTATTAATGCGGTAATGGAGTTTTGATGTTAGATTCATTTATGCATTTAGGTTACAACTTTAGTGATGGAGAGGAACAGAAAGGAGAGTTCAGACGAATGGAGAAGAACGAAAATGGGAAACGGGACAACGGCGAGTCACTGAATCGCATCGAACGAAAATGCCTATTTTTATCTTTTTTTGTGTTCCATGTTTGGGCTCCTTTCTTTACCGTGTTCATCTTTGTATTACTTACAAAAAATGACGTCTATTACTATGATTAACTTTGAGGTTCACGAGTGATCTTCAATCTTCTCTAATATCTTTGTTCTTATTACGGTAACGTATCAACGTGTACAAAATCTCTGAAGTAGATATTCTTAACATTTGTGCTTATACAGGTTAAAAATAAAAATAAATTATTTTTAATGCTTCTGTGTTTTCTTTCCTTCAATTTCCCACTATTTTATGTCTTCTACGTTTTTGCTGCTTCAATATCAATAAACATTTATTATTTTCATCAATGTCAATCAGCATTTATTATTTTCGTCAATGTCAATCAACATTTATTATTTTTTGTCTTTTATGTTTATTTTGCTGAATTAATGTTTCCAATAAAAATAATGTTGAACTTCCAATCCCATTTTGAATTCAACTGTGTGACATGATGGCTTTTCGATATTCCCCTTGCATCTGATAACAATAATAAATTAAAAAATAATAATAACAAAAATATTTTTTTATAATTAATAATAATAATTAATAATAATGATTTATAATAATAATCATTTATAATAATTATTATTATAATCAATTTTAAATATTACAGTATCAATTTCAACATATTATTAAAATCAGCTTCAATTTTGTATTTGTTTTTGTCGTAGCCATTGTCAATTTATTAATGTTTTATTAATAAACATATTTTATTCGTATTTCTGTTAATTTTCATTTCAAATTAATAGGTACTTAACCGTCATAAATTTCAAATTAATATCCATCCTTTTTTTTATTCCAAAACAATATTAGAAATTAAAATACACAAACTTAAAAGGAACAAAAAACAAACAAAAAACTTATAAGGATCAAATTGAAGAAAAAAATCAACTTACAAGAACGATTAAAATTAGAAATATAAACTTAAAGGGATAAAAAATAATAAAAAAATATTTATGGATCCTGAAAACATATTTAAGTAAAAAAGAAATGTATTGAGATTACAAAATCAGGAGGGGGAGAGAAAGGATAAGATTTCTCTTAATAGATATACTAGATAAATACTAACCAATGTCATCAAAAGTAAAAAAGAAAATTATTGAAAACAGTATTGACATACCCTGCCATAATTTTTAATGCAATGTAATATTCAATAAAAAATTTCTGTTATTAAATCTTAAACCAACACAACCTAAAACGATCTAATAGACATTTAAAATCTGTTCCTTAACCATTAATGTCAAGTGGATGCAGTTATCGTTTTGTTACTAAAATTTTTATGTTACTTAACCATCAATTTTAAATATTGTATTATCAATTTTAACATATTATTTAAATCAGCTTCGATTTTGTATTTATTTTTGACGTAATCGTTGTCAATTTGTTAATGTTTACTTAATAAGCATATTTTATTTGTATTTTTGTTAGTTTTCATTCCAAATTAATAGGTACTTAATGAATTTTAATTATTTTGTTAGGATATTAAAATTATCATGATTTTCAAATTAATAAGCGTATTCTGTTAGGACATTTAAATAATTTTAGTTACAAATACTATTTTTTTTAAAAAAAAATGCAATCAACAATTTAAATGCACGGGTTTTAGTCATGTGCATCTCAAAGGTTCTTCAATCAAAAAGAAGAAAAAAATGCAATCAACAATTTGAAGGCACGAGTTAACACTATTAATATCTGATTTTGATCATGTACATTCCAAAGGTTCTTCAATCAAAAAAAAAAAATACAATCAACAATTTAAAGGCACGAGCTAATACTACTAATATCTGATTTTAGTTATGTTCATTCCAAAGGTTCTTCAATAAAAAAAAAAAAAAATGCATCCAACAATTTGAAAACATGGGCTAGCACTACTAATATCTAATTTTAGTTATGTGCATCCCAAAGGTTCTTTCACGTGCCTTCCTTTCATATTTTTATTAATATTGTAAATTCAATACCTTTCAGTATCAAATAATTTTTCAATTTCTTTTTAATTTTGACTGAACAGTTTATGGTTTGTTTTGATTAATAATGGACTTAATTCGTTAACTTATATTTTTCTCATATCTTTTTTCTGTCTCTTGATGTTTCATAACTTAGTGTTCTTGATGTTTCATGACTTAGTGAGGTATATATTATCCAATAATGTAAGCGTTTGATCCACATATTTTTATTGTATATCCTTTCTTTTATTTCAAACAATATATCAAACAATATATAATATTAACACATTACCTTAAAATCATACTTTATTATCTACATGTAACTCAATATTAATTATTTTAACTTTTCAATACTGAAATAGAAGTATCAGGCCCATGGATCGGCACGGGCTAAACTGGCTAGTTTAAGTAGAAATTTTTTCCCAACTTTTGATAGGTGTATGCTAGACCAACGATTTATTTTGTTCTAGATCCTATCTCTCAAACAGTTGAACATAGCCTTTTTCTTTCTTCCTATCATTGATGGCAAATATTTCAATGTTCCTAAGCGTTTAGAAACACCTAGGAAGCTGGAAATATTATCTTTGACGCTTTGCTGAGTATTTTTCCTAAAGAAAATTTTTGACTTGGAAAAATTAACACAGAGGCCAGACGCTTTCTCAAAAGTGCTCAATATATTATGAAGAGTTTCAACCTCTTTATTTGTGGTCTTGCAAATAATAAGTGTGGGAGGGGAGGAACCTGCACGCTTTGGTCCCATGTGTTGTCAAATATTTTTAATTATGTTTACTATCTATCTTTTTTATGATATTCTCTTTCTTTATTTTATAGATGGATTAAAATTGCATATTGAGCATTATAAAGGACCAATGCATTATTTTATGGATTGATATATTTTTTTTTATAATAGAAGGGATTGATGTGCATAAACTTAGTATTTATTATACTATTAATTATTTAGCAGTTTTATATAAAATATATCTATTTATCAATTTAACTATGAAATTATCACTACTAAAAAACCTGTTTCCATGGTGGTTTTCTAATAAATTTTAAAACGATTTTGAATCGTCTTTGTAGTCAGTCTTGTGGAAAGTCAAGACTTTTCATAATAGTTTCTAAAAAAATATTTTAGAAAAACTATCATTCTAAGACGGTTTTAAACATAAAATCATCTTAGAATATTTTTTTATAAAAAAGAATGAAGATTCTAAGACGATTTTTTAAAAATCATCTAAGAATCCTAGTTCTTTTTAAAAAAATCAAAAAAATTAAAGATTCTAAGACTGTTTTTTAAAGAACCGTTTAAAAAAGTCTCTTTTTTTAAAATTAAAATATGGAGGATTCAAAAATGATTTTTCCAAAAATCGTCTTAGAATATACACTTTCTAATACGTTTTTTTATATAAAAATCTTAGAATATTTTTTTAAAAAAAATAAAAAAATTCTAATAAAATAATACAAAAATAGAAAATTCTAATAAAATAATATATAAGGTTAATAACAAAATTTCTATATCAATTCTAATAAAATAATAAAAAATGGAAAGTTTTAATAAAATAATACATGCATGTATGTTCGTATAAATTCATAAATAATAGTAAATCCCTAATACCCCAAATTAATTCTTAGAGAAAAAAGTTGCAGTATTAGATTCAATAGCCAACACCATTTTCTCTTCTCTTTTAAAAATTGAAAGAAGTCTTAGAATGTCTTTTTTGTAAAAACAATTAAAAATTAAAAGTTGTACGGAAATTATTTCAATTAAGTAAATTATTATGAAAAGACACTATACATTCACAGAAACAAAACAAAAAAATTATACTGAACAACAAATTAAGAATTGGCAACTTCCTCTAAGCCTATCCTGTTATCCTTTACACTGGGAAGCAAATCTAAGGTAACATTGAATAATTACAAATAATCCAAAGACAGATAACTAACAGAGATCTCCAAAAGAAATTATTATGCATGAGGTTTTCCAAATCACCTTGAATCCAAAATGAAAGGAGAATAGTTAAAAGAAGTACTTGAGCATTAGCACTAGATGAAACCAGGATGTCAAGACAGGTTGAAAAGGCCAAACCAGTAATTCGCTTTTAATGACCCTACAATTTAGATATCAAGTAGAAGATAGCCCCAAGAGAAAATATGAGACAAATTAAAAATAATAGCATTTAAAATGAAAAAAAAAACAGATGCAATGCATAATTCATGTCTAATAAAGTAACTTCAAACAACTTGATTAAACCAAATAATTTCACAAAGAAATACAGACATCAAATAATAAAGATATCCAAAAGATGTCAAGTCCTCCACGGTATGTAAGGGTATGGCATAGTGGAATTAAGATACCAGTAGAATAAATTAGAAAAATAACAAGCTAATCCAACATGCTTGTGCAAATATTAATAGAAATGAAACATTAGTCATAATACTTAAATATAAATTTCTAATTGTTAAGTTAAGACCATTAGCATTAGCAAGAATTTTGAATACAAAAGATTTAAAAAAAGTTAACTCCACCTATAGTCCACCCTCTGCATCAGGGCTTGTTAAAAGATTAATATTATCCATGTCCCAAAATTTGATTTGGCCATCTTCACCAGCAAAACAATAATAAAATAAAAACTCATCTTTAAATTTATTAAATTATCAGCATTTACAACAGTGAGGAATTCCAGCCATCATTGCTTCATCCCAAAAAAATAATGGAATCCGAATTCCTTCTATTAAGAGAAACCCACAAAAATTTCAGCTCCATTTGATTCCAAATTTTAAAACCATCTAAAAGCAATTTCAATGATATCTGTATATGGACAAACCTGTCTAAAGACTCAGTCAACTGCACTATTTTTAGACTCACAATTTTCCTGTATAAATAAATATCAAAGTGACAATATTTACAAGACATGCCATGAAAATAGATGTAAACTATTTTTAGCCTTCAAGTAGTAATTGTTCACAAAACTTTAATCTCGACAATGAGTTCAAACACAAAAATATAAATAAGCAACATCAGAAAAAGGGGAAAGGAAGAGATGCAAAGCAACATACACATCTAGAAGGCACATTGTGTCCACTAATTCCTCTAAGGCTTAATTCAAAATCAAAATTTGAAGAGAGGATTGGAGTTTTCATCAATTCCTAATATTCCTGTGCTGAAGATGAGAATATCATATTGGCATTGTACCATATATTGTATGACCTAAGAAATAAAGACAAATAAATCAATCTGCCAAAAGAACTAAGAAGAACAAGAAATCACTTACAGCACTTGCAAGCTAGTTATTGTTCCAAGTGAGGAAAGAATAGGCCCTTGAATGCTGTTTCCACACAAGTTTTTGTGATGCACAAGTAACATAAGTATAAGTAATATGAAAAAGAACATGCTCCATGTTTCTATATCTTAGGGAATAGTGAAATTAAAAAAAAAAAGGTCAGACAAACTCATGAAATTACTCAGGCTTAATATAATAAAGCCCACATGATCCTGCCAACAGTAAAAAACTGCATAAGGCTAATCCATAGTGAATATATTAGTAACAACATCAGGAGTAAAATTCATTCATTGAAAAATGCAACATTGTTGCATCAGGAATTCATGATCCAGGAAAATTACTTTATATAAGTTATGAAACATCTTAACTTGAAACCATGAAAGTTATGATAAACAAGCTACATTTGGCAACAAAAATTCTTGGATTCATGTTATTCAGGCCTATGGTACGATACTCTGAAGAAAAAAAATAGAAACTAGATTCATCAAAATATTTTTAAACCAATCATTTCATGATAATCAAGCCCAATAAATAAAAATGGGAAATGATTGATCTTGGTAGCAAACTCCTTCCTTGAAACCTCTAAAACATCTATATACCAATCATAATAATCAATCAACCTAAAACAATAAATATTATTTCTTCAATCTTAATTTCACAGGAATTTCAATCATAGTATACTACAGGAAATGCAGCAAAAAAAGAAAAACACTGTACCTCTTAATGCCAGAATTTCAACATAATTGAGCCTTAAACCACGAGCAAGTTGTTTCTTTACAAGGTAGCGAGCATTGTGCAGGTCTAGTTTCTCTAACTAGACAATAAGTAATTATAAACAAGACAGTATGAACAGGCAAGAAAAAATTTCTATTCAATATCATTTGAAATTCATTCAAGAAAAAATTTGAAGGAGAAAAATCAAACTACCAAAAACGGATATGTTCTCCCTCCTGAGATTAGTATTTTAAGTTATTTAAATCTCATAACAACCAATAAAAGGATTTATGATCTTTACCAACAGGTTCAGGAAGAGAAAGCTTCCTACAAAGTCCATCAATGCCAGCAGCAAGTATGGCAGTTAAGCCCAAGTATGGATTGGTAGAACCATCAAATGATTTCATCTCAAAGTTGCTCACTAGACCATTAGGAGTTCCAGGTGGAGACGTAGCTTGCAATGGAGTCTCCTTATTTTTGTTTCCCAAGAAAAGCTATGCATCACTCCATGTGTTAGAAACAAAAAATGTTACATACAAATGCACAATTGATGTTGGAGGAGCCACCATTGATGGCAATACAATCATCACCTGTTTAATTATAAAGACAGTGTAAGTTCAAATTACACATATAGTAAAAAAAAAAGACACTAATTTGAAATTCGATACTGTATATATTTTCATTAGATGAAAACTTTTTTTAATTTATCAGTTGCTATAGTTGAATCTTCGATCATGATATTTTTGGAAGTAGAAATGTCAAATCCATCAGTGTTAGGACTATCACCAGGAGCACTAATATTAATATGAGAAAATGTGGCACCCTCACGACCATTTACGTGTATGTGAGATTTTGGACTATTAATCATGATCAGGTTGGTAACACTAAGAGAATTGAAGGAATTGATAATAAGAACCTGCATCATCCACATGAAAATCTCAGTCATGTGATATTGAGAATAAATTAGAAACTATATGATTATTATATTCATACACCCAGATTTATTTTTCTATCTCATTTTTATCCTTTTCTCCTATTTTTATATTTATTTCACACCACATCATTTGTTAAATTTATTAATTTCTCTCTCTTCATTTATTTATTTTTGTTTTTTTTCCTTTTCCATTCATACATGTATACTCCAAATTTGAGATGTATGTGTAGTTTTTTCCGAAACTATAATTTGATTCCTTTCCATCTTTCAAGTTATCAGTCATTTGACTACATTTGGCTTGGTATACACACCCAGTACTAGTAGGCCCCAGATTTGCCACAACAAATTTTTTAGCTCCCAGATTGAATAACCCTTGCATGTGGTGAAATGTTAATATAATAGTAAGTTAGTAACCATAACACCAAAATTTGTAGGAGAAATATTTAGAAACAAAACAAAGGACTTTATAAAATTATAATGCTGAAAAATATTACAATGAGCTGAACTCCGAGTTTTGATATCATGATGGTCACAAAGATTCCACCTCCACCAGAGGCATAGTTTACACCCTTCAAAACTATTGGTCCAATTGTGGAGGGTGCCAAATAAGGTGGGGTGAAACCGGTACCCAATTCCTAACCTGGTGGAGCAAGAAAAACTCATCAGTCAAAACAAATAATAGTATATTAATAATAAACTAAGTTGCACGGGAAAAAAATGTATAAGCATATCCTATGAGACTAATTATCAATGAAGGGAACTGAATGAGTAATGTGTCCTTTTGATCAATTTTGTGCTCAAGAATACAGTATTATCAGAGAAACAGAGCAATCTGGATACAACTTATAAAATAAAAATTACTTGAACTTAAAATAATGTTCACATATCTACACTATATGACTGTAAAATTAAATGGAACAACTTAGAAATACTTGTTACTCTAAATTAGTTATTTCTATTTGATAAACGATATTGGAAAGCTCCTACTTCAACCTTAGACTTTTTCTTTTATGGCTTTTTTTCCTTGATCCATGACATACTCAAAAGTAGAAAGAACTAAAACCACTACCACTAACGAGCCTTTCAGTCTTCTAACTTTATTCAGAGACTGAGAAGAGAGAGTTATAGCATTCAAATGCACTCAGACAAATTATATTTTTGGAGCTTTTGTTATCTAACAATATCACACCTGCTAAAGCTACTAAACAATAATAACCTCACATTTCTAACACTAAGTCAATTGAGCACTTGAACTTGCAGAAACAACAAGTGGATTAACGCATAAAATTTGACAATTTTGCGGACTTTTGAGGTGCAATGGTGCATCTAAGACCACCTGACCTGCAAGAGAGATTTATGAAATAAAATATATTTTAGTCACCAAAGTAAGATAATAGAAGATTTTAGTGCTAATTGAAATATAATAAATTGAGAATAATGCAGACAACCCACAGTGATAGAGAGCAAACCATTATACAGTGATAACACTATAGACAGTGGCCAGTGCACATGAAACCAAAACCAAAAATAGAGCATTAATGATGCAAATGCAAGGGACACTGAGAAACTTATGGAGAAGAAAAGACATTGTAACTTAGTGAAAATGTTTCAAGGCTAGTGATGCTAACAGGCTCCTCCAGATCATTGACACCAGAGTTTCTCAGAGTAACTTCAAGATCATTAAATGTGTCCAACCTTCTAAGCTGAGAAGATCTTTCTTGAAAGTGAAATGTTCATTTCATGTGTGAATACTGAAGTTTACAGCTCTGAGAGTTTCGTGCAAGCTGAGTTAGTTACTTACCACAACACAGGTTAAGCCTTCATGAAAAAGATCTGCTGAAGCTGCTGTAGTACGCAATGCAAGGTCTAGAAGAAAGTAAACAACAGAGAGGAAAACAATAAAATAGAAAAGGAAAACCACATAATTAGAATATAGGCCCCTTTCAAAATTAAAATAGGCAATTGACAAATTAAATTTACTAGGAGAACAAAAAATTTAGAGTGTGTTTGGATAGAAAATTTTAACTAAGGAAAGTAATTTATTAGAGAATTTGAATTTCTGTAATTTAAAATTCAATGTTTGAATATTTTTTATGAAGAATTTAAAATTTTGAAATTTTAAAATAGAATTTTAAACAACTAAAATTCTGAAATTTCAATTTCCTTTTAGAAGGTGAGAAATTGAAATTCTCTTCTTACCGTCTTCTTCAAGAAACACAGTCTGAGCTCCTAAAATATCAATCGGGTGTGAGCATAGAGGAACACGTATAACTAGCACACCAATCATATCTTTTCTTTTTTTTTCATTCATTTTTTTTATCCTCATAATTTTAATTTTTTTTATCCAAACACAAAATTTTGAAAATAAAAGAATTTCAATTGAAGTATTTGAAATTCTTAAAATTTAAAATTTCTCCATCCAAATACACTCTTAGGATAAATTGAAAGATATTTCATTACTATACCTGCACTCTTAGGATAAATTGAAAGATATTTCATTACTATACCTGCAGCTTCTCAACTGAGACTTCATCATGTTTTTTAGCCGGTTCATCTCGGGCAATATCCATAAAATGTACTAAGAAATCACCCTGTATGATCATGAATATTATATTATAATACAATGAGTATAAGCCAAGAAAAAGGGTGTTTCTGAAGTGTACATTATCATTGGGAATTGATTCCTGCAAGGAAGAAGAAAACCAGTCTTTGATATGCATCTGTACAATAATGGGTAAACCCTTAAATTAGTTTTTGGTGTCAGTCACTTTAGTCCCTGACTTTTAAAGATAGTCCTGAGTTTGTAGTCATTCATTGTCGTCCTTAATGTCAATGAAAAATGAGATAGAAAAGGACTAAAGACTAAGGAGAGTGCCTTTTTACAAAGTTTGGGAGTAAATTTTAAAAAGGGACAAAGGGGACTAAAGTGATTGACGGATACAATCTTAGGGACTAAGTTGAGGGTTTACCCATACAATTACACTGCCTTTATCAAATCAGCTGAACATTTTCTTCCAATGAATAAATCATCAAACACCCAAAACTCACGAAGTTCAAAACAAAGACTTCTATTTTGTAAAAGCTTTTTTTCAGCACACAAGATCTTACATAGAATACAGATACACAAGGGGGAGTTTGAATTCAGAAAATGTCTCTTGTTTCCATTTTAATTACACAAATGTTAGATCATAACATATAACTGCCTAATTTGAATTTAATATAAAATAATTATGCTATAACTTCCTAATACAAAATTGTAACTTCCAAATTCAGAACTTTGCCTATCATGTGCTCATGCAAGAAATGATCTTACGAGTTATGATTAGTGGGAATCATAGTAACTTTGAAAGATTTCCAAAATAGGTAAGTATTATAATGCTTGTGAATGCTTTTCCACTGTATTTTTTCCTGTATCAAGCATTCCAACTTCACTTCTTTCACCAATGCAATATATAACAAGATCACCATCTTTTGGCAGCACATGGCCATAGATTCACTGTGTCTTCCCATTTTCATTGCATCCATTTTTTCAGATTTTCATTTTATCTATTTTTCCCATAATACAGAAACCAATCAGGCACAAGCACCATTCTCAAATTCACTCTGGAGAGAACAATTATAACTACAATTATAAAATTGTGATAATATACATTATAATACTCATTAACAAGGACTACAAACTACAAAACAAAAGGGTTGTTAGTAGAAAACCTGAAACATCGATAAATATAAATACCAAATTACCAATTATGAGTGAATCTAAGATCACAAATTAAAGTAAAGGATTTGGATCCCAAACTACCTGGCGAACATCTTCAGCGTGCCGAGTATATGACAGTGACAGAATTCCAAATTTGTTTTTAACACCCCAGGTGCTTATAACCTGAAACAAATAAAGCAAAATAAATCATTTGAAAAGATATTGTGGAACACTTAAACAATAATAAAAAGTGACCTATTGCACAGTAAAGTTAACATTCTGGGTTCAATGATATTACCTCTAGCCATACAGAAGTAGTTTGTGTGACACCCTCTACCACACACACATATTAATAATAATAAAAAGGAATAAGAATGTGGAATTAATTGAAAATTTTAAAACACATTTAAATAAAAACATTTCAAAAGGATAAAAGATTCACATTTGCTCAGTGATAAAAATAATGATAAATCAATCTCAACTGAAAACAAGGTCGCTCATTCTGAATGAAAAGAAGTCACACTAAAGCAGAAAGCATAAAACAACTATATTATTCTTGAAATTATAACATATGAAATAAAACCCTATGCCCCGATCAGAGCATTTTCCTGGCACATGCTAAGCTTCTCCATCTCTAACATGAAACTCGTCATATATTGGCTCATCTAAAACAAAATAATAATCAATCCAAACACAAACATACACCAGGAATGAGTTGTCACATTTATAAATAAAATACAGATAAACAAAAATATAAGCAAAATACATTGTACAATTATTTAAAACATATCTCAACTTAATACAATCCACATCATTTCACCGCTTTATCGTTTAAATTTATTTTCAATCACCAATCACATTACACA
The DNA here is from genome assembly GCF_000004515.6 of Glycine max. Lineage (NCBI taxonomy): Eukaryota > Viridiplantae > Streptophyta > Magnoliopsida > Fabales > Fabaceae > Glycine > Glycine max. Next base: position 34,433,619 of record NC_038248.2, on the reverse strand, counting down.
TGAATCACACACTCCAGAAAATAACATCAAAACATCCGTCGTTAAACTCAATGAAAGTCAAACACAAACATTATGAAACAGATACACTAGACTCAAGTCTACATACAATGTGGTACCATTTTCAGTGAAAAACCTCGTCGGATGCTTAGGAGTACATGACAAGACACGCCTCACAATGGGTAAATCAGGTCACTCTCATTAAGTAAAATCATAGGGAGACCCGTCAGGGTCACTTTATCTTGCGAGAATGATCCAACCATACGAGATTGGCACAGACTTAAAGGAGCACTCAAACCGAGTGTATTTACCCACAAAGTCTAGACTCCGAGAAGTCCGTCAGGGTCTTTCCCTTCTGATTCAGGTTCAACCCAAAAAATATTTTAACACACTGCCTATAAACTATGCAATACATACAACTACTCAATTGTTTTCAAAATCTCAATTATTTTCAAAAAAATGATTTTAACTCGTCGCGCCTTAAGTGATTAAACTCGTCAGGTTCCAACAGTGAAACTCATCATAAACTCATCGCTCGTCGCCCTTAAAGGGTCTTACAATTATGTGATTGTATAATTCATAGCTCACAACTCAATACATACAGCATCTCAACACCTGTGTATTTCATAATTCATTACATACTAAAATTTATCATTTACACACAATCTCAATCACAATTTCATGATCTCAATAAAATAATTTATCACATCTCATGAATCATACACATATCACCCAGTAGTAATATTTACATGGCACAAAACATGTATAAATTAAATCAAACTATATTATTTTAATTAAAAAGAACTTCTACTACAAACAAATTAAAATCTAGCAAAAGTAATCATTATTAAGCAACAATTTCTACAACTTAATAATTTCTATAACTTTATTCAATTTTTATTTTTATTACTTTTATTATTTGAAATATTTTTAATATATATATATATATATATATATATATATATATATATATATATATATATATTTAATATATATACATATAACCAAAAGGAAAAGAAAACCAGGACCACGCAAATTGGAACGCCACTTTTTTTTCTTCTCTGCAATTCGTAAACATGAACGCGCAAATCAACAAAATGGTTAGAATTAATTCACTAAGAAAGTGAAAATCAAATTGGAAAGTCACTTTGGGTTATATACATATGATTACTATTATATAATTCAAATTGAAATCAAAGCATTGAAACGTGTAAATAATTCACGTGAAATCAAAACTTGCAACATATGTAAATAAATCAAATTTGCACAAGTGAAATTCAATCACAATGACAAGTGAAAAATTTAGGGAAAATAGAGTTTAATTTAAAAAAAAAAAAAAGAAACAACTCAAAATAATTCAAAATTGATCCTCTAGGGATCCCATGTTCATTCTAATCACCAAGTACGAGTAACTCACCATTTATCTTGATGTAGTCCCTCAAGCATTCTTCGTTAGCAATGGTGGTGTTTCTGGTGCTCTCTAGAGCTCCTCCTTCGGTTGCTCTGTTAGGGTTCTTAAGAGTTAAAGAAAAAGGAATAGAAATGTTTTCTAAAGTTGCTTAGGGTTAAAAAGTTGCTTTATATAGTGAGGAAACTGATGACCTAATTCTCTTATTTATTTATTTATTTATTTAAAAGAAAAGCCAAAAGGCACGGTTGTTACAGTTTCACTTCCTGTGAATAAGTATTGATGGATAAAAATGGTGTCTCCCTTCTTCATTGCCTATAAATAGAGAAGCGCTCCACCATTTTCCTCTCCATCGTGGGCCTCTCACTCAGCGCTGGCGTAACTATATATCCTTCTTACTTTTATTACATTTACTCTTGTCTTTCTCTTTCTCTTCCGCTTCGCCTTCCTCTTCTTCTTCTTCGTCTTCGCCAATCTCTTCTTTCTTCTCCTTAGCAGCGTCTTCCTCTTCTACTTCCTGAGAATGATGCTTCCTTGGACAACGTCGCTACAACATCTGAGGACGCCAATGCCGACTACAAGGACACATTTTTGTGCAGACGTCGTCTTGGAGGGGAGGCTTGGTGTCTTCTAGGGTTTTAGTGGCCATGTTTTTGGTGGGAAGGGGGAGAGAAATTAGGAACCATAGCGGAGAGCGAAACGACATCATTAAGGGTTTGGGAGATTCTGTGGAGGAGGTGGAGGGAGAGGGGATTTGTTGTGGAAGAGATGGGTGAGAGAAGCCGAAAGAGGTAGAAGAGGAGTCGGAGAGTGAAGCGCAAAAGGGTAGACGAAGACATTTAAAACTAAAAAATACATTCACTTCTAAAACGATTTTATAAAAGTTGTCTTAGAATGACAAACTGTCTTTGTTGAGAAATCTCATATTACAAAATTGTCACTGTTATATATACCAAGACAATTCTTAAGGAACCGTCATTTCACCGTCCTAAAAAATATTTTTTCTAGTTTATAGCTATTCTTATTTTTGCAGGAAATTATAGTTATTCTTTATTTAAATTATTTGTGTTAAACCATATAATAAGTTTAAAATAATAAAAAATATAATTAAATATTTTTAAATCATATATAACATTAATTTTGTCACATCAATAAAATATTACATGATTTCAAATTATATATTGTGATTTTTTTATATTTATATGATATAAAATTTTAATTTAATAATTCATTTTGTAAAACAATTATTTAAAGAAAGTTATTAAATAGTGAAAAAATAATTTAATTTATATTGGTATAAATCTATCTATTCTAATTCTTTTTATAATTAGTTATAACATCGTTTAAAAAAAGTTATTAAGGATATCACATGAAAATGTCGAATTAGTTCTTTACAGTACATTTCTTCTGTTCATTCACGCACTACAATTCAACATCATCTTCCGCCATCAATTACTTGATCTGGATTCTGTTTTGGAGGCAATAAGATACAAGTCTTGGGTTGGAGGCTAAACTCAATCTTTTCTTTCCTCTTTTCCTTTCCTTTCTATGTTTGTTTCATAAGAATCATTTTATATTTTTGGGAATTATATCTTAGAAATGTTATTCTTTGACATATATAAAATATGTTTATTTAACATTTTTAAAAATATTTTAAAAATTTTTATTGGGAAATTCAAACGAGGAAACATCTAAGAGATAATAATCATAAACAATCACATAAATAAATTTAATATCACATTTTAACATAAAACCTTAAGTCTCATTAATATTAATTTTTCCGATATTTATCTTTCTTAGATTTTCCAACAATTGGAAAATAATAAATAAAAAATAAAATGAAAAAGGAAAGTTATAGTGGAATTATAAAATAATTTATCACATTCTCGTGAGAATGTAAATTTCCGTTCTCATTAGCGTGAGAATAAAAATTACGTAGAGATAAAAATACAACTTTTCCGAAAGGGAATTAATATTTTTAGATAACCATCTAACAACAAACATAGGAATAAACATACATATCTGTATATTCTCTGGAATACAATATAATTCTGTGATACAAACCTCCTCATTCTCTTGTTTCAATGCTTAATTATGATGGATGGTGTTGGGATCCCTCCTTAATTGGAGAGGTTTTAGAAAATTCTAGAGCTTTCTAGAAAAGTGTAGAATTTTCTAGAACGTCCTAGAGAACTCTAGAGTAGTGTAGAACTCTCTAGAAGCTTGTGGAAGAATGTGGAAACCTCTGGAATATTCTGGAGATGTTTGGAACCTTCTAGAACCTTATGAAAGAGTATGGAAGGGAGTAGAAGAGTGTAGAGACTCCTAGAATGTGTGGAGCATTCTAGAGAATTAATCTCCACCCTAGGATACAAGTAATCTCCACCATTCATTGTGAAGGTGGAGTAGTATAAATAAGGGTAGGAGCCTTCATTCCTATCCATCCAAGACAAAGAGTGAATCTACTTCTTAGAGTGAGAAAGAGCCTCTTTGAGAGAGAAGATAAATAGCTTGGAAAGTCTCTATCCTCAAGCTTGAGTGAGCCACCATAGAGTGAGTCAATTTTGTAAACACATCCTTGTAACTCTACTATCACTTTGTATAGTGGAAAAATCTCCATATTGGAGAATTATAATCGTGTGCTCCCATTACTACCTTTAATTACTAAGTGCCTATCTTAACTTCACGAAGCGGGAAAGTCTGAGTTTTCCCAACAGTGGTATCAGAGCCAGGTTGTTCGACTTGGTGATCGGCTCAGACGAGTAAGATGATGGTGATGGATCTCAGCTTTGGGGATCCCTTGTATCGAAAGTCTTCTTGGCGGTGAGTCCAGGCAGCGTGTCCCGCAGATGGAGCGGCGGTGCAAGTACCGCAGGTAGCTAGAGCATGAAGGCTCTAATGGTTATACTTGTGGATGATGACTTTCGCTCGAAGGGGGAGGCTTCCATGTGGAAGAGACTCACACTTGAGGGGGAGATGTGTTGGAGTACAAGTGTGAGGTGAAGTCCCACATTAGGAATCTCCCTGGTATTTCCTCCCATCGAGTTTTTCCCAACAGTGGTATCAAGAGCCAGGTTCATCCGGAGCTGTCATTAGCTCGTGTAGTTCAAGATGGAGGATAACGTCACTCATGATGGAGACATGTTCAAGCTCATGGCTAACAACTACTCATATTGGAAGCCGATGATGGAGGATCATCTATACTGCAAGGATTTGCATGAGCCCATCATCTACAAAGACAAGGTAGAAGGTAAGAGTGACGCTCAGTGGGAGTTACTAAATCGGAAGGTTGTTGCTATGATCCGTAAGTACATTGACAAAACTCTCTTCGAGCATGTTTCTACTTACACAAATGCTTATGAATTATGGACAAAGCTTGAGTCCATGATTCAAAAGAAAACACCTCGTAATAAAGCCAATTTAGTTCGACGGTTGGTGAAGCTGGAGTATAAGGATGGTCATAGTATGATTGAACACTTGAATAATTTTAAAGGGCTCGTAAATCAATTAACCAAAATTGAGATGAAGATTGATGATGAGTTGCAAGCCCTTCTACTCCTTAGTTCCTTACCGGAAAGTTGGGACACACTCGTGGTTACACTTAGTAACTCAGCTCCGGAAGGAAAGCTCACCATGGATACAGTCAGTGACAGCCTTCTCGGTGAAGAAGCAAGGAGAATGGAACGAGGTGAGTCTAACCATCCCGAGGCTAATGTTATTGAGAATCGGGGTATGAATGAGACTCGTGGACGTAATAAGAGCCGAGATTCGCATCAATCTCGAGGTAGATCCAAATCACGCTAAAAAATTACATGCTACTACTGTGGAAGGATGGGCCACAGGAAAATAGAATGTCAATCCTTCAAGAGAGATCAAACAATCGGTAACGTTAAGCCAGACCAAGTCAGCCCAACAAAGAAGAAAGAAAAGAAGAATACTACTGCCGTAGTTTCAAAAGAAGATTTGTTATATCTCGTTGGTGAAGGTAATATCCTAAACATTGCTTGTGATGATAGCTCTTGGATTGTCGATTCCGGTGCCTCCTTCCATGTTACTCCACATGGAAGTTTCTTCTCATCCTACCAAAGCGGTGACTTTGGTACGATGCAAATGGGAAATCAAGATAGGAGCAAGACTGTTGGGATAGGAAACATCACCCTGACAACAAGCACCGGATGCAAGCTTGTCCTAAAAGATGTAAGGCATGTCCCGGCTATGCGCCTCAATCTTATCTCTGTTGGGAAGCTAGACGATGCTAGTCTAATGAACTACTTTGGTGAAGGAAAGTGGAAGCTCACCAAAGGAAGTCTAGTCATGGCTCGAGGAAAGAAGGAAGGATCATTATATGTGATGCAAGCTAAGCTCTGCAAAGGAGAGGTAAACATAACCAGTGATGATATGGAAGTATGGCATAAACGACTTGGGCATATCAGTGAGAAGGGTCTTCACATGCTAGCTCGGAAACAACTCCTCCCTAACATGAAAGGTAAGTCACTTGATCCTTGTGCTCACTGTTTAGCTGGAAAACAACACAGAGTTGTTTTCAAAAGATCTTCTCCGCCCACAAGGAGAAAGAACATTCTTGACCTTGTACACACCGATGTGTGTTCAATGTCCGAGAGATCCATTGGTGGTGCATTGTACTTTGTCACCTTCATTGATGATCATTCAAGGAAGGTGTGGCTGCATCTGTTAAAATCAAAAGATCAAGTGCTTGACGCCTTCAAAGAATTCCATGCTCTAGTGGAGCGTGAGACTGGAAGAAAGATCAAGAACATACGATCTGACAATGGAGGTGAGTATAGAGGTCCCTTTGAAGCCTATTGCAAGAAATATGGCATTAGGCTAGAGAAGACTCCACCCAAGACACCACAGTTGAATGGGCTAGCTGAGAGAATAAAACGAACAATTGAAGAAAGAGTTCGATGCGTGCTTTCTCATGCTAAATTACCTAAATCATTTTGGGGAGAAGCTATAATGGCCGTGGTTGACATTGTCAACCTTACACCGTCAAATTCCTTTGGAAGGGGCTATTCCAGAGGAAGTTTGGACGGGCAAGAAAGCTTCATACAATCATCTCAAGGTGTTTGGGTGTAGGGCATTTGTTCGCATCCCCAAAGATGAGCGAGCTAAGCTTGATGCAAAGACGAAGGAATGTATCTACCTTCGCTCACCCAAAGATGAATTTGGCTATCGGCTTTGGGATCCAATCAATAAGAAGGTTGTCCGTAGCAGAAATGTTGTATTCTTCGAAGGCCAAACGATCGAAGACATTAAAATTCAGAGAAGCCAAGATTGAGAAGCAGTAAGAACACTAAACTTACTCCAGTTCGACGTGAGGATAATGACACAACAAGAAATAGTGATGCTGAAGATCATGAGCCTGTGTTAGAGCAAAACAATCAGGAGACTCATGATGAACCAGCTCAGGAAGATCCTCAATCTAGCTCTCTATCAGTGCCAGAGCCGAGACGATCCTCTAGGGAAAGAAGGCCATCCACTCGATATAACAAAAAGGAGTACGTGATGCTCACTGATGAGGGGGAGCCTCAAAGCTATAAAGAAGCAATCAATGATATTCATAAAGAAGAGTGGAGAAAAGCCATGCAAGAAGAGATGCAATCCTTGCATGAGAATAACACCTATGAATTGGTGGAGCTACCAAAAGGGAGAAGAGCCTTAAAGAATAAGTGGGTGTATCGAATCAAGACCGAAGGTAGTAATTCAAAGCCTCGCTATAAAGCTCGGTTGGTCGTCAAAGGATTCAGTCAAGAAAAAGGCATTGACTTTGAAGAAATATTCTCTCCCGTGGTAAAGATGTCATCCATCCGAGTTGTCCTTGGCCTAGCAGCAGTGCAAGACTTGGAGATTGAACAACTCGATGTCAAGACGACGTTCCTTCATGGTGATCTAGAGGAAGAAATCTACATGGAGCAGCCCGAGGGATTCAAAGTTCCGGGAAAGGAAAACTTAGTATGTCACCTCACGAAGAGTTTGTATGGCCTTAAGCAAGCACCGAGGCAATGGTATAAAAAGTTCGACGCTTTCATGGCAGAACATGATTTCAAAAGGACGGAAAGCGATCATTGTGTCTTCATAAAGAGGTATGCAAGTGGTGACTTTCTCATACTTTTACTCTATGTGGATGATATGTTGATTGTTGGACAAGATCGCATAAAGATAGCTGCTTTGAAGAAAGATCTAAGCAAGAGTTTTGCCATGAAAGATTTGGGACCGGCTAAACAAATCCTTGGGATGAGAATAACCCGTGATAGGATGAAAAGACTGTTATGGCTATCCCAAGAGAGGTATGTTGAGAAGGTGTTGGAAAGATTCAACATGCACAAATCAAAGTCGGTTAACACACCACTTGTTGGACACTTCAAGCTGAGTTCGAAGCAAAGTCCCACAAGTGAGAAAGAAATGGAGGAAATGAAGAAGATTCCATATTCATCTGTAGTAGGCAGTCTCATGTATGCAATGATATGCACAAGACCAGATATCGCCTATGCAGTTGGAGTCGTCAGCCGCTTCTTGGCCAACCCGGGGAATGAACATTGGGTTGCTGTCAAATGGATCCTCCGATATCTACGTGGAACTTCCAAAAGATGTCTATGCTTTGGAAAAGGAAAACATGTGTTAGAAGGATACACAGATGCAGACTTGGCCGATGATATTGATTCGAGGAAATCAACATCGGGATACCTAACTACTTTTGCAGGGGGAGCTATTTCCTGGCAATCAAAGCTGCAAAAGTGTGTTGCATTATCCACCACTGAGGCGGAGTACATCGCATCCACTGAAGCTTGCAAGGAGATGTTGTGGATGAAGAACATGTTGCAGGAGCTGGGAATAGATCAAGATAGGTATGTGTTGAAGTGCGATATTCAAAGTGCAATTTACTTGGCAAGGAACTCAACATTTCATTCCCGCACAAAGCACATTGACATAAGATATCATTGGATCCGAGATGTCCTCGAGGAAAAGAAAGTACATCTTGACAAGGTTCACACAGACGAGAACTGGTCAGACATGATGACTAAAGTACTACCAACAAAGAAGTTTGAAGATTGTTGTCAAGGTGCCGGTTTGCTACTACCCCCCAATTAAGTCGGGAGGGGGAGATTTGTTGGGATCCCTCCTTAATTGGAGAGGTTCTAGAAAATTCTAGAGCTTTCTAGAAAAGTGTAGAATTTTCTAGAACGTCCTAGAGAACTCTAGAGTAGTGTAGAACTCTCTAGAAGCTCGTGGAAGAATGTGGAAACCTTTGGAATATTCTGGAGATGTGTGGAACCTTCTAGAACCTTATGAAAGAGTATGGAAGGGAGTAAAAGAGTGTAGAGACTCCTAGAATGTGTGGAGCATTCTAGAGAATTAATCTCCACCCTAGGATACAAGTAATCTCCACCATTCATTATGGAGGTGGAGTAGTATAAATAAGGATAGGAGCCTTCATTCCTATCCATCCAAGACAAAGAGTGAATCCACTTCTTAGAGTGAGAAATAGCCTCTTTGAGAGAGAAGATAAATAGCTTGGAAAGTCTCTATCCTCAAGCTTGAGTGAGCCACCATAGAGTGAGTCAATTTTGTAAACACATCCTTGTAACCCTACTATCACTTTGTATAGTGGAAAAATCTCCACATTGGAGAATTATAATCGTGTGCTCTCATTACTACCTTCAATTACTAAGTGTCTATCTTAACTTCACGAAGCGGGAAAGTCTGAGTTTTCCCAACAGATGGGGAGGGACACGGGTTCAGATTTCTAAAGTTGAGGCTTTAATGTTGTAGGATGAATAGCAAATGAGACATATGTTGTTGGCTCGGGTTTGGTATTTATGGGGTTGGGGATATGTCTCTAAACGGAATTATATATATATATATATATATATATATATATATATATATATATATATATATATATATATATATATATATATATATTGTTGGGTAGGATTTTAATGCTGGTGCATTTTTATGCAGGGGGTACGATAATTGTATAACATAATCATCTTGCTTGTATTTTACTATTTATTAATATAGACAAAAAAACATTAAAATTATAAACTATAATGTAGTAAAGAAGAATTTTATTTGATTAATATAGGTCATAAGTCGTATGATTGATTTAAGTGGATTTTCTCATTAAAATTTGGTTTAGACCGGGATGAATATTTATGGATTTGAATTGAATTATGATGTTTACTGAAGATACAAGCAAATAAATACTATGTGAAGGGGTTATGCATGTAAGAGACATTGCTTTATGGTTTAGAAATGGAGAAGACTTTCATCAGTTTCAAGAATATACATGTGTCTTTTTGTAAATGAAGAAAAAGGGGGAGTATATTGTAAGGGTATTAATGCTAGCAGAAAATCGTTATAAACCATGGGTGAAAGAAACAAAAAGTCATATTTTTAATGATTTGGTTCAGTTTTTGGTTTCTATTATAAAAATCAAATTGAACTATTAAGTATACTTATATTGATTTTACTCAATAGATTTTTAGTATTATATAGTGTTAATTTAAACTTTTATTAATGATAATATGTGATCTATAATATACATGAATTTAGTTTGAATTTGATATTACATTTAAATTAAATTGAATCACATTATTTTATACTTGTATTTTTTATATTTGATTTAGACTATTTTTATAAATAAAAAAAATCAACCAAATTAACCACAATACATGAATTATCTTTTTTTTCTTCTTTGGGAGCGAAAATTTCAGCAAATAGTATTGGTGTGCAATTACTGTCCAATGCGAAAGCCAAACCTGTATTCATTGATGTAGTTGTAACGTTTTCTCTTTCTCACTTTCGACCAGATGACCTTATTAAGATTCACAAAAAAATGACCTTATTAAGTAATTATTTAGTTAAATTGCTTCTAGAGAAACAACCATTTTTATAAAAAAAATATCTTTAAAAAATGATAATAATAAAGAATATTTTTATAATAAGCTAAATTGAGTACATGCCAAACTCTACTATACTCGCTGATATAAACAAAAGTTAATTATACAATAAAATATTTAATTTTAATATAAACATGTTGAAATTAATTATATTCTTGAGTTTGTTAATTATTATGTTAAGAATAATGTATAAGGAATAGAGTAAAAGGTTTTATATATATATATATATATATTTAAGATTCATTATCAATATATTTCTATTATATTTAATAGAATTTAATGATAATACATTGATAATGTAAAATAATTTGATATTATCATCTAATTATAAATTATCATTAATATGATTTTTAAGATAATTTTATAAAAGATAATAAATATATCATATATGATATTTTATTATTAGATGAAGGTGTAAAACTTTTATATTATTAGTACATAGTTTTTTCTTCTCTATTTATTTTATTTATTTATTGTTCCTTTAATAATCTCTACAAAATGTTTAACAATTGTTTATATCATTTTTTTTTAAGAAAAAGTTGTATATATTTAGAAGGAGTTCAGTTTAACATCAATAAACTTCCAATTTCCAAACATCGATGGTACATAAAATGGATTAACAAGGGTGCACTCAACCAACCCATAGACGGATATCAGAAAAATGTATAATTTCCTATAATTTTTTCTTCTTCTTCATCACACTAATTAATGCATTTCATATTTTTTCATTATAAAATGAAAAATTATGAAATCGAATGATTAATCTTGAAAAATATAAAAATAAAGATATCAGAATTTTTATTACAAGTAAAGATATAAGATAAATTTACTGGTTAAGAGGAAAAAAAAGCCATAATTCTTCCTTATAAAAAAAATTAACATTCTAATAATTAATATCTGTGAATAAAAAATGTTTATTACACTTAATGTGTGAATGGGAACAGAAAGAGAAGCAAAAAGAAAGAATCTAGAATAAGATGGAAGGGAAGGAAGGAGTATATATAAGATGAAAAAAAAAAAAACCTTCTATAGAGGAATTAGAGTGTATGCATGTACGTGTTTAGAGAAATTCTCTCCTTACGGCGTATGCATACTGAGAGCGCCGTATATTCTGCTTCCGCTTCTTGTACACCATCCCTGCCAACACGATCACGCTCGCCGCCACGATTACTCCGATCGCTAACCCTGCCTTCTTGCTCCCGCTCAATCCTCCTCTCGATGATGAATTCTCTGCTCTGTCATCCTCGTACACGTCGATGTGGTTGCCGTCCGCCGGAGAAGGCGCCGGAGAGGATCCCGGTGAATGCGCCGGAGAGGCGACGGGACTCCGAAAAGGCGGTGATGAACCTAGAGGTAAGCTGGCGGGGGAAGCATTCGGAGCATGGACGGAATATGACGGAGACGGTGACGGAGATGGTGCGGAGAGAGCGAGGTGCAGTGAAAGAGAGAGGAAGAGAAGAGAAAGAAGGAATAATCTTGCACTTGACATATGTTAGTTATTTCTAAGAAAAAGAAGAGATAATGTGGATCTGAATTCTGAAGAGAATGAGAAAAGTGTTTGAAAAGTTGAAGATATATGGAAAACCGTAATAGATCTGAGTCTGCAACAAATTAAAAAGCGAGGGAAGACCTAAATATGCGAGAAAATCAGAATGGCATGGAATCGGACACGTGGCAGTGTAGAAAAGGAAAAGTGGATTCGTATTAGCTGAAGGAAGGAAATGCACGCAACGGAAAAGAAACTAGAGTTTAGGGGTTTTAAAGAAGCTAGCGTGAGAGTTGACGTGATGCAAAATCACGTTGGTAGGTAACGTTGTTAAAATTAATTTTAAATCAAATTAATTTTGTAAGATTGACTTTAAACTGACATAATTTGTATTTAGATATTTTATTATAAAATTAAACTATGAAAAAAATTTAATATATAATAATGGATTTAATAAGAAAACTACTTAAAGTTATTTTAATTTAAAATCAATTTTAAATTCTTAATCAAATATATGAAAATATATCTAAAATCAATTATAGACTTCAAATAAATTTTTTAACGCCAAATCAAACATACACGACTAACCAATTATGATATGGTGTGGTGTACATGCAAAGGAAAAGGAAAAGTCGATTGGATTCTATGTATTTGGACACACGCAGAAGCGTTTTTTAAAGAGATAGCAAACTTTGCTTTTCATGTAATTTAGGAAAGATGTTCACATTTTCTGCGGGTTTAAATTTCAATATGCATGTCTATTTTACGTCTGCGCACGTTGATTCATAGTTTCATACGCCGTGTATTTATCCCACACCGGGTATAAATTGTTTCATGGTCTTGTCATGTTCTTGCTTGCCGTTTAAAGGAGGCGAGTAGTGCGAGAGTTTCTTTGTGAAGAAAAATAAGAAATTGATATCCTTATAAAAAAAATGACCACAATCTTTTAATATTTTCAAAGCAGAGAAGTATTTAGTTAGTGAGCTGGTATTACTTCTCTTTCGGAATAATTAAAGTGGCCTTCGCAAATATACATGATCTTGTAGAACCATCTAGAATATACTGAAATAGAGTAATGAGAGTATTGAATAACTAGTTGGGTGAGCTGAAGGATACACTGACTGATTGTTAAATTAATTGATATGAAATTGGTATTTAATATATAACATAATTCCCCCAAATTGCCAATTGCATTTTGAAGTTTGGTAACAAATGAAAACACGAACTGTGCTCCTAAATCTAAATTGCAACATATAATAGAAAACTATATCCATATAAAAACATCAATTGTTCCAAAATTTAAGGTCTTCTTACACATCTTATTATCTTATAAATAAAAAATAATAAATAAAATGTACATATTTTATGTTTTAAAAAATATAAAACACATTAGAAGTAGCAGGATTAGTAACTAAGATGTTATAGGAGGATTTTTATAATTATTCTTTGAAAATATTTGTGAAAGAATTGATTAGTGAAAAAAATTTGATGAAAAATAATATTTAGTATTTTAATAATAAATTTTTCTTAATATTTTCATTTTTTTATTCTTAATTAGTGTATTTGCATATTGTTTGGGTCGCTATTATAGTGGTGTAAATTCCACTAACTTTGCATATGATTAATCTTTTTTTTTTAGGAAATCTGATTCTTTATTATTAATAAAAAATTTCCTTCTAATCATAAGATATGTTGATAGTGTATTCGCACATTTGTTATATAATAATTTGGCGTCTAAATATAAGGAACAAAAGAAAAGGAAACCTCGTCCACTCTGATTTCCCAAACGTCAACTTGGTTTAAATAATGGAAAGCTATCAATGGCAGTGATGGAATGCCATGTTCAAAACACGCAAACGCCATTTATAGGTTTCAATTTCAAAAATTTTAATTAAAGCTCCTTCACGCACGGCAATTAATTATTTGTTTGTTTTATAAAAGAAGGGATTGATGTAGACTTAATTTGTTTATACATTTATTCAATAATTTTATGATGTAATGTTTTATAAATTTAACTGTTAAATCATAATTATTCATTAACTAAATCATTCATGATAAAATCTTGTAATAATAATAATAATATAATTATTCAAAGCATTTTTAAATGTATAAGGGTACACAATTCGATGCTTATCAGTTATCAATTGATCCTATCCTACTTTTTTCATATAAAAATAAATTAACTCTAAATATTTTAAGATAAGAAACTCGATGCCTGCCAATGGATGAGTTAATTTTTCAATTTTAAGCCAATCACTATAGCCATATAGCCAATTCGCCTGTACACTGCCTCTGTACATTAGATGCAGTTTCGCACAAGGAAAAAATTACTTGGAAGGGTGACTATGCTGAGAAAACCTAAAATTTCAAGCATTTTTCTCCGCGATGTCCGTGTGATTTGTTAGATTCCCTTGCGTATATTTAACCAACGCGTATACATGAAACTTTGTTTATTATTACACAAGGGCGGAGGAAAAATGTAAAATTTAAGGGGGAATTTATTGAAGTCTCAACCCAAAATTCTAAAATGCCCAGTTGTAAAAATTTAAGTTAATAGTAATACATATGTGCCTCGCATTTGTCTCCTTCCCCCCACTCCTCGTTTGTTTTTATTGGCTAGGGGAGAGAAGCAGCTTGGTATTTTCTCCCTCAGTCACCATGTCATCATCTGTCTGAATCAGTTTCAATAAATAAAAATATATCACTTAACTCCTCATAATTCATCCTTCACATCACTACTCTGGCTCTCTTTGGCATCAGAGCTCCCCTTGGCATCAGAAGTTGAGGTTGGTTTCTGGAGCTTGAATGGGATTGATGCATGTTTCTTGAGGAACTTGTAGAAGGCTACCACTGTACGATCTGTATCAACAGTAATCTGCAGACACAATTAACCAATTATATATAGTTCAATCACCCAATGATAAAGCATACATACGCATATTTGGAATAGCAAAATTGATTTAAAAAAATGTACTGTTGTTAAATATTCACGTACAGGGTCAAAACTCTTGTTTCCTGCCGGGAAGAAGAGGAGAGTGGGAAATCCATCAGGCTGCAAAGTTAAAACAAATCAGTATTGATCAATAAATTTTTACATCTTTCATCATTACTCAGTAAAGATGGATTATGAAAGGAATAACGGCTTCTGATTCTTGATTGAAAATCCAAAACCTAGCATGTACCACATACTTGCGATTAAAAGTTGGGTTTACCTTAGCCCTGGGATGCTCATTTGTTGTTCCATCCATCTTGGCTATTACAAGAGACTCAATATTACGAAGATGTTTTGCAAGCTTGTCGTATATTGGCTCCAGTGCTTGGCAATGGCCACACCAGGGAGCATAAATCTGATTCCAACAAGCATTAAATAACATGATCAATGTGCAGATGCAAATATAACACAAAAAAGTAAAGGGTTAAATTTTACCTCGAGGAGAACATCCTTTGACTCATCCAAGACAATTTCATCAAAATTATTCCCAACTACTATTTTCACATCACCATCATTCTGTTACCAAGTTAGCAAACACGTTAGACATGAAAAACTAAATTAATAGAACATAATTATGGTGGAAAAATTAAGTAACATACACTTTCAGGAACTGGATCTGACTTGTAAAAAGGTTTTAGCTTGTCTTCAAGGAAATCGTCCCCAAATGCCTGTGGAAAAATGAAGATTAGAATCTTAGTCAAAATATTGCTTTCAAACATTATTAAGTGATAGATAAACCATCCATGTACTTTTCCTAACATTAACATGTTAGCAAAATTAACTGAACATTAGACAAAAAGGAAGCAAAAAGTACCTTAATTTTGTCAGCAGTCACCTCTCCATCAAGCACAAATTTTTTTCCATCATCATTCCCAGTGTACCCAAGTACCTATATTGGAAATTCAACTGGTTACTTAAATATACTTCCAAATTATATAAAGGATGTAATATTTAATGTAATGAATTTCATTACTTATCATTAAAAAAATTAGAGCAGGGAAGAAACAAATACTTTTGGAGCATTCCCACTGATACCAAAGTATTCTGAAACAGGCTTTCCAACATCTTCGTTATCCATTTCCACATATACAAAGATCAACTGCAACACAATTAAATTGTTATGAAAAATCTAAGTACCCTTTTTGGGGCAAGAGCTAAATGAAAGATATATGAGATTTTTCTCAGTAAAATCGGGCAGTGTCACTACTTATAGTAAGGTATACACCTATGGTCAAAAATTCATAACTGGTCAAGTTTAAGCTTTACCAATCTATATAAATTTGAACATGTTTCACTTGTACTTAATTGTTTTTAAAAATTGGTTTTAAACAAACTTTACACAATATATTTGTTAGCTACATGTTAGTGCGTTTTTTAAAATATCAAATAAAGTAGAATGAAACAGATGGATAGTGACAGAGATAAGAGAAAACAAGAAACGATGAAGGTTAAAAGTGATTAGCTTAGAAACAGTTCTGCACAGCACTTAATTCTGTACTCATCTTGACATAAGCTAATCAAATAAGAACTTGCTTTCAAATTTTCAGCAATTACCATACTTGTAAGATTTTAAACCTACTTTGTACCTAGTTATCCACTTTATAAGTTAGCAAACAACCATACAAAATTACATCCACCACTCAACTCAATCCCATGCCATCTTCTTAACTATATTTCAGAACTCCTTCCTCTCAATCTACTTTCATGACCTACTAAGCAATACCCCGCCCCTGAATTCACATTTAAAACAATGAATTCTATTTTATTTGTACTGTTTTGATTTCTGAAATTAAAGACATGCAAATTTGTCTGGAGAAAGAATGACATAACAGAGTGTAATAGTCAGTAGCCTGTAAAAAATATACCTTTCCCTTGAAAGATTTTGCAGCTTCTTTAAATGCAGGGATCAACTTCTCTGAATCATTTGAAGTTGCAAACAGCAACAACTAAAAGTGAAGTTTCAAACACAGAGCAATGTTATCAAGAATATTTTTCTTCAAGAGATTACAATATAATAAAATACATGTATATAAATACCTACCTGTTTCTTGATTGGATTTTCGAAGACTGATGGGGCACTTTCTCTTGTAAAAATTGTTACCAAAGGAAGCTTGTTGGAGAAGACAAAGTCTGCTATTTCCGACTTCTCAAATTTGCCATCTGCAGAGACAGAGTGAAAATACATCAAGTCTACAAGGAAGGAAAAAACCTGGCAAAGGGAAACAAAGATTAAGAATGAGAAAATAAAAAACAAACCAAAGTGGTTAAGTTTTTCCTCCTCTTTCTTGACGAGGATCAAAGCTGGGCGCTTAACATCTGGGTCAATATGGAAAAGCTTTGCCACATCAGGATCCACAGTTTGATAAAAATTGACATCATCCTCAAGTCTTGAAGCAGCAGCAAGCTCCTCACTCTCAGGACCCTGCACATTATGCATCACAAGATAAATAAAGCATAAAATTCAACAATGTCATACATTCAAGTATTACAACTCAAGAGTCAAGCCTGTAATTTAATCCAGAGAATCAAATCAACATTTGCAAAAGGCCTTTATATTCCAAAACGTCAGTCTCGTGTGTTTTTTGGGTGAGTGTTTACCAAATTGATTTTGGTTAAAGCTAATTCTAAAGTAATGTGAGTTATGCTTAGAATGTTTTTATTCTAAAAACAATTAAACAAATTAGTAGCAAAACTCGGTATAAAATTTTGATCCAACGTAGCAGCAATCCAAAGTTACTTCAACTCAAAACCAATTCTGGAACCAAAATAAAATCATTTCCTAATGTGGAACCAAAAATGTTAACATTTAGCTAAATTCACGTTAACTGGTATTTCAACATGATTCTAGATTAACCAACATGAATCCAACGATGCACAAAGAAATCTGAATGTTAATACTTACAACTAAAGAGTTGAGGAAGCCCAAAACAACTTTAGTTTCGTTGGTCAAGATGCGTTGAGCATCCTCCACTGTAGTCAAGTTGTATATACCAGGTCCGATCTTTTTCTTAATCCACGTCATTATAGCATCTCTGCATTCCAATCAAATTTAAACAAAAATAAATCGGCAGATCTAATAAAAATCAAAAGTTGTAACGAAAGAAAGAGAGAGAGAGAGAGAGAGAGAGAGAGAGAGTTACTTGGTCCTTTGGCCATTATAAGGCTTGTGAATGCCATCAACGAAGAAGTAGACAGTAGGGAAACCCTGAACATCATACTGCTGCGCCAATTCATTCTCTTCCGTGGCATCCACTTTCGCCAAAATTACGTCTTCGCCCTTGAGCTCCGTTGCGGCGGCGGCGTATTCGGGGGCGAGGGCCTGGCAGTGGCCGCACCAGGGCGCGTAGAACTCGACCATTACGAAGCGGTTGCTCTTGACGGTGTCGGTGAAGTTCTTCTCCTTCAAAATGACGACGTCCTTCTCGTCCACCTCGGGCTGCTTGTACGCCTCCGGGTCCTCCTCGAAGTCGCCGAAATTGGCGTCATCGTCGTGGTAGTGGCCGTGCTCCGGCGCGGCGGAGGGCTCGTCGAGGAAGCCGAGGTCCTCGTCGTCGGTGAGGTCGTCGCAGAGGGTGAGAAAGAGGGAGGAGAAGAGGAGGAGGGTGGCGAGAGAGAGCACAACGAGGATTCGCATTGTGAGAGTGAAGAGAACAACAATGGAATTGCAGAAAGAGAAGAGAGATCTGAGTGTGTGAGTGTGTGCTACGAGACTTGGTTGACTTTCAACTGCGGGCTGAACAAAACGGAAATCAATCCTCTTTATCACGCCACCGTTCCTTGCCTCAAAAAACTATCCAGTTTTAACACTTGGACTTTTTATTGCAAATTCCTTGACGTGTTCAAATCTTGGTTTTCTTAATTAAATTTATTCCACTACACTAATGCTTTTTTTTTTATTGATAATTAATTGTTGTGTTGAATATTTTTAGTTTCAATATCTATTTACAATACTATTTATATAATAAATTTTAAATTATATTACCAAATCGATAACTTAAAAAGTGTATTAGATTCAGATTTTAAAAGATTAATCACGTAAATTTAAAATATTACATAAAAATATTATTATTTATCAGAGATTTATTAGTTTGAATTTGATGAATTTAAATTATGAGATTTAAAAAATTTATAAGATTTAAAAGAATTTTAAATCACTTTCTATCATTTGAAAAAATAACCGCAAGGCCATTGCAAGCCACAATTGTATTGGGTATGAAAGACTACCTGTGCACCTAGAGGCTCATTAACAAAGTTTTGTTTTTATCATAACAATACAATTTTTACAAACAAAAAATACACTTATAAAATTTGGGTATGAAAGCACATCAAAGTTCTTTCTTTTATGCCCAACATAATATATCCTGCATGCGAAACAGAAAAACAGAATAAAACACAAGCAACAATGGAGAAAAAAATATATTTTTAACCAATTGTACGAAACAATTCTAATGAGTAATTTCTGAGGGTTCAATACACAGGAGAAAGCATCAAAACGAAGATGAGTTTGTTTGATGAAAGAGAGAAAAATTTGGCAACATTAGAAGAAAAAAAATAGTCTTGGAAAATCTTTAGAGTGTGTTTGGAGGAAGGAATTTTAAATTTTGAGAAATTTTAAATTTTAAGAATTTAAATTTTTTGTTTGGATAAAAAAATTAAAATTATTAAGGTGAAAGTAAATGAGTCGCGAGTTCGAGAACAAGATTTTAGGTGAAAGAGAGAATGAAGGTTATAAAAGAAATATAAAAACATTTTGGAAGGTTCTTTCATCAAGAAAGAGAACTTTAATTTCTTACCTTTTAGAAGAAAATTAAAATTTCATATTTTTAGTTGTTTAAAATTTTAAAAATTTAAATTCTTTATAAAAAAAACATCCAAACAATGAATTTTAGATTAAAGAAATTTAAATTCTCTAATAAATTACTTACTTGTGTTTGGATTAGAAATTTCAAAATTTCAATAAATTTGAAATACCTAAAATTTGAATTGCTTTGATTTTAATTTCCGTCATTTTTTAAATACTTTGTTTGGATAAATCAATTCAAATTTCTTCAATTTTAAATTCTTTGTTTGGATAGGGCGATTCAATTTCCTCCATATGCAAAATTTCAATTTTATATTTTAAATAGATAAAATTTTAATACTAAACTTTATAGAAAACAAACACAATCTAATTTTGAAATATTAATTGAAAATATTTTTCAATTTTTAATAATTTAAAATACAAAATATTGATAATTTTAACTATGGTTGTTTTGTCTTACCACAACCAGTGATGTTTTTAAACCAACATCAACCAAAGCTATTTTTCGGTCGACATCAAATAGGGTTTTTGTCAAAGTATGTCGGGAATATTTGTCAGTTGACGTTAGTCAAGGCTATTTTTCGGTTAACGTTGGTTGAGTCTATTTTTCAGCTGATGTTGACTAGGTATTTTTTACCAACGTCGGCTAGGGTTTGTTTGGTCAACATCGGCTAGGATCTTTTCGAACGACATTGACCAAGGTTATTTTTAGCCAATGTTGGCCTAAAAAATCCTAGTAGGCGTTGGCAAAAAAATCTACCCAATATCGACTAAAAATTAGCTTGGTCGATGTCAACCAATAGAACCTACCCGATGTCGATCGAAAAACATCATTGGTCAATGTTGACCAAAAAATCCTTAGTCGAAGTTGGCTAAAAAATAGCTCTGACCAATGTCGGACAAAAAAAACCTACTCAACATCGACTATAAAATAACATTGACTGATGTTGGCTAAAAAATAGCTCTAACCGATGTCGATCAAAAAAACTCTAGTGGATGTCGACTATAAAAACCTAATTGATGTCGACTAAAAATAGTCATACTCGATGTCGGTAAAAAATACCTAGCTGGTGTTAGCAAAAAAAACCCTAGCCAACATCAACCAAAAAATCTAGCTAATGTGGTTAAAAAATAGCTCTTGATGATGTCAGTCAGAAAATCATAGTCGATGTCAAAAAAAAAAAATCCTAACCGATGTTGGCTAAGAAAATCTAGTTGACATAAGCCAAAACATCCTAGCTAACATCGACTGAAAAATAACCTTAGCCGATATTGACTAAAAAATAACTTTGGCTGATGTTAGCTAGAAAAACCTAGTTGACATCGGTTGAAAAACCCTAGCAGGTGTCTACTCAAAAGTTAGTCATGACCAATGTCAATAGAAAAAATCTAACCAACGTCGGTCAAAAAAATCATTGGTCAACATCAACGGAAGAAACCTTGATGACAACGGCCAAAAAATCCTTGGTCGACGTTAGCAAAAAATTCTCATGATTGACGTCAATGAGAAAATAACCCTAACCAACATCATCTAAAAAAAACCTTAGTCGATATTGGCAAAAAAATTGCTTTGGTTAACATCATACAAAAAAATTCTGACCGAAAAAATCTCGACCAACATCAATGAAAAATAACTTATGCCGATATCAACCATAAAAACTTTGATCACCCGTAATTATGATGGTTAAGGGAAGCATACTAAATGTTGTCATTTCAATTAAATAAGTCAATAACTTGTATATTAATAACGAACTAACAAAATAATTAGCTAAAGACATTGACGTGAAAGTATATCCATAGTTGGAATAAAAGCTCCTTGAATTGACTTCTCTTTTTGTTTGAATGGAGAAGCAATTTCCAAGATGGAGGCTAAGTTTTTTGTTTTTTTGGGCATATATAGTATTAGAAACTTTATATAAACCTACGTTAGACATGTGTCAAGTCCAGGGCAACAACGAATTAGATACTGATTATATTTTTTGGCAATTGTAAAATTGGTTCCTCATTTTATCTCCAATTATGGATTTGGTCCCCTATAATTTAATTTACAAATTTGGTCCCTAGTTTTATAAATCCCTGCAAACTTAGTCTTGGAAGCCCGATTTGGATATTGACCGTTAACCTCAGACATTGACTGCCACGTGTCAACGTTTGAGTGGTTTCCCGTAAAAGCTTCATTTTTTGTAGGTAAAATTGTACTTTTGGTCCCTCAGTTTTACTCCAATTTCGATTTTGGTCCCCCTATAGTTTAATTCGCACATTTGGTCCCCCAATTTTATAAATCCCTTTATAAATTGTTCCTGCAAAATTGGTCTTTTGAATGATTTAGCCACTGATGATAAAGACATGGTAGATCTTGATAAATCTCGCACTTCTTTTTCATTGCAAGCTTTTCACTCACTTGGAACTCAGAGAAAAATCACTATTCGTCTCTCTCCCACTTCCGGGGTTGTTCAACTTGGGAAAGTGGCGCATGAATCCCAACCTGGGTTTGAAATTTTCAGATCTCTTACTTTAATAGGTTTTGTAATAACTCCCTCTTTTTTTTTTCTTTTTTTGCTCCCCCATGCAATATTATGTGTATACGACTGGTTAAGTGACCTATGTATGACAATGGTATTTTTGTTTGAAATTTGAAATACAACTTCTCAAGTAATGAAATTTGGCTGAATTTATAAAGAGATTTATAAAACTGGGGGATCAAATGTGTGAATTAAATTATAAGGGAACCAAAATTGAAATTGGAGTAAAATTGGGGAACCAAAAGTGTAATTTTACCTTAAAAAAATGAAGTCTTTACAGGGAACCACTCAGACGTTGACACGTGACAGTCACACGTGACATTGACACGTGACAATCAACGTCTGAGGTTAACAGTCAACGTCCAAATCAGGCTTCCAAAACCAATTTTGCAGGGATTTATAAAATTGGGGGACCAAATTTGTGAATTAAATTATAGGGGAACCAAATCCAAAATTGGAGATAAACTGGGGGACCAAAAGTGCAGTTTTACCATATTTTTTATATTTTATATGTATTATTGAAACCCATAATTACTAATTTAAAAATTATAAATTAGATTTAACAATTAATTATGATCATTCAATTACGAATTAGATACTGATTATATTATCAATAAACTAAAATTTAAAATTCATTTTAAATATTTTTTCACATTTGTAAACTCATAAATTAATTTCACAAATATATATTATAAATACTATTTTTTCATTTTGATAGGCATGATAATATAGCAAATTACATATCAAAGTCGACAAATAATTTCCTTTTATCTATATATATTTTTTGTCTATGTAAAACAATTTATAATGATCATTATATATTGTGGGACGGAGGGAGAATATTATTTTTTAGAATACGCGCGTCAATTAAATAGATTTTTTTTCTCATGGTACAGAGCATATCCATTTCTCTTTTTCAATTTTATTTACTTTAAAATAAATATGAATAGTAAAATTGATAAAATTATACGATATCAAAAGATTTTTTTGTAAGCAACAACAGTCTGCCAACATTAATAAAGGCAAATGTTACCAAACAAATATTAATTAACTTAAATTATTATTGTACATATTAATTTATTCATCCAAATATTTGTTTTGATTAATTTATAATAGTTTTAAAATTATCATTTCTAAAAGCTATTTAAACAAATATATAGTTTAATGATAAAAGAAAAACAAATATATAGTTTGGTTTCTATTCAATCCATGATATGTTGATATCACTTCTTTTTCCCTCTACAGGTTAGGCGAGGGAACCCAAGATATTTTGAAATTGAACGTCTTTTGCTCAAATTTATAATTATCCTATCTAAATCTACTTATTTTCAACATTTTATTTACTTTGAAGTAATTACAAATGAATAATATCCTTCCAGGACCAATTATACCTACAATAAGTCAATTACCATAACAATAATAGTTGTGCAACAAACACAAAAAATGGTTTCTAAAGTGAGAATACATCGCAATTCGCATTTCGCAAGGCTTACTGAAAGAGCTCACTCCCTAGAGTCACGGCACCAATCTCCTCGTTGAATTGAGAATACACTGGAGCAATTTCTCTTTGAATCTGCTCCAACTCTTGCACAATTTGCGCCATTGATGGTCTTCTACTAGTCACATCCACACATAGCAATGCCAATTTCATCATTCGTCTAGCACCATGCTTTTCTTGCTCTCCCAGCGTTATGTCAACAAAGTTGTCCAAGTCAACGCTATTTTTTGCCTTCAAATTATTAATTAAAGTTTGGATAAGTAAACTTAAAGTGGAAAAATCCAGCATCCATCAAGTTTGGAAGCACGTATAAATATAATTTGATATACCTTAAACACTATGTTTTCATCTGGGTTTGACAAGCTTTTGCGGTGTGCTTCACAACCACTAATCAACTCTAGTAAGAAGACCCCGAAACTGTGTACATCACTCTTCTCCGAATAGTTTTGTGGAAAGCTCAACCTAAGTGGGAAATGAAAAAGTCCATTATTTAATTTGAAATCAACATGCAAAGTCAAAATGATTTGGATTCCATAAAAGAGTAAATTGTAGCATACTCTGGGTCTAGAAAGCAGTCTACATGTGAAGATGAGCCAGCATTATCAACTTGTGTTTGCAATTTGCAGAATCCATAAACAGCAACCTTGGCCGTGTAATTTTCATCTAACAGAACATTGCTAGTTCTAAAATTTGTGTGAACCAAAGGAGGGACCAAACTATGAAGATGTTCCACACCTGTTGCAAAGTAGAGACTGAATTGACTGTTTTGAATTCTAATAGAAAAAATACAACAAAAAGCAAAAATCATAGCCAAGATAAAGATAAGTTTACCTTTGGACGCGCCTAAAGCAATAGATATCCTTCGCCACAAGTCTAACCTTCCAATAGGTAAACCTTCACTGTCTGCACATTTGCATAACCACATGCATTAAGCATTAAAGATATATAAAGCAAGGTGAAACAAATGTCACATGAACATAGAGGGGAAGAGTACCATATAAGTGACTCCCTACATTGCCGTTAGGGAGATATTCATATACAAGTAATTGTTGATAGCTATCTTCGTAATAGCCTATGAGCTTCACAAGATGGGTGTGGTGAATATGAGCTATCTGATTCACCTGCCATTCAATTAAAATACTTAGTAAAAGCTTTCTAAACCTTCATATGTGGCAATATTGGAGCGATGGATGCTAGTTTTCAATTTTTCATACATATATTATGACATTCAAAGAGACACTTCATTACATATTTTATTACCTCAAGGACGAAATCCTGTGTCAGAGCAAATAGACGCCTTTTTATAGCCACAATGGATCCATCTTGAAGCAAGCCCTTGTATACAAAACCAAATCCACCTTCACTAATAATATTACTATGACTGAAATTTCGTGTAGCTTGTTCTAGTTCCAAAATTGTTAACTGTCTTGTGTTCAGCGTATAATGTGGAGGGAAAGCATTAACATTCTGAGTGTTGTTGACTCTTCCCATCTCAACTGTCAAAAAATAATGACATGGTAATTATGACAAAATGAATCAGAACTCTGAATAGGTAGTTAATTCTATCTACTGTACTCATATTAAAGTGCTTAAATTCACTTACCAGTGGGAGATGGCATAGAAGAAGCAGCCTCAGATGTTTGCCTCATAAATCTTTTAACACGCATCAAGCAGATACAGACAGTCACCAAAATGACAATGACGACTAAGGCAGCAACAAGAATACCAACTATGGCAGCAGCCCTTGTTCCTCCTGGTTTTCTAACTTGAGTTTCTTGAAGAGGTGTAAGTGTTGGAACGTCGTTATTCCCATCTATCTTTGCTGTTATTCCACCTGTTTCTCAAGTAGAGAGCTTTCCTTACAATTCTTATGATTGAACTGGAATTTTTCAAGGAAAACATTTGAAATGAAAAGTGAAATTTTCTAGGCTTAAATACACTTTTGTTCGTTTTTTTTTTTATTTTTAGGTATGAAAATTTTTGGCTTTGATTCCATAAAGTGTTCTCTATTAGACCAAGTTAGTGTTTCTGACAGTTTTTTCACCAAAAAATTAATTTTAATTGATGTGGCAAATGCTCAAATGATCAGACATCTCCTACAATTAGTCAAGTGTTATCAAGTTGATCAAATTAGTGGATAAATTAACTGAAGAATCAATTTTGTCTGACACAAACACTTCAGAAGACCAAAATGAATTTTTTAAAACTCAACAAACTAAACTAAAATCAAAGAATAAGATAAGGGGGAAAATGTGTTTTAGCCAATTTTTTATTATGGAGTCAGAAGAGGAAACAAGTGTTTAGAGCATCTTCATATAAGTTTCTTAAATGAATTTCTTAGCATATATAAGGTTATTTTTTGTGGTCTTAGAGTATCATGTCATTCTTAAGATGTTTATACACAATTTTGTTTCAATAATAAGAAATTTTAAAAAACTCACATTTTTATATTTTTTATATTTTTTTAATTATAGTTGTGTCTATTGATAGAAAAAAAAATCATTTTTAAATGTTAAGGACCAGTTTCTTATATAAAGAACTATTGTTATTCCAAAGAAACTGACTATGCCGTGTAAACTCTCTCTAAAGGTGGGGTTTCTTAAAGAAATAATTTTTTCTCTTAAGAAACCCAACAAGCACCAAACAACTCTCATTGAAGATGCTCTTAATATCCCAAACCTTAAGTTAAAAAAATATATAAACAAGTAAACATAACAGAGTACTCCTACATTATTTTATCTTTTTATCCAAGTTTGGACATAATGATCAATGTCCTCAGCAACTAAATTCTAGAGTGAACCTCAATGTTTTACTCAGTTCTGACAATCAATCACTACACACAAATTCAGAGAGACGGAGAGAAGGAGCTTACAGAGACTTTGAGAAAAAAGCACCTGGATCTTTTAGTTTATAGCAGTCAAGACAAGGCCATTGCATTTGACATGGATATTTCACAATGCTGCATCCTAATTGTTGTGGACCTCCAATAGAACCCTTGAAAGTGAACAAAGCCTCAGCTGCACTTAATAAATGCATATTCAGTTCTGGTAACTAGCGAAATCATTGGGTCTCCCACATTCTATGTGTACTTCCATGAGAAAATGAGAACATAGTTTAAAATTTATTATTTAAGTGGTCCAATTAACTGCACTCTACCCAAGTCAAAATCTAAACCATGTCAATTACATTCAAAGCATGCTAATGGAAATACCAAGCCAGCAGCACTTGGAACTCAATAAATTAAACACAAAGATCATGGAAAATTCGCTCACTTTTGACTGAAGTTCCCAAAACCTTATTATAAAGAGAACTTGTTCTTGAATATGATATAAGGAAGAAAAAAAATAACAAAAGCTTACCGTATAATTTGTAGGTTGATTTGTTGGGGTATAAAAGTTGAATCAGTATGAGTAGGGGCAGCCTTAGCCCCCATAGCAATCGCATTGTAAACTTGCATCACCCTACATATGAACTCCTTATGAATTTTCAGTTTCAGTTTCTTCTTGTTTTATTTAAAAGCAAAGGCATCAAACTCGCCTCTGAAACGTCCCTGATCCACCCCTACATTGTTTCAAAAGACATACATTAAATATTAAGAAAAAACTCATTCTTATAAGCTCTTCAAGAGACATAGTAAAGTATATATGCACATAAGACATGTTCAAGGGGCGAAAATAAATGTGAAACATGAGTAAGTATCAGTCAAATTTCACAGAGAAATTAGCACACAATAATGGAGACACCTCAAAGTTACAATGGAAGTGTATTTGTTAACAAGAAATAGCACAAGGGACAATGCTCATGAGTGAGCAATGAAACATACCAAGAAATGTAATGAAGTGCCATAATGGGAAATGGATTAGACACAGTACACTGATTTATATAGCGGTCAAAATAGAGAAAGAATTGAACTCACACTTTGCATGCTTCTAGAGTAAGTTACATATTTACCAAGGAGATGTGGAAGTAGTAAGAGAAGTAAATTGTGAAAGTGATTGGAAAAAGAAGGTTAGTGTAAGACTAAGACTCTAGTCTCTAGCATTAGCTTCCAGAAAATCCAAACAGTGGTCTTGGTTGACTATAAGTATACTATCCAGCTAAGAAAAGCTGCAAAACGCTTTAAACAGGTTGTCTTCATTGAAATGGACAGATGGAATTGCTGGTTTCATTTTGAACATTGTTAAACCCACTAGTTTCACCAGCAGGGAAATGGAGTTTCCAAATCCCAAAATATTCCCAAGGAATCTCAAAACCTGGACTAAGAGCCAAGTGTTTTTCCAAGCACTGATGAAAGAAAGAAAATATATTCAATTACTCAAACCCATTACCTGTATTTCCTAGCTCATCCTCGATTACCTGCAAAGAACTGAAAATAGATTCACTGATTCAGCAAAGAGTTATTATTTTTATGAAAGCAAAATCAGGATTCTATTTTTTTTTCATATAACAGCATTGTTGGTCCGGCAAAGTGCAATGAGAGCAGAACAATGTTGCAAGCGTGGACCATGGTAAAAGATTAAAGTGATGATTCTCAGAATGGTAAACTACAAAAGCCAAAAACATTGATCTTTGTCAGCAAAAGCTCATGGAATTTTAGATCTCTAGAAAGAGCTGAGGCTAAAGCAAGTACAGTACAACTAGAAAGTGGCAAATTGTGATGATAATTCAGGTTGGGTCTATAACTGATTTGAGAGATATAATCCCAAGAAAAAAGAATAAAAACTCACCATTTACAGGACTCATTGCATAATAGAAACAGTAACAGGAGACAAACAAACAGAGAGAGAGAGAGAATCTGTGTACATCAATACAGTACATGCTCTTCTAGTGTTGCAGAAGACCTAATAGCTGTTTCTTTATTTTATTTTTTTTAATTTTGTCCATAGTATCTTTTTATTTTCGGTTTACAATGTAAAATGCTTATTTCTAACAAAATTCTGTAGCTCCCACAGAAGAGCTCATTGGCTACTTTGCTTACGCATTAGCATTGGAGGAAAAGAGTTTCCACTTCCTAGATAGCAGCCACTACAAATGGTGCTGACAATCCCATTCACAGATGGTTCTTTCAGCCAAATCATTATATCCATCGTGAGTTGTGACTAGTTGAGAATGAGATCTTTGAATTTCAACCTTTTTTCACGGTCCTTGGGAAGTACCCTCTAACTAATAATAGACCTTATGAAGTTGTAGCTTAAATAGTTAAAATGGGTAATAAGTTATAAAAAAATTAGGTATATACTCTCATCTAATCATAATTTATCACATGCATGATAAATTTAGTGATTTTTATAATAACTACTACTTAAAAGTCATCCAAATTATAATTTTTAATTAGTTGTCGGTGTAAATTTACAACATTGTAAAACTTCATAAAAACTATGTTCTTTCTTATAGAATAACCAACAATGATTAAAATAAAACGCATAGCTATCTTTGTCCAACAGAAAGAAATACAAAGGCTTTTAAGAACTAATGAGATTGATGATTACACATGCTCTTTTTTTTTCTTTGTTGCATTGATATTGGTTATTAAGTATTTAAGTTGAGAATGAAAGTGTGGTGAGTCCAATTACATGGGAATACGTGTGCATGCTGAGAAGTTTGTTATAATAAAATGATGTGTCACTGTGTAAGTGTAAAAGGGTAAGAAGAAGTGGTTGAGTTGAAGGGACATTGACACGAGATGGAGAGAAACATCCTTGATCCTAAAAAGAAAGGACCATGGGACTTTTGGATTCAATGGAGTGGTCTGTTGCACCATGCTGACTGAAGGTGTTTGTGGGGACCGTAAATAAAATGTTTCAGCAGAAGAGAAGAGAAAGATTACATGAGAAGAAGGGTTTGCAGTGGTCGATTGGCCATTAGCTGGGAAGTCACATGCTGGGAAAAAAAAAAATGACCTTGATGGTGAAAAAGATTACTCTGGTTTGTAAATTTATGTCATTTAGCTAGCTATATGGAACGTTTTTTTTTATCTAAGACTACAATTATCTGAATTATGTTTGAGTCCAAAATAAGATTAAGGTTCAGTTTAAATAAATTATCTCCAAAGATTTACAGAAAAGTAATTAAAATTAATTTATACTTTAGTATATGATGAAATTAAATGAGAGTTTGTAAAAAATTGAGGTGATTAAACTATTTTAAACTTAAAACATTGATTCATTTGATTTTCTTTATCTATGAGTGCTTATAAAAGAATTATTAGAACTAATTCTAACTCTCTGTCTCAACTAAACTTTTTACATGTGAACATATGAATTTGTATCTTCTCAGTAATTTTTTGTTCACGTCACCCTTACTGTCTAAAACATAAAGTAGATTTTTTTAAAGCAAAGTAAATATATTCTACCTTAAAAAAGTATATCTATTAGTTTCATTTTAAATACTTCCTTTGGTCCATTAAGTGTCGTTTACTCGTTTAAGTACAAAATACAAAATTAAGAAACACAAAACTAAACTTCAGTTGTAGATTTTTCAATGAATAAACCCTTTATTCTTTTGGGATACAATGGCAGGTTTCAATATAATTATATGTGATTCAGATTTAATTACAAATCTCAATTATACTAAACTTTCAATAAACATACACTAAAATACCATGACATAGGTTTCTTCTAACCCAAACTCAGATGCTCAAATACGTTTTAGGTGTTTACTGAATCGACAATACAGTGTGAAATTTCGCAGAATCAATTTACTTATTTAAATTATAAAAAAAAAACAGAAATAAAAAAGATGGGCTGAAAATTTATAGAACACGTGTTTGGGCTGAACTCGAGAGAATAGGGGTGTTGCTAGGTGCACCAGGCATATTGCTTGTGCACCCAGCATAAAAAAAAAATTCTAAAAATGCCCTTAAGTGTTTTCTGCTTCCTTTTAAGTTAATTTTTTTACGGTAGCGCACTCATTCGTTTATTTTCTAATTTCTCAATTTCTTCTAGTTTTTCATTGTCATGAGAGGTGCATTGTACCACTTCAGTCGAGGTGAAAGTGTTACAGAGGTACGTCAATGGTGGTTGTCGTTGGTTTGGTTGTTAACGGATGTACTTCGGAGGTATGTTGGCATTCTTTGTTTTTTTTTCTTCGTAAAATACGGATTAAAGAATCTGTAAGTTATATAAAGCTTATGGATTGATTAATCATGTTTTAATCTGGAAGTTTTATATAACTTACAGATTGGTTAATCCGTATGAGTTATACGGATTATGTAATTCGTATAACTCATACAGATTAACCGATCCGTATGAGTTATATGAATTTTTTAATTTTTTTAACTAAAAGAAATATTAAATTTTTGAATTTTTTAAGATTATAAAAATGTTAATATGATTGTTAAAAAAATTAATGTGTATAAAAAAATTATTTATTTATTTGAAATGTAATTCGTATTATTATTTTAAATATTTTTAAATAAGTGTAGATTGATAATTAATTTGTAATTATTTATTTTTATATTTTGGAAATGTTATTAATTGTAAAATAATTTACACTTGTAATTTATGTATAATTTATTTGAGTTGTTGTAGTCTAAAATTGATTTTTTTTCTGGTTATAATTTTATGAATTAGAATTAAGTTGAATAATATAATTTATTTTACTACATATGGTTCGGTTATAATTTTTTATGTATTATATGATTATCAATTGTAAATAAAAAAAGTTGATGTTATTGATTTTTAATATATAGGATTATCAATTTTAATGTTTTATAATATTATATGCAGTAAAAAATTACGTAAGGTTTTGTGTAATAGTATATGTATGGTGCGGTTAGGGGTTGTATGTTTGTGATGTTAAAATTTTTGAATGTCTTGTTAAAATGGATGAAGGTCAATTGATGTATGACAGTATAATGTCTAAAGAAATTGATATGAATGAACAAGATGGAGACGAAGCTGGTGTGAATGAAGAACATGTTGATTGTTCTGATGTGTTTAATATTTATCAGGTATTAATGTGATTTATTATTATTAAAGTAATAAAATGAATGTCCCTTGAAGACTAAAATTGTATGAATTGCATTGTAAGTGTTGGCTACCCGAGATGTTCTGCATTGGGCTCAATCTGTTACTTATGAAATTGGATTTGTGGCGGTGATTATGAGGTCAGACACAAACAGTGGTATGAGAGGAAGGACTTAATTGGATTTGTCTTAATTGGTTGTGAAAGAAGTGATCAGTACAAGTCTAAGAAGAAATATTTTGTAAGAAGAGATACTGATACTAGGAAATGTGAGTGTCCCTTTAAGCTTGTGGGAAATGAGTGGTTGGAAGCCAATAATGGTTAGTGAAGTTAATGTGTGAGAGTCACAATCATAGAATGATAATCATTAGTTGGACATTCATACGCCGGTCAATTGACTAAGGATGAAAAGACAAATTATTGCTGATATAAAAAATAAAAAATAGCTATTTCAAAAGACAAATAGAATTAATATATTTGCAATTAAAAAAACAACTATTTAAAAACATAATTCAAAATGATATATTTTTATTTAAAAAATAAACAATAACTATTTAAAAAAATAAAATTAATATATTTACAATTAAAAAACAATTACTATTTATAAACATAATTTAAAATAATCTATTTTTATTAAAAACAACAAGTATTTACAAAAAAACAAAATAATATATTCATATTTAATAAAAAATAATTATTTAAAAACAAAAATAATATATTTATAAATAAAAAAACATCTACTATTAAAAAAATTATTTTATTAATAAATAAAATAAAGATACGGATTACGTAATTCGTATAAGTTATACAGATTTATATAACTCATACGGATTAACAACTTCATATGTGTTATACAGATTCCAAACAGCAGCCATTAAAGAGAAGAAGAAAGCTTACCTCGACACCGAAAATGGCACGGCGGTGGTGGAGACGTCCTCAAAGGCGGCAATGGAAGCAGCGGACGGCAGCGGCACGACACAAATCAAAAAAGATAAAGGAAGAAGACGAGAACATGTGACTTTTGTGTTATTAACACGACACTCTAACCAACTGAGCTAATAGACCAATTATGTTATAAAATAATTAATGTCATTATATATAACACTAAAATTTCTAATGTATATTTAATGCACATGTAAATTTACATAATAAATTTATTAGATAAAAATTAATTGTTACAAAATTTATTATGTAAATTTACATGTGCATTAAATATACATTGAAAATTTTAGTGTTATATATAGCAACATTAATTATTTTATAACATAATTAGTCAATTAACTTAGTTGATTAGAGCATTGTGCTAATAACACGAAAGTCACATAATTTTATGAAAGGACAAAACTAGAATTTCCATTGTTATGCTGCGTGTACCAGCAATTTGCATGGTGCCAAAAGAAAAACTCCAACACGCGTCGTGCGGTTTTCTTTTTCCCATCCCCACCAAACTTGTGGGCTGCCATTGAAAGACGTTTGCTCCATGAGTGTTGCTGGGTGCACCCAGCATTATTGCTGGTGCACCTAGCATTCTAACAAAATGGCAAAATTGCCCATGCTTGTTTTTCCTCTTACGGATCAAGGTGATCTGTACGTTGATTCGTAAGAGGAAAAACAATAATTTATTAATTATACATTTAAAGATATTTATTTTATAATATAATTTATACAAATATTTATTTTCATTTCTAATAATTAATATTGATTTATTAATTTTTTATTTTTAAAGATCCCCTTTTGTTTTTTGTGCTTCAGACTTGTGTTCTTCGTCTTAGTTTTTAGTTGTTGAGGTATAAACATTGGTAGATATTTGGAATTGTTTATTCTTTGCTGCCAGTGCTTCCCACTCTTATCGTTGGTAATGTCGTTGTTACATTAATTAATTTGTTATATATAGTAATCTATTTTTTTAGTTGAGATTCTTGTAATTGAAAACGATTATGCAATACATGAATTCAAACAGTACATTAGCTTCAACATAGTTGAACGAAATTAAATTTGCATCAAATACTACAACTAACTCATGCTAATTTTGCGACAAGGACAACTCGTCTTCCATTTGCGGTACAGGTTTACTGAAAACAGCTAAAATTTCTATTGGCCCAATCTTTTTCCAGTAGTTAGACTCAATGAGCACCTTCATCACGTCCTCGTTGGTTTTGAGTTCAATTATTTCAAATTTTATAACTTTTTCTGAATACTCATGGTGACTTGGTTTCCGAAAAAACAATCGCCTTACCATTTGTGTTTCATCAACACCATAAGGGGGAATCCCACGAGGCGCAACTTGCTTGATCAAATCCTTCAATTCATCCATGGTACATCCGGTGGGAATGTCAAAGTTTTTGGGATTTTTTCCTGTGAACGAGTAACCAACAAACTCATTTTGACGTGACATGTTCCATTTCCCATTGTAATATAGCAGGGCATCATGAGTAGGGGTCATAGTAGTTTCAAGTAAGTTTAAAATACCATTTGGGGTTCTAGCAATGCTACATAATAACTCAATCGGACCAACAAACGAAAATTCATGATTACACAATAACATTATGTTAACATCAGCATCATCTTTCAGTTGCATACATTGAAACCGAAATTGATTACCTGCATACGTGAAAGGCTGCCGGTAGTAAATTTCATCCAAAAATTGTTTGTCGATTAGCTTAAGGGTATTGTGTATTCTGGTTTTTAATGTTTGAAAATCACACCCCTTAGGTACTCGAATGAGAATTGGAGTGGAAGCTTGGAAGGAAACACCACTGTCGTTGTGAACAATGGATCCATTTGGAAAAATAAAACCTAATGTGGAGTTCTCAACTGTCTGACTGCTTGTCTCTCCCAAGAATGCCATAGTTTTTTGTAAGACTTGGGTTGATACTGAAACTTGTGTTTTCTTACAAGGTTAGGTTGTGCCATACATATAGATGAGTTTTAATATCAATGTTGCATTTTTTAAAGATTGAAAATACGCATGCACATGCTTTCTGTATGTGTTGTCAACTACACGAATGACATGACATGCTTTAGCTTGGATCAGATCTGCATGTGTAGTCATGTTGTGCAGGGTCCTTTCACGTGCTTTATGTTAATGCAGACAACAATTTATCATACACGGTTTTCCACAATGTGTAGTCAACTCAGACAACGATATATCATACATGCTTTTTTAGAATTAAGTAATAATTTTGTTGTGGACATAACAAATAAATTACATGTTCAAAACGATCAGCCATTTATAAATTACATGTTCAATCATCATTTATGTCAACATAGTCTCTCTTGAACATCACGAAGCTCTTGTAATGTTGCATTTTGCTAATATATGGATTTGGCCACGACTTCGCCTGCGGATGACAATTGCTAGACCATAACAATGATACAGGCGGTAAGGGACAACATTCTTTTAAATAAACATGTTGTGTATGCGAAAAAAATGTTAACTCAATCCTACAAAACTCATTGCATAATCATATAAAAAAAACACTTCATATCTACAATGTACCTCAACAAAATGATTGTTATACACATGACCGATACAAATTATACGATGCAATGAAGAATTTGCCAGCAGTTGACTTCTAAGGGGAAAGAATGTCATGATTTGTTGTTTAGATAAGGATACAATGATTACGTTATACCTTGATGCAATGACATGTCCCATGTCCGTTATATCCATCCACTTATCCGTTGTCACCTAAATAAAACAAATATACACGTCAAACTTAATTTCAAACTAAAGTCTTAAAAATCAAATACATAAATTACATACCTTGGTTAACCAATCAACAAGTAGTGACATCCTTAATTCCTCAAATCTCTTTGTGCCACCAAAGAGCTTGATATAGTCTTCTGAGAATTTGGCAAGTTCTTTAAGCAGATGGTTGCAGACCACCGACCAAGAGTCTTGACCCATACCTAATAAACCGGCAACCGACCGATATCCACAGTTAGCATCAGCTTTGACATCAACAATCTTAGCAATGAAGTCGTGCATAAATGGCTGAAACTGGTCCAACATGGGCATCATCGTTCTTCGATTCGGTTGCTCAGAGGATGATGCAGTACGCCTCACCGACGAATTGCTATTTTGTTGTGATTCAAAGGCATCTACATACTCCCAGTAAGATGGATCGCGCTTTGTTGACCTTGGGTTCCTGCTTGTAGTTTTCTTCGGTGCCCCCTCTGTGTTAACCTTTGCTGGAGGAGGACACATCGAATTCTGATTAGGGTGTGCAATTTCCCAAAGTTTACTTCTTAGAGTAAACATGCCACAAACATCAAGTTCTTCGATTTTTTGGTATATTGTTTCCATTACGTCCTTGATGCCCACCTCGGGCTCAGATAACCCTTGGTCTGAAAAACTGAGCCTCCTCCAGAACATATGGATTGAATCCAGTGGGATGCAACCACCAACATATTTGGATAGCTCACAAGCACAAGGAAGACCAAGCCACGCAACCACAACTTGAGGGATTCTTGTCAGCATAGTCAACACGCTCTAATTCAGCAACAATCTGATTTAAAGCATACCTTGAAACCATTCCAAGCAGCCTCCTGTATAAGGTTTTTTGGAACACATGTCCAACGACATGTGTACTTGTTTCAAATGATGCTTTAATCTGTGTATGCTGCAACGTAATCATGTTGTTCATGGCATCCCACACACTGCATAAGTCTCCAATGCTATTTTGTAACAGTCTTTTTAAAGACGAGTGAGCAGATTCAACCCTACATTTCAAATACACAAATAAAAATAAACATATACAATAATACAATTCCATAAATTTTTCAACGTTAATAGAAATAGTTGAACAGTTTCATACCTGTTTGTTGTTGTGTTTCCTAAATGCATCACCTTATTAGTCCAGGCGGAAACAAATTTTTCCTTGTGTGGTATTATCCATGTTTCCTTGACATAGTCAACAAACATTGGCCAAGGTGCGCAAGCTATTTCGAACTTCTTCAGGCATTCATCAAACTGCTATTCTGAAGGACAATCAGTCAAAGATCCCCAGCAATCCATGAGATAATCCCAAGCATTTTTTTGCGCAATTAGTGATTTACATTTGGCCTTCACATTCTTGTTTATGTGAAAGTTGCACAACAAATTTGTGCATTCAGGGAATACATCTTTCACTGCATTCATCAATGTTGGTCTCTGTCAGTG
Source organism: Glycine max (assembly GCF_000004515.6). Classification (NCBI taxonomy): domain Eukaryota; kingdom Viridiplantae; phylum Streptophyta; class Magnoliopsida; order Fabales; family Fabaceae; genus Glycine; species Glycine max. The sequence goes on along the minus strand of NC_038248.2, from coordinate 34,396,862 downwards.
ACAATAACTCTAGGGAGGGCATCACGCTTTAAAAAAAGGCCTCGAAAGCGTTGTAAAGTCCATACCAAATTATTAACGCGTTCACCCTCCACATATGCAAAACCGGCATAGAATGTCATCCCAGTCGGTGTCACCCCAACAAAATCGAGCAATGGGAGTCTATACCGGTTTGTTTAGTAGGTGTTGTCTATCAAAAACACCAAATTGCATGAGTTGACTAACTTCACTGAATCAGGGTGACACCAAAAGATATCATGAACCACGTCTTCATCCTTTATTCTGTGCCAATAAATATATTGATCACGTTCAAGAAGCTTCATCAGATGTTGCATTTCAAGATCGCTTCCTCTTATGGAAGAATGGAATGCACTTCTTGCATTGTATATCTGTTTAATGGTCGTACAACTATTGACATTGTATTCCTTCAGAGTTAGCAGAATGTTTCTTGGCTTCACCATGGACTTCGTCATATAAGCAATAAGTGTTTTTTCAGCTTTAGTCAATCGCCCTGCATATGGATGTCCAACTAATGACTTGGCCAATTCATGATTATGCACTCCACAAATCAACTTCACCATCCAGCCTTCTCCTCCAACCACTGGCTTGCAACGAAGCTTGAAGGGACACCCACATTTCCTAGTCTCAGTATCTCTTCTGATAAATTCTTTTTTCCTACACTTATACTCGTCACTCCTTTCACAGCCAATTAACACAAACGTAGTCCTTCCTCTACTACCTGTGTTTGTGTTCGACCTTAAAATCATCGCCACAAATCCATTTTCATGAGCCACGGATCGAGCCCACCGCAAAACATCCTCTCGGCACTCAAACACCTACAAAATCCACATAATTTAAGTTTTCTACTAGTATTCATTTTATTAAATATGTGACAAACATTAACATTATAACCTGAGAAGTCTTGAACGCATCCGAACAATCAACATGTGGTTCATTCGCACCACATGATTCTGCATTTTCATAATCCATATCCGCTCGTTTAGACATTATTTCATACATCCACTCATCTTCGTCCATATAACCAAATCAAACAAAAAATGGTCATACAAAAAAATTAGTAATTTAAAAGAAAAAAGGAAAATAAATTCAAAAACAACAAATACCAAAAATAATACACTTACGGATCAACTTGATCCGGAAGCTTCTTAATACTCTTCCGGATCAAGTTGATCCGTAAGAGACTTTCGGATAAGCTTACGGATCAACTTGATCCGGAACTCATCCGTACGTCCGCGACAGTCAAACCACCATCTGCGTACCTCGTTTGCCGCCACCGACCACCGCAACGTTCGACGCCGGTACCTTCACCGCTGCACTCAACGCTGCTACCCCCAAGAACCAGAGGCAATGCGGCACGAAAAAGAGAAAACGAGAAGCACAACTTTCTGAAAATGGAGGTAATTCGTATAACTCATACAGATTAACCAATCCGTATGAGTTATATGGATTTTTTAATTTTTTTAACTAAAAGAAATATTAAATTTTTGAATTTTTTAAGATTATAAAAATGTTAATATGATTGTTAAAAAAATTAATGTGTATAAAAAAATTATTTATTTATTTGAAATGTAATTCATAATATTATTTTAAATATTTTTAAATAAGTGTAGATTGATAATTAATTTGTAATTATTTATTTTTATATTTTGGAAATGTTATTAATTGTAAAATAATTTACACTTGTAATTTATGTATAATTTATTTGAGTTGTTGTAGTCTAAAATTGATTTTTTTTTTCTGGTTATAAGTTTATGAATTAGAATTAAGTTGAATAATATAATTTATTTTACTACATATGGTTCGGTTATAATTTTTATGTATTATATGATTATCAATTGTAAGTAAAAAAAGTTGATGTTATTGATTTTTAATATATAGGATTATCAATTTTAATGTTTTATAATATTATATGCTGTAAAAAATTACGTAAGGTTTTGTGTAATAGTATATGTATGGTGCGGTTAGGGGTTGTTTGTTTGTGATGTTAAAATTTTTGAATGTCTTGTTAAAATGAATGAAGATCAATTGATGTATGACAGTATAATGTCTAAAGAAGTTGATATGAATGAACAAAATGGAGACGAAGCTGGTGTGAATGAAGAACATGTTGATTGTTCTGATGTGTTTAATATTTATCAGGTATTAATGTGATTTATTATTATTAAAGTAATAAAATGAATGCCCCTGAAGACTAAAATTGTATGAATTGCATTGTAAGTGTTGGCTACCCGAGATGATGTTCTGCATTGGGCTCAATCTGTTACTTATGAAATTGGATTTGTGGCGGTGATTATGAGGTCAGACACAAACAGTGGTATGAGAGGAAGGACTTAATTGGATTATGAAATTGGATTTGTCTTAATTGGTTGTGAAAGAAGTGATCAGTACAAGTCTAAGAAGAAATATTTTGTAAGAAGAAATACTGGTACTAGGAAATGTGAGTGTCCCTTTAAGCTTCGTGGGAAATGAGTGGTTGGAAGCCAAGAATGGATAGTGAAGTTAATGTGTGAGACTCACAATCATAGAATGACAATCATTAGTTGGACATTCATACGCCGGTCGATTGACTAAGGATGAAAAGACAAATTATTGTTGATATAAAAAATAAAAAATAGCTATTTCAAAAGACAAATAGAATTAATATATTTGCAATTAAAAAACAACTATTTAAAAACATAATTCAAAATGATATATTTTTATTTAAAAAATAAACAATAACTATTTTAAAAAATAAAATTAATATATTTACAATTAAAAAACAATTACTATTTATAAACATAATTTAAAATAATCTATTTTTATTAAAAACAACAAGTATTTACAAAAAAACAAAATAATATATTCATATTTAATAAAAAATAATTATTTAAAAACAAAAATAATATATTTATAAATAAAAAACATCTACTATTAAAAAAATTATTTTATTAATAATTAAAAAAAAGATACGGATTACGTAATTCGTATAAGTTATACAGATTTATATAACTCATACGGATTAACAACTTCATATGTGTTATACAGATTCCAAACAACAACCATTAAAGAGAAGAAGAAAGCTTACCTCGACACCGAAAATGGCACGGCGGTGGTGGAGACATCCTCAAAGGCGGCAATGGAAGCAGCGGACGGCAGCGACATGACACAAATAAAAAAAGACAAAGGAAGAAGACGAGAACATGTGACTTTTGTGTTATTAACACTAACCAACTGAACTAATAGACCAATTATGTTATAAAATAATTAATGTCATTATATATAACACTAAAATTTCTAATGTATATTTAATGCACATGTAAATTTACATAATAAATTTATTAGATAAAAATTAATTATTTCAAAATTTATTATGTAAATTTACATGTGCATTAAATATACATTGAAAATTTTAGTGTTATATATAGCGACATTAATTATTTTATAACATAATTAGTCAATTAACTTAGTTGATTAGAGCATTGTGCTAATAGCATGAAAGTCACATAATTTTATGAAAGGACAAAACTGGAATTTCCATTGTTATGCTGGGTGTACCAGCAATTTGCATGGTGCCAAAAGAAAAACTCCAACACGCGTCGGGCGGTTTTCTTTTTCCCATCCCCACCAAACTTGTTGGGCTGCCATTGAAAGACGTTTGCTCCATGAGTGTTGCTGGGTGCACCCAGCATTCTAACAAAATGGCAAAATTGTCCCTGCTTTTTTTTCCTCTTACGGATCAAGGTGATTCGTACTTTGATTCGTAAGAGACTTACGGATCAACTTGATCCGTATGTCTCTTACGGATCAACGTACGGATCACCTTGATTCGTAAGAGGAAAAACAATAATTTATTAATTATACATTTAAAGATATTTATTTTATAATATAATTTATACAAATATTTATTTTATTAATTATATTAATTTATAAATATTGATTTATTATAAATAATTAATTTTTTATTTTCATTTCTACTATCCCCCTTTTGTTTTTTGTGTTTCAGACTTGTGTTCTTCGTCTTAGTTTTTAGTTGTTGAGGTATAAACATTGGCAGGTATTTGGAATTGTTTATTCTTTGCTGCCAATGCTTCTCACTCTTATCGTTGGTAATGTCGTTGTTACATTAATTAATTTGTTATATATAGCAATCTATTTTTTTAGTTGAGATTCTTGTAATTGAAAACGATTATGCAAAACATGAATTCAAATAGTACATTAACTTCAACATAGTCGAACGAAATTAAATTTGCATCAAATACTACAACTAACTCATGCTAATTTTGCGACAAGGACAACTCGTCTTCCATTTGCGGTACATGTTTACTGAAAACAACTAAAATTTATATTGAGTGAATAGGCAATTTAGTCCCTGAGATTTTAACCAGTTTGCATATTAGTCCCTGACTTAAATTTTAATTCATAATAGTCCCTAACTTTACCTCCTTTATGCAAATAAGTCCCTGTTGTTAAAATCTAATTTCCTCCGTTGGTCAAATGTCTATTTGGTAAACCTCAGTCCACGTAAGCATCCCAATGTGGCAGGTTTGAGTCCAAGTCAGCAATATTATGTGGCAAGGCAAGGACTGAATTGAAAAATTAGGTTAAAAGGAAATCAAAAATGAAGTAAACCCATTTTCCCTTTCACTGTCTTACTACTTGTAGGGTTTTTTAACTGTTTGCGGTTTGCTTTTCCCTCTCCTGCATTATCGTGATTATGAGGGTTCGCGCTTTTTGTCAGGTTGGTGGTTTCGTTCATTTCGTTTGCATTGTTTTGGTGGTTTGATTTGGGGTTTTATATGTTCGAGGGGTTTCATTTGCATTGTCTTCGCGCTTCGTAGGGAGGTTTATGATCCTTTATTATTTTCGTTTATGATGCTCTGTTTTTATAGATGACTTGGTGGTTTCGTTCATTTCGTTTGCATTGTTTTGGTGGTTTGATTTGGGGTTTTATATGTTTGAGGGTTTCATTTGCATTGTCTTCGCGCTTCGTAGGGAGGTTTATGATCCTTTATTATTTTCGTTTATGATGCTCTATTTTTATAGATGACATTGCATGTTGTTGTGTGATGTGCCTATGTTTGAGTTTGAGGTAGGTTTTTTTATTTCCTAATATATGACAATGTTTGTGGTTTGTGATTGTGTAGAATGAATGACAATATAACTTTAGTATTGCACCATGGAGGAAGATTCGCTCCACGTGCCAGTGATGGAAAGGTTGAATATATAGGCGGAGAATTTGACGTTTGGGAGGATATATCTGCAGTTTGCCTGAATGCATTTATCTTATATGATCTGGTGGAAGCTTGTAAGAAGTATAGCAATATAGGAGAATGTTTTTGGTTGATTGATAAGGACTTAGATTTTAATCATGGGTTAAGGAGTTGTACAACTGATGGAGATATATTACACTTAGTTAGAGATGCTTTTGAAAATGAGAATGAGATAAATGTTTATTTTCATCATGAAGTAGATCCAATTTTAGAAGAAGTCCCATAGATGTTGTACTTGGAATGTGATCCAATTCCAAAAGTTGTTGAGAATGAGGATGATTTAGATGATGTACCTGTTGCTGGCCATGAGGAAGGTAAGTTTTAATTCATTTGTACTTGGTCCGACATGGTTACCATAATTAGTTAATATGATTAATTTTTACTTGATCACCATTGATGCAGATGTTGGTGCTGGTGAGCAGAGGGATGCTGGTGGGCAGAGGGATGGTGGTGAGCAGAGGGATACTGATGCTGGTGAGCAAAGAGATGGTAGTGAGCAGAGGGATGCTGAAGCTGGTGAGCAGAGAGATGGTGGTGGTGAAGAGAGAGATGTTGCTGATAGTGAGGAGGAAAAGGAAGTTGACAGTGATGAGTGGTTTATAAATTTCTCTTGTATGTTGAATGAAGTTGAAGCTGAAGTTGAGACAGATGGTTATCATTCAGAGGAGCTTAATATCCCCACTAGTAGTGATGATGAAGATGAGGATGTTGAAGTTTATCCTCAATATAGTCAAAGTAGTGGAGTTGGTGAACAGAAGTTGGAATTAGGGATGGAGTTTGGTACTCTAGATGAATTTAAATCTGCCTTGAGGGAGTATAGCATATTGATGGGCAGGGAGTTCAAGTGGAAGAAGAATGATAAATAGAGGGCTAAGGCATTTTGTGATTGGGAAATCTACTGTGCAAAGAATGAAGTTAGAAACTCTTTTCAGATAAAGACATTTAAGCATAACCATAATTGCTGCAGAGAAGTGAACAACAAACAAGCAAATAGACAGTGGGTGGTCAGTAAACTTGAGGGGCTTAATGTAGCCAACCCTTAAATGTGTTGAAGCTTTGGAATATTTCAAGCAAGAGTTTGGAGTGCACATTGAAGTTACAAAGATGTGGAGAGCCATGAAAGAAGCAAAGCAATTAGTGGAAGGGAATGAGAGGAAACAATATGCCAAAGTATTTGATTATGCATATGAATTGTTGAGGAGCAATCCTGGATCAACAGTTAAGATCAACACAGTGCCAAGTCCAGAAGGTCCACCATAATTTCAGAGACTATATATTTGTCTTGCTGGCTGTAAGAAGGGGTTTGTTGCTGGATGTAAACCATTCGTAGGTCTAGATGGATGTTTCCTAAAGAGTGCATTTGGAGGAAACTTGCTCTCTGCTGTTGGGGTTGATGGCAATAACCACATCTTTGTTATTGCTTATGCTGATGTGGACATTGAGAACAAAGACAATTGGAAATGGTTTTTAACTTTGTTGCATGAAGATCTTGGGGATTACATACAGATTGGGTGGAATTTCATGTCAGACATGCAAAAGGTATGACATGGTGTGATTTGCAATTGTTATCATAAGTTAGGTATTTAATTAAAGTTAATGACATAGGTTAGGGACTAGTCCATAAGTATTTACTACTTTGCTGCAATTTTTCAGGGACTTATTCCAGCTTTACAGGAAGTCATGCCTGGTGCACCTCATAGATTCTGTGTCTTGCATCTTTGGAAAAATTTTACAAAGCAATGGAAAAGCAAGGAACTTAAAGGAATTGTGTGGCAATGTGCAAAATCCACTACTGTTGCTGAGTTTGAAGGCCATATGGCCCATTTGAAGACAATCAACTGTGGTGCACCTCATAGATTCTGTGTCTTGCATCTTTGGAAAAAATTTACAAAGCAATGGAAAAGCAAGGAACTTAAAGAAATTGTGTGGCAATGTGCAAAATCCACTACTGTTGCTGAGTTTGAAGGCCATATGGCCCATTTGAAGACAATCAACTGCCAGGCTTGGGAGGATTTGAATAAATGGCCCAAACAAGCATGGACAAAAGCCCACTTCAGTACAATACCCAAGGTGGACAATATATGCAACAACACTTGTGAGGTATTCAATTCCAGAATTCTGCAGTATAGATGCAAGCCTATTATCACAATGCTTGAAGAAATTAGAAGTTATATCATGAGAACCATGGTTGCCCGCAAGGTTAAACTTTCTGGAAAGCCTGGACCATTATGTCCAGTGCAGTATAAAAGACTAGAAAAAGAATTTCATTTTGCTAATCAATGGACTCCCATTTGGTGTGGTGATAGCATGGGCCTGAGATATGAGGTCCACATGTGGGGGAATAAGGTTGAGGTCAATTTAGGTGAATGGACATGCACTTGTGGAGTATGGCAACTAACAGGTTGTGTTCTTTATAGTTTTTTTTTCCATTCCTAACCTACATGTGTGCTAATTTTACAACTTTGATGTAGGGATGCCATGCCGACATGCCATTGCAACAATAACTCACAAAGGAGGGAAGCCTGAGGACATGTGTCATGAGTGGCTGTCAATAGAAGCTTATAATAAGACATACCAGCATTTTATTGAACCAGTCCAAGGACCACAATATTGGGCCCAGACACAATATACACACCCTGTTCCACCACATAAAAGGGTCCAAAGAGGAAGGCTAAAGAAAAATAGAAGGAGATCTGTAGATGAGGACAATGTCAAAGGACATAAGCTAAAGAGGAAATTGGTTGAGTTTACATGTGGAAGGTGTGGCCAAACCAATCATAACATTAGAAGCTGTAAAAATATTGGAGTTCCTGTTAGGCCAAAGAAATATGTTGCACCATCAACTTCAAATGAGGATGACCACCTATTATCTCAAGATGAACAATCTTTGAATGAGGCTGAAGAAGCTGCTGCTCATGTTCAACAAGATCCGGTGGAGATTAATTTATCTCAGCCTCATTTGTCACAAGATAGTGACATGGAGTTGATGGTAAATATTTGTTACAACAAAGTAGTTTTATCTCAACCTAATTTGTTGCAGCACTCCATTTTTATATATTACAATTATTCATGTTTGGTATTTGCATGTAGGTCCCTGCAACTATTGTTCCACCAATAGCAAGGAATAAGCTAACCATAACAAGAGCCAAACAAAGGAAGGTTGCTAATAAAGATGATGCAGTATAAAGAAAACTGAAGAAGCATTTTTTGTTGCATTTTGAAGGTTGCTGAGTTTCAAGGTTGCTGATGAAGAAAACTGAAGAAGCATTTTTTGTTGCATTTTGATATTATGATGTGTAGTTGTATATTTTGAAAGCTTCACTGGCAAGTGAAAATGATGTAAACATTATGGCCTACTGAACAATTGCTTCTAACTACCATGCTTTGGGATGTCAAACATTATGTGAAATTGATTTAATGTCATGTTTCTTCTCTTTCTTTTATAAATTATACACTGTGTTGGATTTGGAGTTGGAGTAGGACCAAATTGTATACAACAACAAAAGCTGCTATTACACTACAAAAGCTATACAATAACTTCAATAACTTATTTGCATATCTTAAAATGGGTAGGACTTCAATAACTTCAAAAAGTTATACAACAACAAATTATATTTAATAAACTACAAATTTCAGCAACAAATTTCACCAACAAATTATATTTAATTGAAATGGGTAATTGACAGTAGCAACAAAAGCTGTTATTACACTACAAAAGTTACTTCCTACTACAAATTTTTCAGCAAAACAACAATTACAATATCAAAAGCTGCTATTACACATTTTAGCTAAAATGCATTCCCCCTAAAACTAACATTACAATTAAAAATGAAAAACCTAACAACACAATGTTTGTTAAATTTCTCATTTTCTTCTGCAAAGCTTCAATTTGTAGTCTCAAATCAGTCACTACCATTGTTTCTCTTGAGACAGAAGACGAATTAGAAAGTTGGTTTTCTTCTTCAACCCATTGAAAAAATTGACAGTTATCTGGGTCTGTTTGGGGTAATGCACAAGTATAGAACAACCTTCCTGGGTTCCTCCTTGTTCTTGCAGTTCGAATAGCTGCGCGTCTTCCATGGTGGCATTGCCGAATGAAACTACCAGAAAATACACAACAACTACCACTTGCAAACATGGAGAAATCAAGTGAACAAGCAGCAGCGACTGAGCCTCAGAGTAGAAGAAGAAGAAGCAACTCAGCGTGGGAAGAAGAAAAAGAAGAAGAAGAAGCAACCAGCAGCTTTGTAAACCCTAATTTTTTTGGGGAAGAAGAAGAAGCAACCTTGCGTGAGAGAGAGTTTATAGATGCAGACCTCAATGCCACGTTGGACAATCTACGTGGCACTGAATTGCCACCTATACACCTCACTAACGTCGTCACCTGAGAATTTAACGACAGGGACTATTTTGAAAAACTTATGTAAAGTTAGGGACTATTATGAATTAAAATTTAAGTCAAGGACTAATATGCAAACTGGTTACAATCTCAGGGACTAAATTGCCTATTCACTCAATTTCTATTGGCCCAATCTTTTTTCGGTAGTTAGACTCAATGAACACCTTCATCACGTCCTCGTTGGTTTTGAGTTCAATTATTTCAAATTTTATAACTTTTTCTGAATACTCATGGTGACTTGGTTTCCGAAAAAACAATCGTCTTACCATTCGTGTTTCATCAACACCATAAGGGGGAATCCCACGAGACGCAACTTGCTTGATCAAATCCTTCAATTCATCCATGGTACATCCGGTGGGAATATCAAAGTTTTTGGGATTTTTTCCTGTGAACAAGTAACCAACAAACTCATTTTGGCGTGACATGTTCCATTTCCCATTGTAATATAGCAGGGCATCATGAGTAGGGGTCATAGTAGTTTCAAGTAAGTTTAAAATACCATTTGGGGTTCTAGCAATGCTACATAATAACTCAATCAGACCAACAAACGAAAATTCATGATTACACATTAACATTGTGTTAACATCAGCATCATCTTTCAGTTGCATACATTGAAACCGAAATTGATTACCTGCATACGTGAAAGGCTACCGGTAGTAAATTTCATCCAAAAATTGTTTGTCGATTAGCTTAAGGGTATTGTGTATTCTGGTTTTTAACGTTTGAAAATCACACCCGTTAGGTACTCGAATGGGAATTGGAGTGGAAGCTTGGAAGGAAACACCACTGTCGTTGTGAACAATGGATCCATTTGGAAAAATGAAACCTAATGTGGAGTTCACAACTGTCTGACTGCTTGTCTCTCCCAAGAATGCCATAGTTTTTTGTAAGACTTGGGTTGATACTGAAACTTGTGCTTTCTTACAAGGTTAGGTTGTGCCATACATATAGATGAGTTTTAATATCAATGTTGCATTTTTTAAAGATTGAAAATACGCATGCACATGCTTTCTGTATGTGTTGTCAACTACACGAATGACATGACATGCTTTAGCTTGGATCAGATCTGCATGTGTAGTCATGTTGTGCAGGGTCCTTTCACGTGCTTTATGTTAATGCAGACAACAATTTATCATACACGGTTTTCCACAATGTGTAGTCAACTCAGACAACGATATATCATACATGCTTTTTTAGAATTAAGTAATAATTTTGTTGTGGACATAACAAATAAATTACATGTTCAAAACGATCAGCCATTTATAAATTACATGTTGAATTATCATTTATGTCAACATAGTCTCTCTTGAACATCACAAAGCTCTTGTAATGCTGCATTTTGCTAATATATGGATTTGGCCAGGACTTCGCCTGCGGATGACAATTGCTAGACCATAACAATGATACAGGCGGTAAGGGACAACGTTCTTTTAAATAAACCTGTTGTGTATGCGAAAAAAATGTTAACTCAATCCTACAAAACTCATTGCATAATCATATAAAAAAAACACTTCATATCTACAATGTACCTCAACAAAATGATTGTTATACACATGACCGATACAAATTATACGATGCAATGAAGAATTTGCCAGCGGTTGACTTCTAAGGGGAAAGAATGTCATGCTTTGTTGTTTAGACAAGGATACAACGATTAAGTTATACCTTGATGCAATGACATGTCCCATGTCCGTTATATTCATCCACTTATCCGTTGTCACCTAAATAAAACAAATATACACGTCAAACTTAATTTCAAACTAAAGTCTTAAAAATCAAATAAATAAATTACATACCTTGGTTAACCAATCAACAAGTAGTGACATCCTTAATTCCTCAAATCTCTCCGTGCCACCAAAGAGCTTGATATAGTCTTTTGAGAAATTGGCAAGTTCTTTAAGCAGATGGTTGCGGACCACCGACCAAGAGTCTTGACCCATACCTAATAAACCGACAACCGACCGATATCCACAGTTACCATCAGCTTTGACATCAACAATCTTATCAATGAAGTCGTGCATAAATGGCTGAAACTGGTCCAAAATGGGCATCATCGTTCTTCGATTCGGTTGCTCAGAGGATGATGCAGTACGCCTCACCGATGAATTGCTATTTTGTTGTGATTCAAAGGCATCTACATACTCCCAGTAAGATGGATCGCGCTTTGTTGACCTTGGGTTCCTGCTCGTAGTTTTCTTCGGTGCCCCCTTTGTGTTAACCTTTGCTGGAGGAGGACACATCGAATTCTGATTAGGGTGTGCAATTTCCCAAAGTTTACTTCTTAGAGTAAACATGCCACAAACATCAAGTTCTTCGATTTTTTGGTATATTGTTTCCATTACGTCCTTGATGCCCACCTCGGACTCAGATAACCTTTGGTCTGAAAAACTGAGTCTCCTCCAGAACATATGGATTGAATCCAGTGGGATGCAACCACCAACATATTTGGATAGCTCACAAGCACAAGGAAGACCAAGCCACATAACCACAACTTGAGGGATTCTTGCCAGCATAGTCAACATGCTCTAATTCAGCAACAATCTGATTTAAAGCATACCTTGAAACCATTCCAAGCAGCCTCCTGTATAAGGTTTTTTGGAACACATGTCCAACGACATGTGTACTTGTTTCAAATGATGCTTTAATCTGTGTGTGCTGCAACGTAATCATGTTATTCATGGCATCCCACACACTGCATAAGTCTTCAATGTTATTTTGTAACAGTCTTTTTAAAGACGAGTGAGCAGATTCAACCCTACATTTCAAATACACAAATAAAAATAAACATATACAATAATACAATTCCATAAATTTTTCAACGTTAATAGAAATAGTTGAACAGTTTCATACCTGTTTGTTGTTGTGTTTCCTAAGTGCATCACCTTATTAGTCCAGGCGGAAACAAATTTTTCCTTGTGTGGTATTATCCATGTTTCCTTGACATAGTCAACAAACATTGGCCAAGGTGCGCAAGCTATTTCGAACTTCTTCAGGCATTCATCAAACTGCTATTCTGAAGGACAATCAGTCAAAGATCCCCAGCAATCCATGACATAATCCCAAGCATTTTTTTGCGCAATTAGTGATTTACATTTGGCCTTCACATTCTTGTTTATGTGAAAGTTGCACAACAAATTTGTGCATTCAGGGAATACATCTTTCACTGCATTCATCAATGTTGGTCTCTGTCAGTGACAATAATTCCAGGGAGGGCATCACGGTTTAAAAAAAGGCCTCGGAAGCGTTGTAAAGTCCATACCAAATTATTAACGCATTCACCCTCCACATATGCAAAACCGGCAGAGAATGTCATCCCAGTCGGTGTCACCCCAACAAAATCAAGCAATGAGAGTCTATACCGGTTTGTTTTGTAGGTGTTGTCTATCAAAAACACCAAATTGCATGCGTTGACTAACTTCACTGAATCAGGGTGACACCAAAAGATATCATGAACCACGTCTTCATCCTTTATTCTGTGCCAATAAATATATTGATCGCGTTCAAGAAGCTTCATCAGATGTTGCATTTCAAGATCACTTCCTCTTATGGAAGAATGGAATGCACTTCTTGCATTGTATATCTGTTTAATGGTCATACAGCTGTTGGCATTGTATTCCTTCAGAGTTAGCAGAATGTTTCTTTGCTTCACCATGGACTTCGTCATATCAGCAATAAGTGTTTTTTCAGCTTTAGTCAATCGCCCCGCATATGGATGTCCAACTAATGACTTGGCCAATTCATGATTATGCACTCCACAAATCAACTTCACCATCCAGCCTTCTCCTCCAACCACTGGCTTGCAACGAAGCTTGAAGGGACACCCACATTTCCTAGTCTCAGTATCTCTTCTGATAAATTCTTTTTTTCTACACTTATACTCGTCACTCCTTTCACAACCAATTAACATAAACGTAGTCCTTCCTCTACTACCTGTGTTTGTGTTCGACCTTAAAATCACCGCCACAAATCCATTTTCATGAGCCACGGATCGAGCCCACCGCAAAGCATCCTCTCGGCACTCAAACATCTACAAAATCCACATAATTTAAGTTTTCTACTAGTATTCATTTTATTAAATATGTGACAAACATTAACATTATAACCTGAGAAGTCTTGAACGCATCCGAACAATCAACATGTGGTTTATTCGCACCACATGATTCTGCATTTTCATAATCCATATCCGCTCGTTCAAACATTATTTCATACATCCACTCATCTTCGTCCATCTAACCAAATCAAACAAAAAATGGTCATACAAAAAAATTAGTAATATAAAAGAAAAAAGGAAAATAAATTCAAAAACAACAAATACCAAAAATAATACACTTACGGATCAACTTGATCCGGAAGCTTCTTAATACTCTTTCGGATCAAGTTGATCCGTAAGAGACTTTCGGATATGCTTACGGATCAACTTGATCTGGAACTCATCCGTATGTCCGCGACAGTCAAACCACCATCTGCGTACCTCGTTTGCCGCCACCGACCACCGCAACGCTCGACGCCGGTACCTTCACCTTCACCGCTGCGCTCAACGCTGCTACCCCCACGAACCAGAGGCAATGCCGCACGAAAAAGAGAAAACGAGAAGCACAGCTTTCTGAAAATGGAGGTAAACAGCTTTTCCGGAAAAAAAAAAAAAAAAAGTTGCATTTTTAAGGAAGAAAGGAGGTAGGGACAATTTTGGCATTTAAAAGTTTTGCTGGGTGCACCTAGCAACACTCTTGCTCCATGGGGACTGTTCTTCTCACCCCTATTTTGCTAAGCTCGTCCTAACTTTCTAAAGATTTTTTTTATTTTATCAAAATATCCTACGAAAAAAAATGTTTCTGTTGTATATCTTTGATAAATCTTGTGGAGACACATAGCGGAAGTTTATTTTCGTTGTGTCCTTTGATAAGATCTATTGATGTATACTGATAAAGATTTGTCAAAATACAAAGCAAAGACTTATTTAGTTATTTTCATTGTATATCTGTACAAGTTCTGTCGAAATACATGATGGAATTTGTTAAGATATACATCGGAATTTTTCTAGTTAAAAAAACGACTATTAGAGTAGTCATGGTTCTCACTTAATATTGCAAAGGACACACAGGTGTATTGAACAATGTCTACAGGTCTAAATAATGTAGTTATGAGCTGAACTTATATACAAGTTCAAGTAATCCATGTGAGTTTATTTCAATAAATTTTAGCTTATGAAGAAAATATTGCCCTTAGCATTCCTTAGTCCTTGATTTCATTTTTACCTTTGCATTCTGAAGTCTTAATCGGTGTGCATATGACACACGACAAGATTCTTTTAATTAGTACCTACACAGTTTTTCCTGCATTACTCGTATCATACGTTGTCTTCCATTTGCTGGTGCTTCCCGTTGGACAATCTAAGAAGCTAGTACGAAATTGAAAACGCTTGACCTTGATGACTGTTAGACTCAGACAAATATCCAAAATAGAAACTGATGACTATATCACAATTCACAACAATAGATACATTGACTAACCAAAAACAAATTGAAGATAAAAGCACATAACTAATAGTCTACTAGTAAGATATTAGAGGAATAAAAGTTCAGGGGTATTACATTACACTGCCTTGTTCTAAATCTAGGGTGAGATTTTGAAGTAATCATTATAGAATTAAAGGCAAGGCACATCAAGCAATAGCATCTGGTTGAACAGCACCATTGGCTTTGGCTTTACTCATGTTGGCTCGGCGAGTGACCCTCACATGGTAGACCCCCAATGCTAAAAGCACAACAAAAGCAACACCAAAGATAATGCCAGCTACGCTACCAGCTCCCAATTGTTTCTTACTTCCTTGAGGGGTTGAGGCCTTGCTTTCATGAATTTCAGTAGCTTCCACTTGTGCTGCTAAAGGCATTGGTGAGCATTTTGATGCAGCACAAGGGTCTTTTGTCTCGGGCTTTCGTTCATTGGGGTGAAAGAAGTTATATGCTGATGGTGAAAAGGCTTCTGGGTTCTCGTAAACAAGCCCGTGAGGGGCTCTTTCTTGGGCTATGACAATCGAGACAAGTGCTAGAGAAGCGAGGCTGAGAAGAGAGAAACCAATGGGATTCATGTTTAGTTTGTTTTGTCTCCTTGTCTTTGTGTGAACCACTTGTGGCTGGGTTGAACTGGCTTTTATAATGGTATTATGGTCCTGAGGAAGTGGTTGTTCCTTGGACATGAATTTTTGTGTTGGGACAAGGAGGAAACAGAATTATGAGGTTTGCTTTCAGCACTCCAACATTGAATGTTTTGTAATTCCCAAAACTACCCATTAAATATTAATTATGTTCAGATCTACCTTCATCTAGCTTTAGTGAATACTAGTAACCTCTTGCTAACCAATACCCTTAATGCAGTGGTTAAGGAACTAAAAAAAGAAAATATTTATTGTATAAGTCATAAGAGAGTATAAAAAAAAATGATAAATAACACAATTTTTCGTCTATTAATAAAAACATATCTAAGGACATTGGTTAGTATTTTCCATACTACAGTAGTACTAAATTATGTAGGCTACTAATCCCTTGTTGATTGTCATGCAGACACCTTCCTTGTGTTTCTAGTAAAGGAAGAGAACCCCAAATGAACTTTCCTGCTCATTTGTTCAATAAATTATATTGTTTCTTCTTTCTGTTAATTGAAACAGTCACCATGAATCACTACCTACTTCTAGTTCTGATAGTGTAACAGATGTAACAACTCTAACTACTTTTAGATTCCAATTAACAACTGGTCTTTACATTCATTTCATCTCTACTGCCAATCATAATATTTAATATTTTACTAATTGAATTGGTAATCATTTAGGACAGAACATAGAGGTATTTATATAAGTTACTTCTGATATTGTTTTCTAATCAAAATTGGAATTTACTTTGATAATCTATGTTGACTTTTAACACGAGCTTTTAATCACAACTGCATCTATGTTTTGTTCAATCCTTTATCAATGAGGGTTTTTTTCCCCTTGATCTTTCTCCTCATTGTCCCTGACCGCATCAAAATGGTTTGGTACTTTAAGTACAAGAAAATGTACTGATTGGAACAGCTTGGGCAAAAAAGTCAAATGGCTTCTTGTCACGACCATACAGATTATTATTGTGCTATTTGGAATGTCTTGACGTGGCTCCAAGAATGATGCTTACACTTGAGTATGTAAGGACTGTGAATGCTTGGTTCATGTACTTGAGTGCCTTAAATCAAGTGCACACAATTAATACGAGTAATTAGTTAGTTACAAGAGAATAAATCATACAGTAATTAATTAACCACCCTTGCGAAGTTAAAACAGTAATCATTTCCTTGATGTAAAGCCTTCACTGCTTATATGCATAGCATGCAATGCATTGGTTATTGGTGTATTACAAACCCATCTTCGTCATCGGGGTCTTATTCACGTGTTAGTAGTCAAATGGAATTTTTGTGAACTTTTCGGTAATTGTTAATGAGAAGGAGATTTAGGGTGAATTTGTTTCAACTTATTTATTGAAATAAGTAATTATTTTAATAAAATAAGTAATTTTTTATTTTTTTACTATGTTTGTATAAATTATTTTTATTTTTAAAAAAATAATTTTTTGTTTATTTTAAGAAACAAATTCTATTTACTTCTTAAAAAAATTATATATAAAATTATCTTTTTTTAAATTTAAACAAATTCACATTTAACTAATTCATGTATAAGATTACTATATTAAGGAAGGGGGATTTATGCTTAGCTTACTCGCTACGTGGAAAAGGAGTAGTAATTGAGGCATGGGGTTGCCTTAGCTTAGAGGGGCAGCAAAGGCTCTGTTTGGTCTACCCTGTCACATTATTGCAAAGGCACAAAGCGCATGCTAGAGGTGAATATTAATCAAATGTGTTCTTCTCCAACTCGGAGCCCCACTCCTCCACTACATCATGTATGTGAATATATATGATGCCATGTTAATTAAAATTTGTGTGATGTATTTCACAAAACTAGTACTAAATAAACTCACTGACCCCAATTGTTTTTTTTTATATAAATATTAAATTTTTACAGCTAGTTTTAATATATAATATTATATAAGTTGATGTAACAAAGTGCATCAGAAAAATTATTAAATATAAAATAATAAGTATCTCTCTCCCAGTATTTTTAAACTTGATATCACATTTAACTTTTCTTCTCTCGTTTCTACGCGAACCAAATGCGACAGAAAAACACCTTTTATCCATTTTTTTTACCTCAGCAACTTTTCCTCTCTTTTTTTCACGTTAAAAAAACACAAGCTTAAGGTTTGTTTAACATGATTGCTTATCCGGCCAATTTCTTTGCATCTTGAACCGTAATATGCACATTGATGATGATGCCCGAAAAACTAAACTACTTGTTTTTCTTTTAGAGTTTGTTTGGATGGAGAAATTTAAAATTCTGATAAATTTAAAATTCTAAAAATTTTAAATACTTCAATTGAAATTCTTTTATTTTCAAAATTTTGTGTTTGGATAAAAAAAAAGCTCAAATTATGAGGGTGAAAAAAAATGAATGAAAAAAAAAAGAAAAGATATAATTGGTGTACTAGTTATACATGTTCCTCTAGGTATAATTAGTAGAGAATTCTAATTTCTCATCTTTCAGAAGGAAATTAAAATTGCAGATTTTTAGTTGTTTAAAATTCTGTTTTAAAATTCCAAAATTTTAAATTCTTAAAAAAAACATCCAAACAATGAATTCTAGATTACAGAAATTCAAATTCTCTGATAAATTACTTTCCTCAATTAAAATTTTCTATCCAAACATATTCTTAGGTCTTTTTTTGGACACATTCTTGTTACTCACTATTTATCTTGGAAGTTTATTTAGAGTTTAGACCATATCTTTTCATACACGATTTTCAGGGATAAATTTTTTTTTTTTACAACGATAGCAACGAGAATTAAATCTAAGACTTCAAGTATACTAACCAAATCTTCCACCATTAGCCTGATTCTAATGGATTTCAGACATAAAATCTCACCAGCTTAAAATTTTGTATTTTTTGTCATTGTATATAATATTGCTATGTAAAATGCACACATAATATTTATTTTTCTTAAAAGTAATTTTGGTCTTTCTATTTTACTTAATTTATAATTTTGATTCTTTTATTTTAAAATTGAAACATTTGATCCTTCTATTTTAAATTTTTCACAAATTTAATTATCGTATTTTAGAAAATCTACAATTTTAGTTTAATCTTTAATTTTTCTTACTTTTATTTCTTTTATTTCTTATTTTGTAATTAATCAAATCATTTCTTGATGATACTCTAAATGAATATGTTAGGTTTAGTGTTCAATTGGACCAAAATAGAATAAATAAAACGTAAATAAAATTGAAAATTTGACCAAAATTATAATTTTTCTAAAATAGAAGGATTAAATGTCTTTATTTTAAAATGAAAAGACTAAAATTGCGTGTTTATTAAATAAGAGAATTAAATGTCTCAATTTTAAAATGAAAAACCAAAATTACAGATAAAATAAAATAGAAGGACCATAGTCCATAATTACATTTAAGCCTATTTATTATTATGCTTTATTCGAATTTATCACAGAAAAACTCATCCTTGATCTGTCGCATGTCTTTATGAACTAAGGCCCATTTGGAATAAAAATAGGGGCTTTAAGATATGCCTAAAAAAAGGAAAATAATTAACAATTAAAAAAATTTCTAAAATAGAAGGATTAAATGTTTTTATTTTAAAATGAAAAGACTAAAATTGTGTATTTATTAAATAAGAGAATTAAATGTCTCAATTTTAAAATGCAAAACCAAAATTACAGATAAAATAAAATAGAAGGACCATAGTCCATAATTACATTTAAGCCTATTTATTATTATACTTTATTCAATTATCACAGAAAAACTCATCCTTGATATGTCGCATGTCTTTATGGACTAAGGCCCATTTGGAATAAAAATAGGGGCTTTAAGAGATGCCTAGAAAAAGGAAAATAATTAACAATTAAAAAAATCATGAGATATTAAGGGGGAAAAGAGGGAGTTATTATTGTTTCCATGATAACTACTCTTGGCCCTACTAAAGGGCTCAGACTTTTTTATTTCAAAAACACCCTTCTAATTTCGTTGTATAAAATACATAATGAAATTGTGAATCAGTTTTCAACCCCCCTTATAAATAGTGGAATCGTGATTTCGTTGTGAATAATTTTTTTATCACAGCGGAATCGTGATTCCCTTGTGATAAATTTTTTTATCTATAATAGAATCATGATTCTGTTGGGATAAAAAAATATTCACAACAGTATCTTGATTCCGTTGTAGTGTTTTAAAAAGAAACACATTTGTGTGAAACTTAAATGATATTTGTTGTTGAACACTGCAACACTACATTTATTATCTGTTTATTGACTAAGACTGCTTTTTTCTAAAACATATTGACTAAACACCACTTTTTCTAAGACATATTTATTGAACAATTATTTTTCCTAATACCCATACCAACCGATTAAATATAGATGCAATCTAAACCATTTATGTTTTTGGTATCACCTCAATCGGTGATATGGTATGAGTCACGAGAGAACAGTAGATCATCTAATATAAATAGCAGTAGGGATTTGATGCAACTCAACACCTTTGTTTGATATTCACCATATTGTTTAAAACATGGAGAGTGTATATGCTTTAGTGTATTGCGATGGTGACATGATTCCATCACCTGAAGGGATATTGTTTGAATGTCCTAATGTTCTTCAAGTCGTCACAATAAGTGACCACATGTCGCTTGATGCCTTAAGGAAAACAATTATTGACGCCATCGGAGGTTGCAGAATTTTACTTGATATTTTTTATCATCAACCAATTTACGATGGTGATGATTGTGTTGAGTACGAGTGTATGAAGCTTTAACGTGACAATAATGTGGGAAAAATATTTTTCATCTTTTCAAAATTTAGTAGCACAAATCTGATTGAGTTGGATACAAATTTTAGCCTATCTCCATATGAAATCCTTGTCCTACTGCGCAGACCAATGAAACCAAGATTTGTTAATGAGATCATTGCTCTAATTAGGGGTGGGTAAGCGGGCCGGCCTGCCCCGTATAAGGCCCGCCCGCATAAACCCGCATTGGTAGCAGACCGGTCCAATCCGTCCCGCTTCTTACACAGACCAAATAAATTGGTCTGCCCCCACCCTGCAGACCTCGCGGGTCAAACGGGCCAGTCCGCGGACCTAATTTTAAAAGAATTTTAATTTTAATAAAAATATAATACAATCAAATTAAGTTCAATACAAATGTAAATAAAATCTCAATAATTAGTCAATTACATCAATAAAATAAATAATGTCTTAACAAAAGAAAATCCAAGCAATAAATCTAAAATATGAAATTTAAACATCTCCAACAACAAATGATTTCATATTTGAAGTAGCTTGAGTCTTCTCCATCTCCATATCTTCATTTTCTTTTCCTAAAACTCGAAATAATAATAAATATTAGAATAAAATCAAGTTAAGTGATTAAAAGACAATAATTATTACATATTATTTACCTTGCATATCAAATACTAGTAACCAATTTTTAGTATATATTGTCTAAAAGAAGCCTAGTTCGATATTTGTTAAGCACACGTGAGGAGAAAAAATATTCTTAACCTGCTATAACTACTAAATATGATATGAGCTATTTTTTATTATAAAAATATATTGAAATATCTTTAAAAATATTTATTTAACAATTATTTTTGGCTTAAATGATAAAAACTGATATTTTTATTATTTATGACTTTCAGATATGAAAATGATAGATTAAAAGAGAAAAAGATTGAGAAAAATATCAAAAAAGAAGATTTTTAACAGGTTATCACTTATCTTTTTTATCTTAATCTTTTATTTTTGTTATCTTTTATTTTTCTTATCTTATCCTTTTTTATCTTTATCATCTTTTAATTTAAATCTTTTATTTTTATCTTTATATCTTTATCTTATCTAATACATTTCTTTATCTGTTATTTTAAAAAATAAGTTTAAAGTGAAAAAGAGAAAATCAAACCTAGTATAATTGGGTCAAGATCACACAAATTAAACATAATGCGGGCTGCGAGCAACCCGCGGACTCTGCGGGCCAAACCCGCATAGTCTGCGGGTTAAGCACGGCAAGTCCAAAAATATGACATAACCATGGACCGTTTAAAAAAATTGGTCCGTAACCCAAGCGGACCGCGGGCTCCGCGGGTCAGTCCATGGACCTGGGCTCGTTTACCCACTTCTAGCTCTATTGTGTGTTAAATATGTGTAGTCATGTTTTTACTTTATCAAAATTTTACACTATTTGTGTATTTTATTGTCAAAAAAGTTTGTATTATACGTGCTTATTTAGTTGTTGTTTTTCCAGATGTTTGTTTTATGAATCAATTGAAGAATTATTGTTACTACTAGGCATATGTTGTTTAAATAGTCGACGAACACAAAAAATAAGTAAATGAAACACACCATTAACTAAAAAAATATATGTCAAAACAATAAATAAAAACTACAAATAATAATAATAATTAAATAATCATTCGCCTTTGCCACCCTTTCTACCGTCCTTGTCGCCATCCTTGGCAACCCTCTTTCTTTGCCTCTCTAAGTTGCCCTACCTTCAAAGCCCTCCTGCAACAATTGCAAAGCTTGTTGTAAGGATTTATGATGACCCGAGTCCTCTAGCACAACTCTAAGGTTCAACAAGCTCAACATGGCGCCTAATGCCATCCGGAATCAATCCTACAAGAACAATTTCAATTAGTAACTATTTTTAAAGTTAAAATTTAGGGGAGGGGGGGGGGAATTAACAAAATCCATTTTGATTTATCTAGCAAGAGTAGTCTCATTCTAGTACATACTGCCAGTGGTTGCCTTGGCGGTAGCTGCATTGGGATGGGTAGTAAACGTACAAGAGGACATAATGGCTCTCCCTCCTCTGGTAGAATGGCATAGGGGTAGGAAACCCGGTAAAACCAAGGCAGATAATCAGAGGTACAAGTCTATGGACCCCTAGGTGGCACAACATTGCCCAACAAAATTAAATGTTGTTGTTAGTCTGCCCGCACCGTATCAAAAGCCTCACACGTAGGATGCTGCGATGGATGGTGTGTGATGCGATGAACATGACCAAACTACCTCATCACCCTCTCTAGAAAATAAGGCCACACATCCATCCCACACCAGATGAAGCCAAAGAAAAAGGCTTGTTAGGGGAAAGGCCTGACACCCTTGTGGTGCTCATAAGGACACCAGACAACAACATACATCTAGAGGTCATCCAACATCTCCCAAATCAGATGAGCCTGCTTAGTGCCTGATAATTTTTGTGCATAGGTATATTTTGTGATCAAGTCATATAATAATTGTTGAAATTCCCCTCTTTTATTGCTTCTTTTTGTGTAAATCGTTAGGATATTAACACCATCTAAGTTCTCTCTAATAAGTGTTAAACTGGTAAATTTATACCATTTTGATGGTGTATTTGTTGTAGAAACACAGAAAAAAGGTTGGAAGAGAAGTTAAAAATCTGAAGACTCTCGCTCAGTGCACCATACGTGCTCAGCGCGATGCAGTCGCTTAGTGAGAAACACTCGCTTAGCGCAAAGAAGTCATATTCTAAAGCCTGATATCACGTGAAGGTGCACTAAGCGCGTGACCACCAACTCACTTGCTCAGCCCGGCGAAGTCACGCTTAGCACGAGCTCGTGTAAAATTTAAGCAGATTGCGTCTCTAAAAGAAGAGGAAGGAAAGAAAATAAAAAGGCAGTTCTCACAAAAAGTATAAAGCATCCCATAGAGAGCTAAGGATAGGGTTCGTGTAGGAATAAGGAGAATCAACCATTAGGAGTTATTCCTTCCCCCCATCTCCATTCTTCTTCTCCTTTCATCAACCTCTCGCAATTATAAAGTCTCTCATGAGAATGAGAGGTTAAACCCCCATTGTTGGGAGCTTAGCAACCAAACATTTTCGATGTAAAAACCTTTACTATCTATTTAATATTATTTCAATTTCATTGTCTTTTGTCTATGCTTGATTCCATGTTTGTGTTTTGATCACCCATATTCATGTATGTGTTTTAGGGTTTATACATTGGAAAGTGTTTAACTCTTAACAACTGAAATAAGGCATCTAAATAATTCATCTCTAGGTATAGAATGATTTTATTTAGCCTGTTATACATCTCTACTAATAATGCGATTTAACTGGTTTATTCTCTTAAGGGATTAGGAGAGGAATTAGGTAAATTAGACTCTTTCATATGAGGGATCATGGTTAGAGTATATGAGTAGATGTAGGTGATTATTGGAATAATATCAAATAGAGAAAAATCCTTAACATTACATCGAGAGTTGTTTGGTAGGCTAAGCTCCAACACCTCCATATTCTGAATCAACTTTCGTTTCACAGCTCTGAGTGCTTGTTTCTCTTCCCTTGCATGCATTGGATAATTAGTTTAATTTTATGTTAATTTACTTTTAATTTTCTATCTCTCAAATCTTGAAATCAATTCATTAATTGCTTGAAAATTGGATAGACACTACTCTGAGTACAAACAATGTCCCTGTGGATTCGATACTCGGACTTCAGTTTTATTTTACTACTTGGGACAATATGGTGCACTTGTCAATGATTTAACAGTGCCTCATGTTGGCTTCTATCTGTTGACTATCGGGTCATCCAGAGCATTGGTCCCAGGCTCGAAATAGCCAACAGTGGGCATATTCGCAAACGACCAAAAATGTAAACAAACAATGTCAGACAAATTAATTACAGTAATAAGAAAATAAAATACAAATAAACACAATTAAAAAATTGTTTACTTACCATGACTAATTTCATATAACCTCCAACGTGTTTGTTGGTGTATTGGCTCACATAGGAGAATTGGTCGTATAGGTACACTAGTGCAGCGACTCCCTAAGCGTACCGATGGCAGTCATCAAGGTTGCAAGGTAGAGGAGGTAGGCGACATGGACGTGAGTCGAGGACTTGTCTGCAAATATGGTACTGTTCACCAAGTGCAGAAGATAAGTTGTTGCAGCCCACAAGTACGATCTTGACTAGACGTACCAGTGATCTAGGTCTGCCAACCACGTCAACCTAACCCTGACACCTGCAGTTGTCGTCGCTATAGCCTCTTCCTTTGCCAAAATGTCAAGGCGAGTCATGAGTAGAACCATCACAGCCTTTCTAGTGAAGGTGGAGGGGACATGATCTATGGGCTTGCTTGTCACAAGCAGTGTAGGAGACATGACACATCATCTATAGTAATGGTCATCTCTTCGACGGATAGATGTAAGGACAAGGTCTCCTAGTGCCAGTTCTCCATAAGGGCATTCACGAAGCCCTTGTTTAACGCAGGGTATTGCGCCGTAACTAGGGCGGATAACCCTGACCGCATTTGACTTTGGTTGCGCCTTTTGGCTCTAGCTCTACTGAAGGATGTCATCGGCCACGTGTTGATGCAATCAGCCTCCGATGCCTCTCTCAAGCATCATCCTTTTCATGTGAGGGGCCCCCGCCCTCATGAGAAGGATCACGTCTAGCCACATATGAAGCATGTTTAGGTCAAAGCATCTGAAATTAAAGGAAAAACAATTAAACTGTTAATAAAAAATAAGAAAAAAATTAATTAAAAATAATAACAAAAAAACTTTAAAAACAAAAAACAAAATTGTGATTTGTTTTGTGTTCTCACAAACACAAAAAAAAAATAGTAACAAGATTGTGATTCTATTGTAGAAAAATCTACAGCGAGATCATGATTCTGTTGCCAACCATAAGCTTAGAAAAAAAATACCAGAAGGTTGGGGAAGGGATGGGTTGCGCGAAAGAGGAAGAAAGGAAAGGTTTGGGAGGACGAGTAGGTTGGGGAAGAAGAAGGGAAGGGTTGGTTGGAGTTGGGGAGGAGAAAGGAAGGTTGGGGATGGGGTTGGGCCGCATAAGAAGTAAGAGCAAGGAGAAAGAGAAGAAGGCTCAAATAAAGAAGAAGGAGAAAGGGGAAAGGGGAAGGGGGGCTAGGAAGGGTTGTAGGTAGCATTGAGGGAGAAGATGGAGGGGTTAGAAATTTGAAATGGGGGTAGGATGGACTTTTCCCCTCTAGGTAGGGGCCAAGACTAATCCTAGAAGGGGCCAATAGTAACATTTTGGAAAAGATGTGTATTTATAGCCCAACCCACTAAACTTGTTATGTGCCCAAAGTGCACAACCAATTGGATTTTGCTTCGGGCACCAACAGATTTGCTGATACACCCAGCAAAATTTTGAAAATGCCCATTATATCCCTATGTTATAAGTAGCGCTTTACTTCTTCATTTTTTGTCCGAGCTTGTTTTCATTTTTTCTTCACCGTCGTTCGTTCCATGAGAGGTTATCCGTGAGAGTTTGTTGTTCGTTCTTGTGTCCTCTTTGGTGGTTGGTCGGCAAGTGGTGGTCGTGGCGGTGGCTAGTTTGGTCGTTAACAGCGGCGGTAAGGTGTTCAATTTTTTTTACGTAATACTTACAAATTGGTAATCCGTAAGTTAAATTAATTTTATGGATTAATAATCCGTAAATTTAATTTAACTTATGGATTGAGAATCCGTATGAAACATACGGATTCTCAATCCGTATGCTTCATACAGATTAGCAATCCTTAATTTTTTTTAATTTATATATTTTTTAATTTTTTAATTATAAAAAAATTAGAATTGATAATTATAAAACTTTTAAATAGATATAATCAGAATATTCATTTGATAGTTATAGTTGTATAGTAAGAAAGTGATATTTAGGGTTAAAAAATTTATACATAATTTTTTTTCGTTTTTAATTTAGTTTAATGTATTATATTAATAAATGTAGTAAAAATGTGAAAATTATATGATAGTATAATTATGGTGCGGTTTGGGGTGTTTTATTTGTCATTGAATTTTTTGAATGTTTTATTAAGATGGAAGAAGATCAGTCGATGTATGATAATGTAATGTGTGAAAAAGTTTATATGAATGACCAAAATGAAGATGAAGGTGGTGTGAATGAAGAACATGTTGATTGTTTTGATGCGTTCAATATTTCTCAGGTATTAATATGATTTATTGTTATTAAAGTAATTAAATGAATGTTCGTTGAAGACTAAATTTGTATGGATTGCATTGTAAGTGTTTGCTACCCATGATGATGTTCTGCAATGGGCTCGATCTGTTGCTTATGAAATTGGATTTGTGGCGGTGATTATAAGGTCAGACATAAATAATGATATTAGAGGAAGGAACTCATTTGTTTTAATTGATTGTGAAAGGAGTGGTCAATATAGGGTCAAGAAGAAGGATTTGGTAAAAACATGTACTGAAAGTAGAAAATGTGGATGTTCCTTTAAGTTGCGTGCAAAACCAGTTGTGGGAGGCGAAGGATGGATGATGAATTTAACTTGTGGGAGTCACAATAATGAATTGGCAAAGTCTTTAGTAGGATATCCATATGCTGGTCGACTAACTAAGGATGAGAAGATCATTGTTGCTGATATGACAAAGTCGATGGTGAAACCAAGAAATATTCTTCTAACGTTGAAGGAGCACAATGTCAATAGTTATACAACAATCAAACAAATATACAATGCAATAAATGCTTATCATTCTTCCATAAGAGGCAGTAATATTAAAATGCAACAACTGATGAAGCTTCTTGAACTAGATCAGTATACTCATTGGCATAGATTAAAGGATGAAGATGTCGTTCGTGACATATTTTGTAGTCATCTTGATGCAGTCAAATTAACCAATGCCTATAATGTAGTATTTTTTATAGACAATACCTACAAAATAAACAGGTACAGGCTGCTATTACTTGATATTGTTGGTGTGACACCAACATGGATGACATTCTCTACTGCCTTTGCCTATTTGGAGAGAGAACCTCTGAATAATGTTGTTTGGGCTCTACAAAGGTTTCAAGTATTTTTCCTCAGACGTGATGCACTCCCTGAGTTATTGTTACCGATAGAGATCTAACATTGATGAATATAGTGAAAATTCTATTCCCTGAGGCTACGAATTTGTTGTACTGATTTCACATTGATAAGAATGTGAAGGCAAAGTGTAAAACCCTTTTTGGTCAAAAAAATGCATGGGATTATCTAATGGAAGCCTGTGGGAGTTTGGTGGATTGTCCTCCTGAGCAACAGTTTGATGAGTGCCTTAAGAAGTTTGAAATTGCTTGCTCACCATGGCCAATGTTTGTTGACTATGTCAACCACATGAGTAATTCCTCAGAAAGAAAGATTTCTTAAAGTCTGGACGAATAAGGTGATGCACTTAGGAAACACAACAACTAACAAGTATGAAAATTTTAAATTTATGTAGTTGTCAGGTTTTACGATTGAATTGATTAAAAAATAATGTGTTTCTTCTCTTGGTTGTGTTTTTCATATGCAGGGTTGAGTCTGCTCATTGGGTCTTAAAGAGACTACTACAAAATAGCCTTGGAGACCTATGTAGTGTTTGGGAAGCCATGAATAACATGATCACGCTGCAACACACTGAAGTTAAGGCATCTTTTGACACATGTGGTTGGACATGTTTTTAAAGTTACCTTATACAAGAGACTACTTAGCATGGTATTAAGGTATGCTTTAAATCAGATTTCTGCTTTGTTTGAGCGTGTACATTATGCTAGCAAAAATCCTTCTCGTTGTGGATGTGTGATGAGAACTACTCACAGTCTTTCATGTGCATGTGACCTATCCAAATATGTTGTTGGTATCATACCACTTGAGACAATCCATATGTTTTGACGAATGCTAAGTTTTTCAGACCAAGGGTTATCTGAGCGCCTAGTGAGCATAACCGAAGAGATGGAAACCATATCCAAGCGATTTGAAGAGCTTGATATTTGTGGCAAAGTTACTTCGAAGAGTAAACTTCGAGAAATTTCTTACCTTGATCTAAACTCTATATGTGCTCATCCAAAAAAGGTGAAAACAAAAAGTTCTCAAAAGAGACCGATGACCAAGCAACAAAGATCTACAAAGTGTGATCTGTCCTACTGGGAGTATGTTAATGCATTACATTCTGCGCAGAATGGTAATTCTTCAGGAAAACGTAGTGCATCATCATCTGAGCAACCAATTCAAAGAAAGGCCATGCCGATGTTGGATCAATTTCATCCATGCATTCATGATTCCATTGTAAACATTGTTAATGTCAAAGTTGATGATAAATGTGGATATCGTGCAATTGCTGCCCTATTAGGTATGTGTGAAGATTCATGGTCATTGGTGCGCAACCATTTGCTTAAAGAACTTACAAAATGGTCTGATGAGTATATGAACTTAGTTGGTGGCATAGACCGATTTGAAGAATTAAAACGGTCCCTACTTGTTGATGGATTATCCATGGTATAAAACTTTATTGTTACATTATGTTCAATTAAATTTACTTTAAAAAAATTCAATTTGTTGATTGTTACATGTAAGTTACCATGGACAAGTGGATGAATATAACTAACATGGGATTTGTCATTGCATCAAGGTATAATGTGATCATTGTTTCTCTTTCACTCTGACAAAGCATGACATTTTTCCCTCTTAGAAGTCAACCACCAACAGATTCTACTGTGTATCGCGTGATATGTTTATATGTGACAATCATTTTGTTCAAGTAAATGCATGATCATTCTCTTTGTGTAATTATTGTAAAAAAATATGCCCCATGGTATTTTCAATTTTTATGTTCTTATGTAATAGGTATTTCTAAGAGACCGTTGTCCGTTACCGCCAATAACATTGTTATGGTCTACACATTGTCATTATCAGGAAAAGCAGTGGCTCACACCATATATTATTAGAATGCAACAGTATACAATTTGTTAAGGTTGAACACAAAATTTGTTGATTTAGGTAAAGATTGAACATTTACTTACTTGTGCGCTTGTCATGTAATACGATAATATACGCGTGTTTCCTTCGACGTTGATATAATTATGTATTTTACTAATCAGGGTTTAGTGTTACTTAAGTAATTAAGTTGGTTTCACTAATTAGGGTTATTAAATGATTAACAAAATAATGTAAATTGGTCATTAATTTTAAATTCAAATAGAACTTAAACAAATAATATTAAATAATAAACATTGTTCAATCATATAAAACCATAAATCATATAAAACTCGGTAAATAAAAAAACTCTTCATGTGTCTTCCATACGCCGCCTTAGTCTCGATCGAACGTAGACATTTCATTGTGCAGTGACACCTCTTGCGATCCTCGAGCATTCTTCGGTGACAGTGTAGCTTCTATTCCTTCGGTCACTATTCTTAGGTTCAATAGCCTTTCCAACCTTTCAACTATTGCTTGGCAAGCTTCCTAGGACATTATAAAAAAAACCAAAAAAATGTTAAGGGTTAATGAATATTCACATAAATTGAGTAACAATGACATTTGAAAATATATTTTACCACTACATGTCGAGGCTGCTCTACATCAACATGTGCATCTTCAGGTGCTTCATCCATAGCCATTGCCGCCACTAGATGCTGAGCAACATCTTGTTCAACAAATGTGTCATGGTGCTGCACGGACGGATGTATAGGAGGATCCCCAGGCTGTGCCGGACTCATGAAGGGATGAGATATTAAGTAGAACCAATCCATGTAGTCTAGTGAACACTTACCAAGCGCTACACATATCTGACCCACCAGTGCAATGTATTCAAAAAATTGAATCCATCTATCATCAATGTCTTCTATACAGAGAGAAGGAGCAGCAGAGTGTGGGGAAATGGTCTGCACATACCCAAACTGTCGTACAACCCTCTTCGGTCAGTGTATGACAATAGATAGACCCCATCTGATATGTCCAGAAAATAAAGAGATAACTTCAAACTCTCTGAATGCACGGTGGTCACCATACGGAATCCAACATACAATATTAGACATCAATCTATCCAAACACCTACGATACGTCAATACTAGTAATGTCTTCCCAGACTTCCAATGGCAGGTACGTGGTTTCCTCTCATAATCCTCAGCAGCAACAGCAGAACCAATAGAAGGAAAGTGTTCGTAGATGCAACACTGCACATATTTAACAAAAATAAATTCAACACAATTCTCAATATAGAGTGAACAACTAAAAATAAATTTTTAATAAAAATTCAAATTACTTATAAAAGTGTGATATATCTTACAAGCTGCCTGACAGTGCTCTTTGATGAATCATTCAAATTGTCATACATATGCACCAGTGCAACAACTCCTCATGTGTAGCTTCCACTATGCGTCAGGTCTCGAAATGCATCCAAGTATACCATATGAACGTGTGTGGCACTCTTGTTAACAAAGAGTGTGCAACCAAGCAGATGCAACAAATATGCTTGAGCTGCTAAAGTCCACTGTACTGTGTCACATTTGCTCCGATATACGTCTTGCAGCCAAGATAGTCGAACATATGCCCCATGACATTGTACTGTCTTAGCTCTTGCCTCTTCAACACTTACTTCATGCAATTCAACTAAGAGCAACATGACATCGTCCATATGAAGAGGCTCAAAAGTATGGAACGCGCCTGTAATGGGCAAATGCAGCAACGATGCCACATCATCCAAGGTGATAGTCACTTCTCCTACCGACTGACGGAAAGTACTAGTTTCCTTATGCCACCTTTCCATGAAAGCAGACATAAGTCCCTGATCACGAGTGTCTAGCGAACATGTGATTAAAGGACTTAATCCTGTGGCAGCCACTAAGGACGTTCCTAGGGCAGGCTTGCCAAATTTCTCAACCTTCCTTCCATGGGAGGATAATTTCACCTCAGGACGTTCCTAAAAATGATAATTTAAATCATTTTAACAATAATAACAATTACTTACGAAAATAACATTTATTTAAAATTATAAATACCTCTCTATTCTAAACTTTCGCGGCCACATGATAAACATAATCTTGCAACACTGATGTGTTGTGGGGTTCGCCTGAAAAACCCTTAGCATCCGCCACATCATCAGCAGCTATTTCTTCATGTTGTTCATGGATCTCGTCATCTGCATGATCCATATCGTGAACATCCTCAACAACATGCGCAACTTCCCGTTGCCTATGTGCGGATGTTGTGGGCCTTCGCCACTAGGATGACTTCATCTGCATCACGACTGACTTCTTTTCCTAGGACTCTTCCTATAACATTGCCTAAAGCTCGACTCAAACCTCTGATTCTAACCATAATCTGCACATTAAAAGAGTCATAATAATTTACGTAAGCATTCAAACAATACTTCAATCAATCCCAATTTAATAATTCATAAATAAAATTTTTATTATTTTTTCATTAACTTTTTTATTACTTTAATATATTGATAAATGCATATAGAATTTTTTTTTCAAATATATAGAGTTGACAACACTAATTCTAATAAAAACTTAGAAATGACCAAAATAAAACTACAATTTTGGTTTTTATTTCTAACAAATAACTATTTCATTTTTCATCAAATTACTATCACAATAACATTAATTTTTTTTTACTAATAAAAATATTTTATTTTTATACTTCCATATAAATATTTAATACTAAATTGTCAAATATATACTAATAAACATTTGAAATTTATCATATCTAACAAATTTATAAAACACTTTTTAAAATATCAAATATAACAAAATTACTTAAGTTCTTGATTAAAAATTACAATAACTATGTAATTAAAATAAGAAATATAACAAATTATAATTTACTGATAATTAAATCACAATAATATATATATATATATATATATATATATATATATATATATATATATTTGTTTTAAAATAAACAAATTACTTAAGTTCTTAATAAAAATCAACTTCAAAATATAAATATAATTAATTAAATAAAATTACACAAAAAATTTACAATAATATTTATTTATTACAAAAAAAATTAAAGAAAAATATTAATTTACTTAAAATTTTAAAATAATTATAAAATAATTTTTTTATTTCAAATTTAAAAAATAAATTAAAATAAATATATGGATTAATAATCCGTATAAAACATACGAATTGTCTATATGAATCCTCAATTCCACCACCATGAATGCGCAAAAAATGACAAAGAGAAACTAACTTACAACGGGGATGGGCAACGGCAAGGTTACTACCGTGGAGGTCACTGGTGGTGCGCCGGCAGCACGAACAACAGAGGCGGTGGCGCGACAAAAAATGGGCACAAAGAGAGGGAGAAGAAGATACTGTAGCGGCAGAAATAAGAACAAACACAAAACGCTTTTAAAAAATAAGTGAAGAGAATATTTTTATCACTTTCCCAAATTTGCTTGGGCTGGTGCCCAAAGCAAAACCCCAACCAATTTCCAAGAGTAAACCCAGCAATTCCTGCAATTTAAGATACCCAACCTTTGCGAAACAGATAAAGTGAGGCAGTGTGAAGCTTTGTACATTCGAGAGTGGGGAAGAAAGATCATTATTCACTGTTGGATTGGATCAACCTGAAGCTTATATGACATTTGTTGATTTTTCTTTTTTGTTGGACGACTCAACTTTTTGGAGGTTGGACTTTTGTTGATTAGGTTTGAACTTATAACTTCATAGAAATTATCTAAATTTCTTTTATATAAGACCAATCTTAGTGGATTTATTAGGTTTATTTTGCCTTTTCATAAAGTGGGATAATTTTATTTTAAAATTACTCTCTAAATTATTAAACAATTTGTATAATTTTTAAAAATGGTATGTAAGTCCTGATTACGGATAATAACTACTTCAAAAGTAGGTTCTAAGTGTGAATAAGAACTTTTTATTTTAAATATAAGAAAATGACATGAAGACAAATAAAAATAAATAAATAAAATGGTTAATAGGGTTAATGGCTTTATTTTTTTTTACATTTTATTTTATAAGAATAAAATACAAAAATTATAATTGTCATCTGTGGCTTCAAATTTTATTTTATTTTTCCTATGCTTTTTTTCAGAGTCGTTACTATAATTTATTACCTATATTATATACTTGTATTGATATGATGAAAAATTCTTCTCTTAGGTATATGACTTTACTTTTTAATCGATAAGCTGATACTTTGTAGTTTAAAGTTAACTATTATTTCATATATAAAATGAATTTTACATGAAGACAAATAATAAAATAAATATAGTCGTTGATAAGACTAACAATGAATTTATTTTTATATTTTTTTAATAATAAAATACAAATTTGTAATTGACATTTATAATTTCAAATTTTTATTTAAAAAAGTTTATAGAAATTATAACTATAATTTATGACTTGTAATGTATGTTTGTATAAATATAATAAAAAATTTATCACTTAGGTTTATGTCTATCTGACTTTACTTTATAAGTTATGACAGTTTCAAATTAAACCTAAATTAAAAGACAGGATAAAATTATAAGTATAATATTAATGAAGTGAAAGGTAGAAATAATATCAAAAGTAGACTCAAGCGTAGTTTGTTTTACAGGAAACTGAAGCCTCCTAATTTATTCAATAAGTTTAAGTTTATAATATATGGGTAATTACCTTAAAAAATTGCAATTAGAGTGACGATATATTTTTCCATAAAAAAAGAATATAAAAAGTAATTTAAAATCTCAGAATAAAATTTACTATTAAAACAAAAAATGAAAGAAATTTTTAAATTTTATGTGACATCGTTAGAACCACTAAAAACTGATTCAAGATCTCAAAAACAGATCTAGGATTAAGAATGCTCTAATTTATTCAATAAGTTTGAGTTTATAATACTTGGGTAATTACCTAAAAAATGTGAGTATGAGGGACGGTATATTTTGCATAAAAATAATTATAAAAATTTGACCTAACAGAAGCTCAGTTGTCCTTTTTCCTCATAGACAGAGAGACAGTATCCTGTAAAAACTCTATCAGTTACCATCCAAACAAGAGAGAACAACAAAGAAAGTTGAAAACGTGAGATAGACGAAGAGAACCAATTATGGGATGATGACAAATTTCATAAATACTCAATCACGAAGAAATTAATTACCGCTACTATTATCATGACAATGAGTGCTCCTTCCCTATCTCTGTCTGTACTTTGTACCATCCCACTCACTGTCCCACTTCAATTATCCATACTCAACTCTGATCGTAAATAAAACAACCAAGAAAAATTATATATATATATATATATATATATATATATATATATATATATATATATATATATGAAACAATTAACATATTATAATAAAAGAAAAGCAAAAGAAAAAAAAAAGAAAAAATAAAATGGTGATATTAGAAAAGGAACTTAAAAAATATTCTTGGACTTATTATATGAATATATCTCTTATCTCAATGACTAAATGATTCGTAATCGTATACATAAAAAATAGCCAGAAAGTACCAAGCAGAGACATATAAAATATGGCAAAGATAAGTACTTTAGCTCATCAATCTATTATTATATATACGAACAGAGGGGCACAAAACTAACGAATCCTGAATGATCAACCTAACGTGTTTATTACTTCTTTCTTTCTTTCTTTTTTCATATATTTTCTTTCAAACTATATTATAGTGTCCATAACAACTACAACCATGAAAAAATTTTCAGAAAAAGAAAAAATCACTGCTTTATCTCGTGTGCAATACGACCAGCACGAAAACCGAGTCAGATAATATTATAAGCTGGGGAGTTTTCTACAACAATTATAATTTAACTACCATTCTAATTACATTGTTATTCTTCCCAATAATTTAAACATTGGGGATAAGCATCCAAACATAAATTTATGATAAAAAATGTTAGAGAATAGTTGTCGAGATTAAGCTTCAACAGTTAACAGTACTTGAGGAATCTGTAGCAGAGAGAGGGAAAGTTATGTTTGTTTCTTTAGGGAAAGAAGTTGATGAGTGGGGCGATAACAGGTGAGTTAATGTGGAGCTTCAAGAAATTTGTAGTTACTTATTTACAGGTAGCATGATTGTGAAAGCACAACAGATTTTGCCCATTGGAAGGGCCATCACTTTTGTTCTTATCCGTTTTCAAGTCTATGAGGCTATGATGAAGACTAACACCTAAACTATTTCTAAAAATATTATATTTGACAAAACAAAAAAAAAGTTTAACAACTATTACATTGTTTATATTTAAAATTCTTCTTAGAAATATTCTTTTACTAAAATTAATTAGAAGTAAACGTACTACTAGACTTGTTCCATATATAGAAGTACATTCAAGTATTTCATAAGGAATCTCTAATAAATGTCTGGAGAAACTAAAAAATATATATATTTATTATATAAGTCATAAAATAGTTTAAAATAAATTATAAATAACATAATTTTCTAACTCCCAATAAAAATATTTCTTATGTCCTTTGAATACTGTATTTACTTTTCATAAATACCACTTGAAGAATAGCAATAGTTGAAATTAAAGAAGAAGGCTATAATTGTTACTTATTTTATTTCACGCGTAGGTGTATGAATTATGAAATAACCAGCAATAATTAAGTGCGGAAAACTTTGATTACTAAAGGCAAGGTTGATGATAATTGATAAGGCATTCAGAACAGAAGCAACGAGTGATAAATTTTATGCAGAAGCAGATCGAAGCTGATGAAAATACACCACTAACGAAGAAGCAGGCAAAAGGTAAAATTTGGCTAATGATCCACCACATTATATAAAAAGTGAACACATGATGATAAATACTGGAAGAAAGAAAGAAATTAAATAAAAAAAAAAAACAAAACAAAAGGGATACAAATACACCCTTGACATAAAAGCATTCTTATCTACAAATTCAAGAGCCCCAAACCCACGGTATTTGGCTTTTGCCCCAAACCCACGGGTAAGCAGAAAAGCCAAAAAGGAAGGAACTCCAAGAATTGAACTGAAACACTGTTATTGTTTTGGGTGACACAGGACAAATGATCATAATTTAGGTAGTGGAGATTATTAATTAAGTGTTGCTCCTGAATGATCCAAGAGCTTTGATTGCAGCAGCTCTAAGAATGTATTGATGGTAGAATGCAGCCACCGCAGCTCCAACAAACGGTCCAACCCAGTAAATCCACTGAAAATAATAATCACAACCATATATTAATTAGTGCTAACAAATATATATATATTTTTTTCATGCTAAAAAAAAAACCTTATTTTGTCCAAAAGTTAAGGTTTACTTACTTGGTCGTCCCAGGCTTTGTCGTTGTTGAAGATCACAGCTGGTCCGAAACTCCTTGCAGGGTTAATGCCGGTTCCAGTGACAGGGATTGTAGCCAAGTGAACCATGAAGACGGCAAACCCAATGGGAAGTGGTGCTAACACCTTTTTTTGATTATTTCAAAGTAAAGTTAGTGAGCAAATTAAGTGATATATGTTCCAAAAACACACCAAACCTAGCTAATAAGAATTAATTAAGGTATTTATGCTTACAGGAACATGAGAGTCCCTAGCGCTCCTCTTAGGATCAGTGGCGGAGAAAACGGTGTAGACAAGAACAAAGGTACCAATTATCTCAGCTCCCAAAGCGGTACCTTTGTTGTAGCCATCGCTAACAGTGTTAACTCCACCTCCGTACCTGTTGTAGTACGATTTCTGGAACCCTTTGGCCAACCCAGCACCGCAGATTGCACCGGCGCACTGTGCTATCATGTACAACAACGCCCTCACCAAAGACACCTTGCGTCCCAGGAACAACCCGAATGTCACCGCAGGGTTGATGTGTCCCCCTATAAATAATAATATGCACAATACAATTTCATAAACATTAATACTAGTATACTTTCCAAAGTCTTGCATTCTTTTAACTAAAAGGTGTTTGTCTTTCCTTTATATATTATGTTTTAGTTATATGATTAGTTGATGTGGGATTTGTGAGAACAACTATACCAGAGATGCCGGCGGTGCAGTAAACAAGGATGAAGATCATGCCACCGAAGGCCCAAGCGATGCCCAAAATGCCAACGCCGTCGCACTCGGTGTTACCGGGGATTTTGGTGTCACTCTGTCTCTTGTAGCCAATAATGGTCAACACGGTGATGTAAAGGAAAAGGAGTGTTGCTATGAACTCAGCTATGGCGGCTCTGTACAAGGACCACTTAGTGAGCTCATCTGGGTCGATCAACGGCGCCGGAGGTGGGTCATGGTAATCCTTCGCGGAGTATTCACCTTGCTCTGTAACCTGCTCAACGTCTTTGGCCATTATTAGAAAATTCTAGCTGATTCCGCAATTACTCTAGAGAGAGTATAGCTATTAGCTACTATGTGTGTGGTGAAGAATGATGGTATTTAAGGAAGAGTGTTGTAATGAGTGGAATTAATAATTTAATTGGGAAGGTTTTGTACGTATGTGGTTATGTGGCAACCATGACAAGATTAGCGTATTTTTTTGCCGCCCTATTAGCTTCATTTCGCTTGCATGGCCCCACTCTTTTTTTTTTTTTTTTTCTCAACGTTCTGCGATTATCTTTTCTATATTTAAATCTGCAATTTTTGTATTACATTTACTTATCTTTCAATTCCCTGGGCCAACATGGCCTAATAACGTTCTTTAATTCAACGGTTACATGTGACTAAGGCTAAGGCCTAGTCATGTAAATGGTAAACTAACCAACAATTATTACCCGTTTTTTTATTTTGAAAAACTTGTACACATTCATTCCATTTTGAGTAAATTAGGGTGGGAAAGAAAAAGAGATCAAGAGAAGATAGAAAAAGAAAAAAATACATATAATATACGATGAAATGAGAAATATAAAGAAAAATAGGGGGAAAAGAGGCAAAAATAAATTATAAGAGAATAAGACATATGTTTATAAGAACCTTTTTGTATTTTCTTAAGTAAAAATAATAATATTTTAATATAATAATAATAATGATAATAGTAATAAATTATTTCAAAAAGAAGAATTTTGTTAAACATTACTTTTAATTAAAGAAGGAATAAAAGAGACAAATAAATGATATTGTTCATTTAAATCCATGAGATATAAATTAGACACGCAAGTTATGCAGCAAGCAATAGCCAATTCAACGGTCTCATGCTTCTCTCTCCACGGATTTGGGGCAGATTTTTAGATAAATTAAATTTCCTAATCATTAATTTTAACTAAAGAACACATTGCTATTCGAAATTTTAATATGAATTATAGCGAAAATGTTTAACCATCATATTAATAAAATAAGCTACTAAAAAATATTGCAAATTAATTATTAAATAAACTTGTTTATCAAACTTGATTAATAAATTCAAACAAACTAGTAAAACTAACTAAAAACACTTCTCAAACATACACAATTTATTAATAGTGATTTAAATAGACAGACAAATAAAAATTAACCACGAAATTTTCATATTAATTTGTTAAGTTGTTTCTTTCATATCCAACATTTTTGCTTACGTCAATTTATTGAACTTCATCACATAAATTGAATTTAATGAAACTCCAATCTCATATACGATCTCGTGGCACCCAGAAAATTGGAGTTTTTTAGACTGTGGATTATTTTATTTTGCTAAAGGTTGTAAAGTTATCTTTTATCTTTTATTTTTTAGGATAATGTATTGGATGTGAAGTTATCTTTGATTTGCCTGAACTTTGCCATTTCGTAAAATTTGAGTATACCCTTGTAGAACTTTCGAGCACTACAAGTTAGTGGCCAAGAAATATTTGCATAAAAAAAATAGCAATAGATTAAGATATCTTATACTGGGAAATAAAAGAAAGCTGTCAATCATTAATTAGTGTCAATATTATGTAATTGTTGATGTGATTAAAATAAGGAGAAAAGTAGTTGTCAATTTTGTTGGGTGACGAAGGCTTTGCCAGATGAACTTATCTGGACGCACCTAAAATCTTATAGCTTGTGAACAAAATTAAAGGGCGATTCACCTTGTCCTTGTCACAATTATGAGGCAACTATATTTGTAATTAAATCAATTTATTATGCAAAGTTTAGATCATAATAACTATTTTAAACATGGTTTTAGTGCTCCTTTTTCTAAGTTTATATTTTCTGCGCATCTGCTTTGATAATCCAACAAAAAGAAGAAGTCAAAACCATAAAACAAAGAATATTCGAAGTTTCCTGTGATTTCATTGCTGTCTTATTCGATGAATTGACAAGTTGTTAAAAAAATAAAAATAGAAAAGAGGTTGGGGAGAGTTGGAAAGAATCACTACAAGAAAAATGTCTTATACATTTACCTACAAACATAAATTAGTGTATATAAACTTTAAAAATACTTTATTATCTATCATTGTTCAATGTAGGTTAAATTTAAAGATTTATACTTACAATTTTTAGTATAAGTAAATCTTGGTAAAATATAAAAAAAAATTACCTATAACTATATAGTGTAGGTAAAACCTTATAAAAACTTATACCTACAGCCAAATTATAGGTAAAATAAAAAAGATTTTTACTTACAAATGGATGAATAGTGTAGATAAATTAATGAAATTTTAAAATACTACTATTACAAGAAAATATATCTTTTGTGATGAAAAAAATTGTGACTAAAAATTTAAAAAATCGTCACTAGGAATATTTAGTGACAATATTTTGATTTGTCACCAATTGTCACTAATATGCAACTCACTGTATTATTCAATGTATTTGATTTGACCGTTAGCCAATTCAATGCGTGGATTTTACGTAAAAAATATTAAAGTTTTCTTTTGTTTAACACACACCTACACCGAAGATATATATCAGTTATGACTTTGTGTTCAATTTTTTCTCAATCTTCATCTTCTGCTTTTTGTTTGTTTGACCCAACTCTTTATGTATATATTTATATTGCAATCGCTTTTATTTAGTGTTCACTCTCATGACTAATACATGATAACTTAACGAAAGGTAAAGGTAATTTCTAGTGAATTTATCTTTTAAATCTTATAGGCTGGTTTAATCTTTATCTTTTGATTTTAACATGTATTAAAAGGAATAGAAAGAGATGAATTTCGTGATAATTTATGGAAATGAATGGAAGATAGTAGTTATTTCACACTTAAATTACAGGGATGCTGATTGTAATCAAGCATTTAATTTTTCTTGATGCCAAGAATCACACTTAAATTATAGGGATGTTGATTGTAATCGTATAGGTTGGTTTAATAGCTTTGCCACAGCTTAGAGGGCAATGCTGGTGCACTCACAAATTTTGAGGTCCTTGATTTCTTACGAGCTAAAGAAGCTTCAAAGGATCCAACAAGAGGTATTGCCAAAGTAGCGCAGTCTGAATACAAGGTTAGATTTGATTTTTCTAATAAATGGGAATACTTGTAAGTTTTATTGGTTGATGAATGTGCTGTATATCTAGCAGGTTTATGATTATTTGGTTGACTCTGCTGCCTCTGTTCAAACAAGAGAGAGCATCAATGAGTTCTTAACAAGTGTTAAACAGCATGACCTGACAAAAACTGAGGTTCTGAACATATTAAACATTGGGCCAGCTGCTGATTTTGAACTATACCCAGTAAGCATCAAAATTTTGATTTTCCCATTTATGTTACACCTAAGCATTTAGTTAGAAGTTTTTAGCTCTGCAATTTTTTAGTTGTGACCACATTGTCTGCAATCCTTGAAGTATTTGAATTTCTTTAATTAATTGACAACTTCTTTTTAAGTTGTCAATTAATTAAAAAATCACTTTTTATATAGCTTTTAAAATATTTATTATTTCCTATTAAAAATATTTATTGTTAAAATTAAAAAATTAATATTTATCATAATTTAAGATTTAATAATAATAATAAAATATACTCCCAGTATATATACATATTATTTTCTATTACTTTTTTAATGCAAAGCTATATAAAAAGGCATAGATATTGTATTAGTTGGTACTTAGTATTTATATTGTTGTCTTACTTGACCAAATTTTATATATTGTTCACCAAACAAGTAAAGTAAAGTATATCTTCCCCCGTTATTGTTGGTTTGTATTCAATGATGGTAGGTGATATATTACCAAACAGTTTTTGACAAGTCCACTTTTACCCTCTTTGTGGCTTCTGTAAGTTATCTATCCCATCAAATTTGTTATGACGATCCACCACATGATCTTTAGTCATTTTTACTCACAACCTTCTGCTTGTTTTGTTTTTGTTAGGATCAAGCTGGTAAGGTTCCTCTCTATTGGGGAATCACAGCTGATGGATACGTAGCATTTGTTGATGATGCAGCTTTGCTTAAAGGTTCTTGTGGAAAGTCACTTGCTTCTTTCCCTCTAGGTGAGTTTTTTTTTGTTCCAGCATATCACAATCCTCAACATTTTGGCAACTATTTGTTCCAAGTGATCCCAGATTGGATCATTTCCTCCCTCCCCTTCAAGATGATGATAATTCATAATATGAGGATTTTTACATTGACATTGTTTGTGTTCTGTTTCTTTTTTGTTCCCCAGAATTGTAAGTGTTCCCTCACTATTGACATTGTTATTCTGTAAATTGTACAGGATGTTTCTACTCTATAGCAGTTGGAGGATTGAGATGCTATGAGAATCCAAAGAATAAGATTGTTGCAATACCTGCTAAGGAAGAGGAAATCCGGGGTGCATTCTTCAAGGTAACGAGATGACATGAGTTTAAATATAATTATTGGTGCTGCTCTCAGTTCTTTTTGCAGAATATTCTTTTCATCTTTTTAGAACAGAGAATCAGTGATCAGTCCCAACAGTAATATAAGGTTAATGTCAATTGAGACTGCATTAGGTACAAAGGGAAAATGTGAGGTTAGAAACAATAGAATAGGAGTTCATAAAAAGCCCACGCGTACAGTGAAATTTTACCAAACGGAAGGTGTAGTGTCCAAAATGAATGGGTTAGACTAATTTAAACTTAAATCTTCATATCACTTTTGAAGGTAATTTTAGAGCTTAAGAAGTTAGAGTTGAATATCCATTATGTAACTAGGATTGCCAATTGCAACTAAATTTCATCGAGGTAATAACATTGTAAGTTCCTAAGAGCAAAATTATAATCTAAGCAAGTTCGGTTAGGCTCTCAAGTGGTTGACAAGTCTCGTTTAGGTGGTCTTTTTGGCCTTGGTTAACAAGAAAATTGAGTGTTAGGTGCAAAAATTGGAAAGCTCCACTACACATAATAGTGGTATTATTTATTTCAATATTTATTTTTGTATTCAGGGTTAGTTTGCTTATTTTGTCTGTGTGGCTCTCTCCATTTATGAACTTTGAGACTTATATCTTATGATATATTTTGTCTATTTGATGCGATGAACTATCAGGTGGAAGGGTCAGCAGTCCTTACAGGCACAGAGTAAAAGATCCATTTTCAAATAGAGTACCGTGTGATGCATTAATGGAGTAATGTGTTTATGTGCTTGTGACGGTAAGGCTTGCATTCGGGGCCATGTAAATACCTTTAATGATAACTATGAGAAGAGTGCGATTGGTATAGAGTTTATTATGGTGTTCATTAGCTAGGATTTTCTTTGTTTCTCTTGTACAATTGTGCTTTCTAATGTAATAACAGATATGCTTCTAGATTGAGATTCTCTAATATTGATTCCATGCAAAGTGTGTCCGTATAAGATGATTGGTAAGCTTTCAACTAGTAATAATTTAAGGAAAAATAGTACTTGGACACTCATGTTATAGCAAGGCAAGGTTGAGGAGGGCAGATTGCAATGCTAAGGTGCATCCCTAGTTACCAAACAAGTCATAGCCTTTCTAGTTAAGCTCTCAAATTGGCACCCTAGAATTGTCTTCTTATTAGAGGTGTTCATGTTAAACATATTTACCTACAGTTGAATATGATAGGTACATATTAAAGACTTTTACCTACATTAGGAGATGTAAGTAGAAGTTAATGACTTTTACTTACACACTATATACAGTAGGTAAAATCTATAGTGATAGACAATTAGCCGTCATTATACGCTCCCTCAAAGTTGATGGAAGAAACGTCCGTAGGATAAAGTCTATCATACATTTACCTGCGAATTTTTTATTAGTGACAATTTTTATTCGTAGGTATAGGTCTTTTTTTATAGTGAATACATTGAAATACTTTTTATATTTTAAAAAAATGCACTTTTATACTATTAAATATGCATTTCAAATTGCTGATATGTGTAATATAAAATTGTACACATATTGGTACCAAAAGCAAAATTATTACGAATATATAATGACCAATTATAGGTAAAGAGAACATAAAATAATAGTTGATATATACAGATTGACATATAAAAGCTAAGTTTTAAAACGTAACAACTTTTATAGTCCTTTTCTTTTTGTATGTTACTAATATTGCATTAGTGTTATTTAACATATTTTTAAAATTATATCTAAACTTTGTAAAAAAAAATTATATCTAAACTAATAGATTAAACAAATTCATTGTTTCAATTTATATGAAATAATGCTAATTGCATTTTATTTTTATTATACTATTATTAGTCAATTTTATAAAATAAATGTAATAAAAATTCCTCAATAGTCAATATACTACTGACATTTCTTTTTTCTTTCTCCTTTTCATTTTTTTTGTTTCACATATGTATTTTTCTTTTGAAACAATCACTATTACAGAAATGGGTTTTTAAGTCGGTTTTTAAAGACATTTTATGACGGTTTTTAACCGTCGTAGAACGCAGTGTCGTAAAATCAACTTATATTTACAACGACGGTTTTGTAACCGTATTTGTATAGTCAATTTTTTAAGACGGTTATTCGAATAACCGTTTTAGTATGTGTTATTTATCAAAGACGGTTTTTGACATAACCCGTCTTAATATAATAGACTTTTTACGACGGTTGTACGCATAACCGTCTTAAAAAGTCTTACATACACAAACTATACTAAGACGGTTAAAGAAAAACTGTCTTAGTATAATAGACTTTTTAC
The DNA here is from genome assembly GCF_000004515.6 of Glycine max. Lineage (NCBI taxonomy): Eukaryota > Viridiplantae > Streptophyta > Magnoliopsida > Fabales > Fabaceae > Glycine > Glycine max. The sequence goes on along the minus strand of NC_038248.2, from coordinate 34,352,347 downwards.
GACGGTTATATATACAACCGTCTTAAAAGATTATAGATATACAGACTATACTAAGACGGTTATGGAAAAATCTGTCTTAATATAGTCATCTTTCTAAGACAGTTGAACGCATAACCGTCGTAGAAGGTCCATTTTATTAAGACGGTTTTCCCATAACCGTCTTAGTATGTCTAGTCTAATTTATTTATTTTTGTACCTTTTTCTGCTTGATTTTTATATAGTCTACATTTTTCCAACAATTTACATTACCATACAATAGAAGTTTCAACTAATTGACATTAGAATATGTAACATTGTTAGCATGGTAGAATATATATGTAATAATGGTTCTTAGAATATTGACAAGTAATTTGAAGCTAACATACAAGTTTGTGATCTACAGGGCATCCTTAAATAAACTTAACTTTCCAGATGGAACATAATGTGTTTCAAGGCCAACATATATTGCATCAGAGGGAGTAGAAATCCTCTTTCCAATCAGTTCAAGATAAATACCTGAATTAAAAACAATATTTAAAGTAACATGAATCAGAATCCTTTTTCTCTAATTCTTATAAGAGTGAGAATGCATTTGTTTTTAATAATTCATAGTATTTATTGTAAAATAATTAAAGATATTCTGATAAAAAAATAATTAATATATCAGAAACTTCAAAAAAGAGTCTTAAATTTAGGTTAGGGAAGTAGGTAGTATTTTCTTTCCCCAAATCCATCTTTGAGAAATTTAAAATACATGACTAAATGACTAACTCTCATGCTGTGAATCTAATTCAAATTTGAGAAATGCCTAGCATCACACTTCCAAATACATTATTTCCAACAAACTATTTGCTATTAGTTGAAATTTATTGAAATTCACAAAATAATAAATTTCAACCAATAATTATGTGTTGAAAAGTACAATAATAAGTGTAAAGTGTATTGCTAACACAATTGCATGTACTCTGACAATTACTTAATATTATTGTGCCAAAAGGAGTCGAGTGTAGTCTATAAACTCTATTGAGAACAGGGAAAAGCAAAGAACAGAGCATGCAAGATGTGATAGATGGATGTGCTCACCATAGTCACCGTGGGAAAAAACTTTCAGACAAGACTTGCTAGACAAATGCCATAGTCGCACTATTTTGTCCATTGAAGATGAGCAAGCGCTGACCAAACAAAAAAACAAATGCATTGAAGATAAGCATATATATTGTTTAGTTTATATTTTTAAAACACACCGTATCATCATTACAAATGTTTCAATTTTAGATAGTCTCTAAATAACCATATAACCAATTCAATGACATCTTCGTAGCTTACAATAATATTTGTCAAAAATTTATTTTTCGCATTTAAATCACCCTGCACGATGCTTAGATCCAAATCCCAATACTAGAATATGAGGAGAACTTAGCAAATTAGAAACGGGTTAAAAAATATTTAAATTCAAAATAGTAAAAATTAATATAAATTAGAACAAGTATCTATTTTTTTATAATTTGTCTAATAATATATTTAGACCTACTACAATAAACTTGAGAAGAAACAGCAAATTCCTTTCCAAGGAAATCCTAGAATAACAATGAAACTCAGAAAATAAATAATTGTAGACCTACTACAATAAACTTAAGAAGAAATTGAAATTTTAACATCAATTTTCTAGGAATTAGAGAAAATCAATTCAGAAATCTTCTCACAAAACTTTATCTAGTTCCTAAAATTCATATGTTTATTACCTACTTACATTCATTTGTTGGGCAAAATGAAAGATTCACCGAGCAAATAAAGCTTTTGAAAAGTGGTGCTTCTAACTTCTATTTTCTAGGCTCCAAAACCTTGACCTTGAGCTACTCCAAATTCCTTTATATTAAAAAGACTTCAAATGTTAATAATTTAGCTTAAACTTTAAAAGACTAGTTAATCAAATTCCTAAATAGTTACATTCTAACTAAAAATGGGCCAAACATAGTTTTAAATTAAGGTTAAATGAAATAATTGATCTCATACATACCTAAAAAGAGGAAATAAGACATATGCGTTACCTGCCGTAGGGTCCTGGCAACTAGAGCCTCTATCACAGGACCTTTATCATCATTGAGTAGATGGACTTCATCAATAATTAAGAGCTTTACCACCATGGACAATGACATGTCACTGCTCTTGCGTGTAATGGCATCCCATTTCTCAGGCGTGGTCACTATCATCGGAATAGCAGACTGCAAATTAGGCACAAGCTCTGGCCAAAAATTCTGCTTAACAAAATAAGCAGCATCACCACAAAAATGGTCCCAAAACTTCTCCTGAACCCTCTCTCCCTCATGTTCGCACTCACCATAAAAATGGTCCCAAAACCAATCTTAGTCACAACACCACCACCGGCAACTTATGGACCCTCTCCACCGCTCAACGCAGTTTCACCCCTCAGAACAGAAGAAAAGCCCCAAACACAAACCCTAAACCCCCACCACCACCACTCAAAAAGCTAAAACCAAACAAAGCCCATCATCCACCACCAAAACGACACCGCAACAACACGTGGAGCTAAAACCTGCAAATAAACCCACGCTCTGCAGTCGCTACGTTAAAACCTGCAAATACACAATGGAAAATGACACTGGTTTCCCTCTCATCCCCAACGTGTTCTCCGGCTTCAACTCCCTCGTGGCCTCCGCGACATATGGCTCCCTCTCCGTGGCACGTGTCTTAACGGGGCAGTTTAACCCCGCTAATGGCATTGGCTTGGCCAACACCAGCTTAGCCTTCATCGGGAATCGTCTCTTCGCGCTTGCCGAATCTGACCTCCCTTACGCCGTTAACGTAACCCCTGACGGCGACATCGACAGGCTCGGCCGTCACGACTTTGACGAAAAACTCACATTCAGCATGACGACGCACCCTAAGATAGACCTTGACACAGTGGAGTGCTTCGCCTTCCGTTACGGCCCCGTGCCATGAGTGGTGCTTGAGCGGCGCTGAGTTGGTGGCTGACTCGAAGAGTCAAAGGGAAAGCGCAACAAAGTAGAGGAAGAAATGGAAGAGATTTCAAAGGACACAAGCAGATTTGTGATTAGGGTAAAATTTGTGTCGCGACGACCTAGACTGGGAATCATGAGAAAGCTGTTGGTGCCAGCTGTGTAAAACGCATTAAAACGAAGGCGGTTTTTTTAAAACCTGTCGTTGTTGTCATGTTGATAATTACAAATTTGCCACTAAAGCACATTCTAAGACGGTTAATAACAACCGTCTTAGAATGAACGTTGTAAAAAATAATTTTCAAGTAACTTAATTACAAGTTTGCCACCGCGTCACATTCTAAGACGGTTCCAAATAACCGTCTTAGAATGTGCGTCGTAAAATGCACCGTTTGTAGTAGTGAATCTTATTTAATACATTATAGAACATTAGATCTGGGCACATCTTCTACAAGAATTTCAAACTTTAGTAACTCCTTTCCCTTTGACCCAACCATGTTGATTCAAATAAATTGTTATAACATAACAAAATGTGTACTTCGTCACTTATGAGTTAGTTTAATTTGTTTCAATTTTTGTTTTAAAAAATACTTCAATTTTTTCAGTGTACGTAATTCTTAAACTTTCAAAAGAAAGAAGAACAAAAAGTAATTTTTTTAATTATTTCAAGAAGTTGTTTTGAATAGTTGTAAAAGATTTAATTTTAACCAATTTTTAAAATAAATAAAAACATTTTTTTGACATAAAATAAGAATACTTTATGCAATTATAATTAAACAAAAAAATAACATACTTTTTATAACGATTTTAAAGAAAATTAATTTTTTTAAGCTTAACCAAAAAAGCTTATATGTGTGGCTATTTTTACGGGTAGGAAATTATATATGTTGTTATTATCCATTCAAGAACGAATTTCTTATATTTATTAGAGGTAAGCTTATTTTATCACCCGTAGCAGTGTAGCTCAAGTCAACTTCAATTCACGAATAAAACATGTATAAATGGACGATAACAATTTCTCTTTCTTCTGTTAGTAGGGACTGTCGAAAAGATTACTAATGAATTAGAATCACAAGTTTTTTCCATTGGCTAATTGTTCACGGATTGCGGATATTTTGCTTCAATACGCTGATTTCCTTCCTTCATCTTCCAGTGAATAATGAAGTTGTCTACAATTTCTGTAGAGAGAAGGAATTATTGGACAGTGACATATAATTAAGCTGCCTTTGGTCCATCATACATAAAAAACGTGGCAATCCCAGTCAGAATGAGTAACATACATAATGATCGTCTTCTTACTAAAACAAAATTAATTATAAATTACAATTTTATGTCTCTTAGTAAAAATATTTATATTTTAAATGCCTAGTGAAAATTCTATTCACAAGGCGAGAAAATTCCGCTGAAACGCAAAGATAAGTTAATGAAATTGTGTTTATTCCTTAAAAATTTCAAAGGAGCCACCGTCCACCTAAAGAGTCATTCTCATCTTACACAGACAGTGTGAGAGAAGCTGATTTGTTGTACACAACAAAAACTTGGTGCACAAGCGTTCAACACGTGGTGCTTTCTCAGCCACAACATCACTTTGGGTATTGAAAAATCGAAATTCATATGACAAATGCCAAATACAATTCACTCATTCATTCTTAAATTATGCACATGATATTTGAAATACGGGAATAATATATATGACTAAATCATATATGTACCGGAATTAGGTGGCGGCGATACATGTCAATTTTGTGTTCTTATCGTTATGGTCGTCATCATTATTTGCCCCCATTTATTTATTTCAATAAAAATCTGCTTAAAAACATTGCTTCAATGGCAGATTTGTTGTCCATGTCCGGAGAGTGGTTGGAAAAATAAGACCATAGCATATTTCTAATACCATATAATAAGCAAAGACGACTAGCTATTTAGGTCCAATTCGATTAGTCAGCCTGTTATATATCACAGCGTGCTGACACGCTGGAGGCTTTCCAATAGTTGATGTGATATTCTAAATGTTAGGTTTAAACATTCGCCTTCTTGTTAATTGATTGACAGAATAAACTGTTCGTATATGATATTTGGGCCAAGCTTTTTTAAAAGATGTTTAGTGTAGAATAATCTTGTCCAAATTCCTTGGGAATTAAGTTACGTAGTAGGCTAGGATATGTATACTATGGAGACATCCTCTCCAGCAAAACAGTAAGTGGGCAAACATCATAAGAACTTTAGATTTAGGTGGAAAATATGAACACGTTAGTCGTCAGCCCTTTTTTTGTGTTAATCTTCTTAAACTAATTAATTGCATATGTAAAATTAATTGAAAAAACATATAATTAACGAGTAAAGTATTAAATTAGTCTCTCAGTTTTAGAAGCGCAGTCAATTTGGCCCCTGAGATTTAAAAAATATCAAAATGATCATTGACTTTACATTCTTTGTCACGTTAGTCCATGCCGTTAGTAGTCTTTTAACACCGTTAGTAAATGTGTGATGTGCCACGTTAAATGTCAACTGGACGCACACGTGTAACTTTCACATCAGTTTATTTTACTTGCCACGTAAGGAAGGACTAAATTGACATTAAAGTGACTAAAATGACATAATTTAGGTGATCATCTTTTTCCCCAAAATGTTAAAACCCTAACTTCTCTTTGCAGAATCTCCAATCTCAACCTTAGACCAAAGTTTGGTATTGGTTCTATTCTACCAATTTCAGTTGCACCAACATCAATGTATTCATCAACCCACGAAAAGAGATTACATCGATCTGCATCTTGCTGCACAACACAAAATACTCATGTTCAATCTTGCACAAAAATTAGAATACAAAAAATACCATTAACATTATTTACTTGTGGTAATGGACAAGTATAAAACAGTCTCCCATTATTTCTTGTCGTCCTTGTTGTTCGAATGATAACTCTTCTACGACAATAGCAAAGATGGTTTGACGTGACATTTCCTCTTGTGCTTGAATTAGCGACATGGTAGACCACAAAATAATAGAAGAAGAACTTAGAGAAAGATGAATAGGAGAAGAATAAGAATTGGATGAGAGTATGAGTAGGAGAAAAAATAGAATGAAAGCGTGAATGCGTTAGGGTTTTAACATTTTGGAGAAAAAGATAATCACCTAAATTATGTCATTTTAATCCCTTTAATGTTAATTTAGTCTCTCCTTACGTGGTAAGTAGAAGAAATTGATGTGAAAGTTCCACGTGTGTCCCGGTAGCACTTAACGTACCACATCATATATTTACTAACGGTGTTAAAGACTACTAACGGCAGGGACTAACGTGACAAACAGAATGTAAAATAGATGATTTGACATTTTTTAAATCTCAGGGACCAAATTGACAATGCCTCAAAAACTGAAAGACCAATTTGTTATTTTACTCTATAATTAACGCAACAAAGGACAGATTAAAGCTTAACATAGGGGAATCAAGTTTTCTATTCTTCTATCCTTATTTCTCAAATTATCGCAAGTTTGGAACGCAAAAATCAAGACAGATTAGAAATAAACGGACAAAAAAACAAAACTTTTTTTCTTTTATTTCATTCTTGGAATATCTTAAAGAAAAAAAAATTGTAACTTACCACCAATTAATATAATCCGTTGGTTTTGGGGAGAAAAGAAAAGGGTGAGTTGTATGTTGTAATAATTAATAAAGACTCTTCTGTATATGATTTTTTTTTCTTATTAGAGGTATTTATGTTATTTTATATACATATTTTTTTCTTTTATTTTTTTATATAATTAATAAAAAAACACTTTTTAACTTTAATATAATCATATCACTTTCTAATATTTCTTTTATCTTTATTTTTCACTTTTTCTCCTAATCCAAACATACCTTAATCTCTGTTGTATATGTAAATATTTTTCCTCAATAAATTAATTATTTAAATATTTTGTATCAAACAACTTTCGAGGAAAGAAAAAAAAAATAATATTATAAATATTTTTAATATTATTCTTCAAATAAATTTTCTTTTTTCATAATTCACAAATGAAAGTCGGTACAATTAATTATTAAAGTAAAACTAAGAACACAAAAATATTTATAATATAATACTTAAGTTTTTGATGCGTATAGAATAGATACAGAATTGCAAAGGCAACTAACTCTCCACCATTAGATATATTTATATTTTACTGAATAGGATCAATAAGTTATAATTCATGCAAATTGCGACTTCACCCTCCTTCCTGCAGAGAGCTGAGTCAATTTTTCAACCCATCAAACAATGTCACCAGAGGACGACTACTTGAATCACCATCTCAACCTTAAAGCACGAGAGTCTATGCATTAATTGCACCATTCTCGTCCCTTCTTAGCGTGACTAAATTAAACGTCGCACCAGCTGAAGCCAAATTTGGTCATTATATATACTTCACTCTCAAAACCTTTTAACTTACTCTTTCTCTTTTGTTTAGGCTGCAGCATGATGGAACAGGATACTGAAAGGGTGTTTTTGCGTATATGCATGATTGAAATCTTATTGTAGATGACATGCTAGCTAGGGTCCATTGACAGTGGCAATTATATAGTAAGATCAGTTAAAATTATTGGCTAATTTTCACTACTCGTTACCAATGACACGTTCAGAAGAATCCACAACATGATGGATCATATATATAAACCCTCTCGTTGTGTATATAAACTCATCCTTTATTATCAGCTTAATCTCCACGTGAAAAGATCGCAGCCACGGGGTTATGGTTTGTAATTATAAATTTTGCCCCGTAATTAAAAACATAGTTTTCACCTAATTGCGTAAGATCACCATTCTGACAGTGTAGGAACTTTTCATTTGTTCAAGTGTTTTTTTTGCATTCATGATAAGGCTAGGCCAAAGCCCAACAACAGTATCGTACTGCGAATGTCACAAACATAAGACAAGTCCATTCACAAAAGGTACTTCAAAGTGCAACGTATGAAAAATAATTAGATAATTATATTATTATCACGGTTTCAACCAATTTCTAAGTGACATTTATTTAAATTTTAAATTTAAGATAAAATAATTAATAGTATCTTATTATATCATGTAAAGATTGATTGACATCATAAACTACATGATAAGAAGAATCACTTAATAATTTCTCACAATCTAAAAGGGGTTCATTGATTATCAACAGTCAAATACTGTATTTCTTTCATTTTTAATTATTCAAAATTTTATTTATCTTTATTTATAAGATTTTTTTATTTGTAAAAGTATTAATTATTTTTTTCCTCCATATTTTTACTTAATTATTTTCTCTTTTAAGTGAATAGAAAAATAAAAAGATAATAATTTTGAAATAATAATATAAATAATTAATAAATTTAATACCATGAACTAAATTAATTATTTTTTACAAAAACAATAAAAAAATCTTATAATTAGAAACTGCAGAGTAGTGGTGATGTATCCAACTTAACCTGTACAATCCATTATATAGCAACAATTGTGTAGAAATTACAATATCGTGCATAAATAACATTTCTTTATCTATTTATTGCAAGAAAACTCCAACCAATTAAGCCTAGGTCCTACGAAGCAGAGTAGCAGACCCTAGCAAAGGGCGAGATGAATACAAATAAGTCTTCAATTCTGCATTCTCATGCTTGCAAAAGCAAGTTTCGACAAGCTCGGAAATAGAAAGTGTTGATAAATTGAGGAAATTAAATATTGGAAATAAATTGAGGAAATTATATAAATTGTGTGAATCTAACATCATATCTTAACTCAAAATCTTAAAATTTAAATTTATATATTTTTTTCTCATTTTTATGATGTTTAATCTTTTCATTTTTATCTGATATAAGACTTTTTCAGATAATAATCAGATGAATATTTTTCATATTTATTTGAAACTTATTCGTATTAGCTTTTTTCCCCATATGTATGTCATCTTTCCAAAGCAATGTTATGCAAAGCATGGTTGAACAGTAAACGAAACCACCTCTCTTAATAATATTTGAACTTAAATTAGTCAAGTTATAAGAAATTATTTCTGCTAGACCCATAGGCTTTGTATTAGTCATTTCATATTTGAAAGTAACACTTGCACTTCCCGTTGTTGAGCTTAGTTACACTACTACAAATAAAGCTTTTTAAGTCGGTTCTGAAGATCATTTTACGACGATTTTGAACCGTCATAACACGCAGTGTTGTAAAATGTGTCAACTTTTACAATGACGGTCTTTGAACTGTCTTTAAAGACTGATATTTCTAAGACAGTTCTGAGAATAATTACAAGTTTGTCACCGCGTCACTTTCTAAGACGATTCCGAATAACCGACTTAGAAATCGCGTCATAAAAAACACATTTTTAGTAATGTTATCTTGCCTTCAATGTTCATACTTAACATGCATAAAGCAATTCTTTTTTCAATTCTATGGTTTGGCATCTGTTAATTGTTAAGTGACAAGTAAATGAAATTGTGGCTCAAATGCACAAATCTACACCTCGTATATACACATAAGAAAATGACTCTTCTTCAGAAAATGAATAGTAGTACTTAGTACATCAAAGTATTAAAAAAAAAAACTTGATGATCAACACCCTTTCTTTTATAGAATTGATGAGCACCTATCACACACTTAGTGTTAATCGTGAAAATTATATTTATTTCTTGAAAGGAAAATATTTTTAAGATAGTAAAAAAAATTTCATTGAATGATTTTATTAACAAATAAATATTTAAAAATGAGATATAAAATTCATTTTCAACTACGAGTTTTTTTTTTAAACAAGCAAGTTCATAATTTTTAACTTAATAGATAATCATTTAATATTTAATACAAATTACGATAATAATTTCAATAAACATATCAATTTTAGTTATAATTTATAAGATAATAGAATAACTTTTGATAAAAGTGTTTTGAATTCAGTAATTAGTTTGTAAGTAATTTCAAGTCATTTTCTCATTACTCTGGGTCTCTCATTTTCTATTTTTATTGGCATTACTATAGTGGGATTTCGATAGTAATAAAAAATAAGAATTGGAAAAGTAAAAAAATTTTGAGAAGAAATGAAAATTGGAAAAAAAAATCAAGGGTTTAGGAATGTGCGATAAAGTAAACATATATGAATTTATAAAAGTTGAGAATTAAATACATACGAGGATGATGATGAACTTTTGCCAATTTGGATGGTAGGTGTGTTGCTATTTTGAGGAATTAAGTGATTGTGGATCGATCTCTCTAAATTGATCATCAACAATTTTATTTATAGATTTACAATATTAACAGTCGAATTACATGATTTTGACGCGTATACAAAGACATTCCTATATACATTGATCTAATATTAATAATTGTTTTTGCATAATTTTTTCACAATCATAGTAACTTGTACTTCGATTTGTCGAAAAATAATTTACTCGTCAATCCTTTCGAATCTCACACGTGTGAATGAAATTATCGAAATAAATAATTCCAATAAAAAAATAAGTTGTTTCGATTGCATAATTAAATTTCTCAATTTTTTTCTTTTTTGCTTGTTTTTGAAGAGGTTCCTTTATCCATCTCTAAACAAATAAATTGAAATTTAATCTCTATAATTTAATCAAATTTTACATAATAGATAACACCTAATAACATGTTTTTTTTTGAAGGAGCATAGTAACGTGTAGTATTGAAAGGTTGGATATATCTTTAGTTCATTTTTCATTAAATAAAATTTTAATTGAGTACTCCTATATGATTTCATTCAGATCACCATCTAAACGGAATAGAATTTTATAGTGAATTCAATATATTTGTGCGCAAATGTGACCTTTTTTATGGTTGTTCTTTGTGTATTATATATAAATAAAAGATGGCGTTAGAACATTGAAATGATGATAGAAAATGAAACGACGAAACAGAAAACATAGGGCTCCATTAATCAAATTAGAAAATGAAAAGTATATTTTCGAAGTTTGAAACGATAAAGCATGGTGCGTGATTATGGCGTGTCGGATTTGAGAGGACAATTGATATCCAGTTAGTACTCAGCTGGCAATACAAAACGACTGTGCACTGGATCCAATCCAAGCCATTGCCATCTCATGGCGGGACCCCTCTATCCTCTTTTCTCTTTTATCTACAATTATCCATTGTATGAAAAAAAAAATTAAATAAAAATATATAAGAGAAAAAAATAATACATTTAAAAATTATGAAAGCAACAAATGATTTTTTTAAAAAAAATCTTATAATTAAAAATAAAAAAACAATGTATTTCGTCACTATCTTCAATAATCAATGTAAAACTAAAACTTCTAACATATTTCTCTTTTATCTAAGATTATCCATTATATGAAACTTTCAATGCATCCAACCACAAAGGTGGTTTTATCCGACACAGGGTACATTCGTAATTTATGCCACCCCCTCCAATCCATTGTGTCTTATCCAAAATGCTTACGCAAGCAACCAGACAAAAACCAACCATTAACCTTTATAAAAGCACAGTCACAGCAACCCAAAACACAGTACTATAGTAGAAAACTTCAGCAATTGAACGTTCAAACTCCACAACTAACAAAGATATCGAAAGTGCGATTCGCATGACCAACATTCGAAGAGCAACCTATCGCTTTCTCCCTGCCATGGACACAGATTCTTTCTCCGATTCCAACTTCGAATTCCAGGAATCCGATCTCTACAACTCCGCTCGCGCTAACTCTCCCGAATTTCGCAAATCCGTACGCGCCTCCAGATTTCACAACTACTCTTCCTCCGGCGGCCGCGTCGGTACTCCGGTGTCGCTTCCGGTGAACGTGCCGGACTGGTCGAAGATTCTCGGCGACGAGTTCGGACGGAACCAGAGGAGGAACTACGACGAAGCGCAGAGCGATGAGGAAGATGGAGATGGGAGAGTGCCTCCGCACGAGTTTCTGGCGAAGACGGGAATCGCTTCGTTCTCGGTGCACGAAGGAGTTGGAAGGACTCTCAAAGGACGCGATCTCAGTAGGGTTCGAAACGCGATTTGGGCTAAAACAGGATTCCAGGACTAGACCCTTACCATAGGATCATAACATGAGTTAATTACCGTACTAATTTACTACTGTATTACGAATTGAAACGAGTTTTGTTGAGAGGTCATTTTTAGATTTTTCATTTTACCACGGAGTTTTATTTTTTGTTTCTTCGATCAGCATCTATGTGTATCAGATCGGAATTTGAGATTTTAATTTGTATCGAGAGGTTTTTATTTATTTATTTTTATTTAAAATATTGATATTGTTGTTGTTTAGTATTACAGTATTATTATCTTTCAGTCTTCGCTTTATTTTGTTAGCTTTCGGATTGGACCGATTATTATGCGGTGATGAAAATCGAAATGGTGAATTGGCTGTGCTATTGTGGAAGTAGGCATAGTAGTAGGTGTTCGATGCAAAGCAGCGGTTTGTGGATGACAATAGGTGGCAAATTGACCTAGGGGATTAGTTTTACAAACTAATTTCCCATACGGGTCTTTTTTCAAATAATTTACGGAGGGAGTTTCTTTTTAAACTTAACTTGTTCGGCTGGCGATATATGTCTTGGATTGACACGTGGTAGCTTATGCTAGTTTCGCCAAAGCTGTTGGCAAAATAATTGTCATTAGATTTTGCCCCTTTGACTGGCGATACAGCAACAGGCAGGTCATGTTGCCAAAATGTTGGCGAAATACGGGCTACATCCAACGTGGAGCATATTTCGCCAGTGGTACTGACGAAACATGTGAAGTAGGCGTTTTGCTATTGGCGCTGGCGAGATAAAGGGTGACGTGGCACACATGCAGGGGTCGCAGGCACCAGAACGTAGCAGGGTAGCAGGCAAGCTTTTCAGAAGGGTATCACCATTAGGAGTGGCGAAATAAGCTTCATGATTATGGTTTCCCTTGTATAAAACACTCTTGAACGAATGAATGAACACATTCATCTTCTGGTGTTGTTGTTACGCTTGTGGTGATGGCAAAAAGCTTGTGCTGTGTGGTAGCTTCAGTTGTGGTGTTCTCGAGTCCATATTTGGTTGTCTCAATCTTGGTAACTTAGTTAATATTTTTTGTGTTCTATTTATTCTGTTGTTGATAATTAAATTATTTGTTTTAGGTATTATAAAGTTTGTATGCTATATTTGTTTTAGGTATTAATATTATTTGTTTTAGGTATTCTAAGTTTGTATGCTATTATTTGTGTTACATATATATGGTACCTTAGTTTGTATGTTAATATTATTTGTTTTAGGTATTCTAAGTTATCATTCAAACATATGGTACATTAGTTTGTATTAATTTTGTATATATATTGTTTAAATTTTTCTTTGCATATTAATTTATGTTATTCAAATATATATTGTGTTATTTATTTAAATTTGTCTTTGCATGTATTTTAATTTATTTTATTTTATTTAATTTTTTTATTTGAATAATATATTATGTTATTCAAATATATATATTCTGTTATTTATTTAAATTTGTCTTTGCATGTATTTTAAATTATTTGTAGAATATATTTAAATTTTATTATTTGTATAATATATTTTGTTATTTAAATATATATATTCTGTTATTTATTTAAATTTGTGTTTGCATGTATTTTAAATTATTTGTAGAATATATTTAAATTTTGTTATTTGTATAATATATTTTATTATTCAAATATATAAATTCAAATATATATATTTTGTTATTTATTTAAAGTTGTGTTTGTATGTATTTTAATATATTTGTAGAATATATTTAAATTTTGTTATTTGTATAATATATTTTGTTATTCAAATATATATATATATATATATATATATATATATATATATATATATATATATATATATTATGTTATTTGTATAGTATATTCTTTGTATATTAATTTTTGTTACATATTGTGTTACATAATTTATTTTGTATATATATTTAATTAAGTTTTTATAAATGTACTTAATTTTTTTTATATTATGTACAAATAATGTATAAATTTTCTTGTCAACTTATTGTATTATATTTTATTTTACAGTATCAATAACATCTTCCTCATCATGTTCATCAAATATAAAAATTAAGTCTGGTCCAATTGATGATAACGTTTTATGATGGCTTCGATGAGCCACTGTATTTGAAGTACCCCGCGCTGTAAGATCTAGAGTGGGAAGGCACCCTCATTTGCCTTCCTCCCGATTTATCGTCTCTGTCAAATAACTTCGTCCCTAAGGTTCTTCCACTATCGATGTCTCCCCCATCGGAGACCATCGCCACTCGGGTTCCTCCTATGTTGTCGCCGGTGGAGGATGCCACCTACGTTCAACCCAACCTCCAAGATCAATTGTTAGCGTTACAGAACATCAATAGCGGGAACAACACTTATGATCACCCGCAGACACAGTTTGTTAATAGCGCAACGAACCAGGTTGCTCCCATGTGGCCAGGCTCCCAAATCAATCACTCGCTGTCACGGAAGGGCAGTTCTTCGAAGTCCAATGAGTGCAGGAGATGGAGTGAAGAAGAACACAGGTACTGTCTGTGTCTCTTAAAAGTATTTTGTTTCTTGAATATTTCACTTTTCTCAAATATTTATACCGATTTGTTTTCTTATGACAGGTTGTTTCTGCATGAGCTTCAGAAATATGGAAAGGGAGATTGGATAAACATTTCAAGAATCATCAAAACAAGAAACCCAACTCAAGTTGCTAGTCATGCCCAAAAGTATTTCCTTCGTCAGGCCTCAAGTAATAAAGGCAAAAGAAGAAGCATTCATGACATGGTCCTACCAGATGGTCCTGTCCCTCACCGCATTTACCAACAGAATGGAGTTTCTTTTCCAAATCTTGATGGCCCTATCACTCACCACATTGATCATCAGAATGAGGTTCCTTTTCAAAATCTTACAATGCAGGAGTTATATGAAATCCATTTGGCAGTCCCTCACTACATTAATTAGCAAAATTGGGTTCTTAGACCAATGCGATAAATATATCAAAAGTACCGCAAGAGATCACATTGATGATTGTTCATTGACAACGTTGGAAGCCCGTCTTTTTGTGTTTGAAGGTTGTATAGCATGCTTAGCTTACTCTAGGAAATTGACAAGTTGTTAAACAGATTATGTATGAACTTTTGTTTTCTATTTGGATAGATACAAGAATATTGTTATTATCTTATAATTCATGGAATTTCATATCCCCTTTTGGTTAAGAAATAATTAAGACTTTCGTTTTAATTGCTCGTGTGTGCTTGAAATACGATGTGTCTAGTGAAAATTGTTATATTTGATAGATGTGATCAATAATGTATGATTAACAATATATATATATATATATATATATATAAAAGAGAAAGTGTTAAAAAAATCATAATCCTATAGATAATGATGACAACTAAGTGACTGAGGGATAACTAAATTGGTTGAATGAGATAATTATATCGTTTAAGTTTCATTCTAAACATGTGTTTGGAAGATGCTCACAATTACAAACAAAAAAAATTGCCTCTACTTTTCATACTTTGAAAGTACTACATATTAACCACCCATCATTATGATTTCCTCTTTGTATTATTTCAATTGAATGTCCTTTTCAAATACTTTAATTTTGGGAACTTGGCAAGTGTTGGAGAGTGGAGACAGTTAAATTAACTAAACATGGGAAACTAAATAAATTCTATAGTACTCAGTCCACAGAACCGTTGACCATTTCTTACAATCAAAAGTGAATCTTTTATCTAATCCTAACCAAATATGTTGATTGTAAATTGGATATAGACTCGATTTGCACGGGTGAAGTTACATATTTTTAGTCCACCTATACAACACAATACTGAAAGATCAAAGTTCAAGGGAAAATCAATTAGTCTGAATATGAAAATCAAAGACAAGGAAGTGTATGCAGCAGAAATCTCTACTGCTTTCAACCTTGATGATTTTCCTTGATCCTGATGAAAATGAAGGATTAATGATCTTCACAAAACTATTAAAAGGAAAAGTTGTAGGGCTTGGAATTTACAGGCCGTGAAAATATGGTTTAGTTCTATAATGCTTTTGAGGATGATTTGTATTTGTACATGGTTATGGAGTTACTTTTGTTTGTTTTTTTTTTTTTACATTGTTTTGTTGTAATCATGATTTTGAGCATCACATGCCTGCAATATACTCTAGCTAGAGATATATCTTTTGGGAGATACTTCATCAATTCATCTGTGTTGTGTTTTTGCTATTATTCCTTTTTTTTTATAAATATGTTATTATAATATTATCATACTGAACTACATTACAGTTTAACTTATTAGGTTATGCAAGGGTAGATAACTACTAGATCCGATATTGGACAAGTTCCAATTGATATTGAATGTGAGAACTGCAAATACTGAAACAGGTCAGCTGGCTTGCTTATGTTAGACTAATATACTGAAACCAATTCAGTGGTTCTCTGAACCCATGGCATTTCCTTAGGTGAGATTCTGCTGGTGTAAATATTTTGTATTTGATTTCTTTTAGTACTCTACCTTTGTCCAACGCTTTTGATTTCTGATCACGGTGTGTTGATAAATTGGTTGCTTTCTATTTTAACATGATTATGGAAGAGGCTCCAAATTTACCTGCATCTATCAATATTGCTCGTCATATTGTAGTGTTCCAATCTGTTTCAAGTAATATAACGATGCATATGATTCTTTCTGGCAATTGCTAAGGATGGCAATGGAAACACGAAGCCATCAATTATATCAACAGATATTCTTTTTTTAAACATGAATGATATTATATTAAATATTTTGGCACACGGTATCTTTACGACTTGAAACATAAATAACATGTAAATCTATCTTGCTTTGTTTTGAAATTTGTTTCTTTCTTAATTAAAACAATAAAGACAAGAATTTAATGGATGCAAGAACATATTTGAAATGGGAAAAAAGATAGAAAATTACACATTAGACGAGTTGTCCCCACGTATCAAAGAAGAAATATCAGAGGAAATCATTCCTCTACTTCGGCAATCTGGTTTTTACTGGATTATGAAGAAGAGATATTTAAAAATAAATGCGTCATTAATTAATGCCTTGATAGAAAGATGGAGGCCGGAAACATATATTTTTCACATGAGATGCGAACAATACACTATTACTCTTAAGATGTTTCTATTTTATTAGGTCTTCGTGTGGATGGGTCACCATTAATTGGTCCAACAAACCTTAATTAGGTTGATTTATGTGAAGAATTGTTAGGAGTCAGACCACAAGAAGGTGAGCTTCAAGGTAATATGATTAAATTAAGTTGGTTGGCTCACCATTTTTCACGATTAAATAACCATGACGGTAACCTAAAACAAGTAGAAAGGTTTACCCTTGCATGGATCCTAAGATTCATTGGAGGTGTCTTATTTGTTGACAAAGGCAGTAACAAAGTTTCCATAAGGTACCTATAATTTTTACGTGACTTTAAAGAGAGCAGCAAGTATGCATGGGGACCTGCCGTACTTGCTTATTTATATAGAGATGTGCAGTGTCACTGATTATAAAATTAAATCAATCGGAGGTATGTGTATCTTAATACAAACGTGGGCATGGAAACAATGTACAAGTTTGGCTCCAAAGAGGACTCCTCCCCTAATAGAAAATAAACCACTCGGGCACAGGTTAGTCGTTTAAAAATTAGATTTTATTTCAAAATAATTAATAATGTAACATATATTAATTTATAATTTTTTTTAGGTGGCTGCGACGTGGAAATCAACATATCGACAATGATGATTTGATAGTTTTTCGTCGCAAATTAGATATTATGAAACAACATGAGGTAAGAACATGTTAATATATTGGTTAAATAATAAATAATATGTCATATTTTACTGAAAATAAACAACTATGTTGTTATATGCAGTTTCTGTAGGAGCCTTACACAACAAATGTTATGTCAGTGTTGCATCCAATTTGTTTAGTTGGAAGTGTAGCGTGGTGCGCAGTGGTGCCACTAATTTGTTTCCAAGTTATTGAGTGGCACCAACCCGATAGAGTATTGAGACAATTTGGAATGCAACAACCAATTTCAGATTGTCTTTCGCAACCTTTGAATATTCATGGCATAACACTAAAAGACAAACATGATGAAAATTGGGGGGCAACTGTTCGGCTCAATGATCAATCAATGGAACAATCGAGTTGATTTTAGGGTCGATGGTTATCCTCGACAAGAGGGCCTACTGAGCTTTAACTCCGACTATATGGTCTGGTATAGGTAAAAAACGAAGATATTTGTTGACCCTAAAAATGCAAACACAGCTACATCGTTATTTTTTTTTTGTTTTTTGAATATTTAACTTCAAATTATTTTTGAAATCATCGCCATTAATTTGCTGATCCTAATAATTGCAGGCTAAAGTTGCAGAGACATTACAGTACATGGTGTCTCCACAAAGGAGGAATACATGGACAGTTGTTGATCTCGTGCCGTATGTGGAGAAAATAAGCATTTTATCCAAAGAGCAAGAGAGAATCACGGAGCTTGTGTCACATGGTCAAGCAACAGAGCATCCACAAGAGTTTCATATTCTCCCGTCAAGTGTTGAAACTCAAGGCATAGGCAAACGAAGGGAAGCTGTTGAAGCGGAACCATATTTCTACCCACAGATGGAAGAGCGTGGCCATGGAATGTATTACACACCACCAACATTTTCTCAGTATCCGACACAGATGTATCAATATCCTTTCGAAGGTCATCAAAGTGATACTTCTGCAAGCGAACATTCATTGGGTGGTGTTGCAGAAACACATCCTAATTTTTCATGGCCTACTATGACCCCTTCACAGCAACATGATGCCCCAATTCCAACACTTAATGCCCCATTCGGTACTCAATGGAATGTACCCGGAACAATACCTAATATGGATGACTTATTAGGTGTTGATTTACGTCATAAATTTTCTATTGAGGCTGACCAAGTTGAAGCGGGGAGACATCGAGGCAAAAAACGATATATTTGTGCGATTTGGTGTCAACAACATTAAAACTTTGATTCACCTTCACAACATATTGTTTCAGTGCATTTTTTACCGCATCTTTACTATCAAAATCCATGCCAACATATAATTCTTGCCCAACATTAAAACTCGATGGCATCTCCAAACCTCAAATGTCCTCCTCATCAGGATGACTCCAATTGATATTGTTATAATGCAAAGCATCATTTCAAAATGGATTTTGAATTCCTTCTATACCAAATAGTTAAAAAAAAATTCAGGTCAATATCACAATCGTATTTATTTACCATTAAATACAATTGTCCTAAAATGATAAATGTATTCGCCTATTTTTTTATTTAATAAAATATACCTTCTGTTGGGTGAACAATTGTAACTGGTTGAACCATGTCGATGACTTCATCGTCTGTATCAGATATATCATCAACACTATCATTTTCATCTAAAGACTCTTCAACGTATGAGTTAGGCACAAGTTAATCATCATCATCTTCATCATCATGTAAATTACTTACATTTCTTGGCGGTTCCGACTCATTATTAGATAAATTATTTCCACATGATGTAACAAAATTTGCAGAATGAAACATAGAACCACCAGCAACATCCTTTTCTATGTACAATTCTAGAACTGACATTTGTTCTTGTTGTTGAAAACTTTCGATCATAGTTTCAACATTTTCGTCATCACAAATTTGCAACGCAACATATTTTCCTGAAACTAAAAATCTACAACTTATAGCAGAAATAATTTAATTATTTTCTATTTTTACCTTATCTCCAATTTTTTTTCAAAGCATTGAAACTAATTCCATGTTTAATCTGAATCACTTTTTTACTGCCTTCAAATATTACACCATCATTCTCTTCATATATCCTTCCATTGAAATACAAGACTGTCATAACTGAATTCATCATATACCTACAAAAACAATATTATAAATAATTAATCATAACAAGAATAAATTCAAAATAAAAAAATCTAATTACAAAAAATACTACACTTAAACTTCATATTAAAACTTATTCTAAAAAAATTATTACTTCAAATAAATAATTTGTGAATGATCTCAGAAGAATTATTGAGAAACTTGAAAAACTTGAACGCTTTCAACGCACAAAAAGTTCAAAGTAGAAATTTTATGCCAGAACAAAACATCAAAATAACCGAATTCATCATAGACCTACAAAAACAATATTATAAATAATTAATGATAACAACAATAACTTCAAAATAAAAAAATCTATTTACAAAAAATACTACACTTAAACTTCAAATTAAAACTTTATTCTAAAAAAAATTATTACTTTAAATAAATAATTTGTGAATTATCTCAGAAGAATTATTGAGAAACTTGAAAAACTTGAACGCTTTCAACGTACAAAAACTTCAAAGTAGAAATTTTAAGGCAGAACAAAGCATTAAGGGGCTTCCTATTTAAAGGGGTAACCTGTTTCACCACTCAAATAAATAACTTGTGAGAGATATCTCAGAAGACAAACTTTAAAAACTTGAAGGCTTTTCAACGTAAAAAAAAAATTGAAAGTAGAAATTTGAAGGAAGAACAAAGAAAGCATAAGGGGCTTGCATTTAAAGGGTTTGGATGCACCTATTTCGCCACTCAAAATGGCGAAAACTGCACCTGTCTCGCCCATGGTAATGGCGAAATGTGCATGCAACACTGTGCCCTCCCTGCTACACCTGCTGCACCTAGGAGCCTACCTGTACTACTTGAGGTGTTTCACCAATGCCAATGGTGAAACCCTCTCCACGTCACTGCCTGTGTCGCCAGTTTGACTGGCGAAATACTCATGCCATTTCGCAAGTGGCAATGGCGAAACCGTCGCTACGTGTCGCATCCCTTGCATGTTTCGCTAGCATGCATGACGAGTTAGGTTTAAAAAGAGACCCCATTTGTAAATTGTTTGGAAAGAGACCCAGATGGGGAATTAGTTTGTAAAACTAACCCCCTGGGGTCAATTTGCCGACAATAGGTAGGATTTTATATTACTTATTTTAATATTTGCGTGTTATAAAATGTGTATCCGATTTCATTCTTTCCCATGAAACAACTTTAATTTACTTGTTGGATATATATATATCCCATCTGTGACCCAACTTTATTTATGTATTAAGTTAATAAATTGATAAAATATATATTAATTAAAAATTTATTATAAATAAATTGAAAATTTATTCTTAAATAATCTAAGCACCCATAAAATAATATTAAAAATAGACAAACATAACATCGTAAAAATTTAAATCATAGTTAAACATTATAAAAATAATCATCTAATATAATAATTTTTAAAGTTAATATTCTAATTGTTTAACAAAATTTCTCATTAAACTTAGATATATGATGATATACATGAATGTATTATTCATGAAACAAATATAATGTAATGGTATGTTAAATCTAATACCGTCCTCCTACATATACAAAACAATATTTAATTTTTATAAGTCAATCCAAAATTAAAATGTTATTTGTGAACATATGGATAACTAACTAACCTCAACATAAAAGGACTAATTATGTCACCAATACCTGAATTGAAAAATATAAATATGTGACTTTAAAATAAAAATTGAATTAAAAAAACATAAGTATATTCTTACAAATAAATATATGTATAATATAAATTATTTACTTAAATAACACATTTCAATTATTATATATATCACATGTGTAGAACCATATGAGCCACCCATTCATTCCTACAAAATTTTATGAATAAATATTCATCTCCATCTTCAATCTCAATAAATAAATAATTATCTTTCTCACCTTTAAATATCCATCAGATTTGAATCTATTTTTTCATCTCAACTGAGATATAGATTTGGGGTAATTGATGACTGGGTGGGTTTAGTTTTGCGACTAAAACCTAGGCCTATGACCCCATCTATCCACGACAATTGCCAGAGACTTCTTACTCATCAAAACAACATTTTCGGCTCAAATTTACCAATTTTAATTTTGTGGTGGAGGCAAAAAATTGTATGACTTAATTTAAGTCCCATTTTTTTTAATCAGACACATTTAAAGTTTCTTATCTACCGTTAACTAATCTTTTTTCATTAGATCAGTCCATTTTATACTGAAAAAATACTTTTGAATTCAGAAGCAAATCTTATAATTTGAGACTGTTATTTTTCCTTGCACCCAATTTGTGATGAATGTGGGAAGTGGGAACCAATGGGTCCGTTGCTCGTTCGCCTTTTCTCATTGGTTGCTTCCTCATTTAATCATTAAAAAATTTGTAACATTAAAGTAGACAATTTCTGTCCAAAAAAAAATATACACAATTTTACTAGCAGAGATTGACTTTAGTTAAAAGAGTAGTTTCTTATGCATATAATTATAATGTGTCTTTTTTTATTTGTAACAATTTAAATATTTGAATATAGGTATATAAATTTTTTATATCGATTATATATAATCCATATAAAAAACATTATATTTACATCCAATTATATACATAAATAATGTAAGAAAGCCAATATTGTAGATTTGGATGCAACCGAATCTTAATCCTTTAGACCTTTACTAACAAAGTCAATGATATGTGCAGGAAGCAATTGAAGGTGCAGAAAGCAACTGCCTAAAAGTAGGAGTGGCTAATTGCAGGCTTGGGCCCCTGGAAACGTGCTAGGCCGGCCCACAGATGGCATTGCGTAGCGGGATGCACACTGGAGGCAAAGCACCAGCAACTCTCTCTCTCTCTCTCTCTCTCTCTCTCTCTCTCTCTCGTTTTCACAATTGGAGAATTGCAGTGAGTGAGATGAGTTCAGCGGATCATGACTCCGACCCTCCCATCCGACTCCACTTGCCTCCTCTCTCACCGAGCCTCTTCGATTCCGAACCACCGGAGCTCTCTCACGGATCCTCCGCCCGACCCTCCTCCGACCCCTCCAGTCCCACCAGCAGCGGTTACGCCGCTGAAAGGGGCGGCAGCAGCACCGCCACAAGCGTCTCCCAGGTCGATGACGTCCTCCACCACGAAATTCAAGAGATCACCATCCACGATTCCCAACCTTCCTCTCACTCCTCCTGGCTTCCCGGAAAACGACACGGCGATGAGGTATAAATACACGCTTCTCGCAAAATTCCTTGCTAGTTCGTGTTAGTTCCGTTCACTCACTCACTCACTGTTATGAACGAACGACTGATTATTGATCTAGTGATTTGATTACAGTTTCATGTAGAATTGTGTGACCGTTGTAATTGTTCTCGTCATAATGCAAATACGGCTTGTCTAATGATTGATTAGGAAACCTACATTTGGATATTTTTTCGGGCTATCATCGACTATGATGAAGTAGTGTTTGATGAATGGTTTTAAAATTCTACACGCACACTTAGAACAAAACGAGTGATAAATTTGAAACTTATTTCTTTGCGTTTTCAGTTGCTCCTTAGATTTCATCGACGAAGATTAAATGCTGCAGTATAGGGTTTATTCCAAGACAGTTCCGTTATTAACTTTGCATTCATTCAACTTTTTGTGCCAAGTCTATGATGATCAAGATTTTGAGTTTATTACATAAGTAGAACCTGTGCTGAGATAAGCAGTTGTGTAGAATCATAAATGCGCCGTTGTGGCCCTCGGGAGGGGGGCTAGCATCTGAGGATTTTCTCTCTTACTTAGGATTCTGGTTGCAAGTGACAATTAAAATGCTTTGGTAGAAATGAAAATGATACGATTTTCTCTTATACTTAGAATTCTGGTTGCTATAGTCACAAAGTAAATGCTTGAGTAGATATGAAATGATAAGAAATTGCATGGGAAAATGGGAAACAAAATTGAATAAATATTGTTTTGGTTTCAATCATTAACTTTTGAATTCCAACAAACTGTTGTTGTGGATATTATGAGATATTTGGAAATTCCAGTGAAGTACTTTATATTTTCTGATACAGACGTTTATTTTTTAAATTCAAGCAATATGAGGGCATTACACTGAAGATATCTGTAAAGGCTGTAATATCATATTCTGTTTGATTAATGAATAAAGTGCAGGATGATGCTTCCATTTCATGGAGGAAAAGGAAGAAGCATTTTTTTGTTCTGAGTCATTCTGGCAAACCAATATATTCTAGGTTAGTGTTTATCAACTCCTCACACAAACTCGTCTTGATTGCTGTTCATATCTCTTTCTGGGATTGCTACCTCAAGCAACATGACTCGTACCTCTATTTCTTGTTTCAGGTATGGAGACGAACACAAGCTTGCTGGTTTTTCAGCAACTTTGCAAGCAATCATTTCCTTTGTGGAGAATGGGTATTGTAGCTGTCTTTGTTCTGGTTAATTATAGCCTGATTGTTTCTAATTACAGCCATATTCCTAATTACATTTGGGTCTTTATCTGACTATAATTTGAGTAAATTTTATAATGGCTATCTTTTATGTTTTCAGGGGTGACCATGTCAAATTGGTGAGGGCTGGAAAGCATCAGGTCTGATCGCACACTTTTCTCCTGTAAAAGGTTTTTTTTTTTTCATGAATGCATTGTTTCATTAAAGTTGTGCTACAGGTGGTTTTTCTTGTAAAAGGACCAATTTACTTGGTCTGCATCAGCTGCACAGAAGAGCCTTATGAGTCACTAAGGGGGCAGTTGGAGCTTATTCATGGTCAGGTATAACTGAGTTGGACTTGAGTTGGATGCTTGTATGTCCCAAGAAAAATGATTTGCTGTTTGCTTGCTTGCTATTCCTGTTTCTTCAGCTTTTGTTTCTCAACTTGCTATTGTGTCTTTTTTTGTCATTCAGATGAACTAGTTATGTTGCAGCAGTTGTATGATATATCCCTGTTGTTGATATGTGTGCAGATGATTGTTATACTAACAAAGTCAGTAAACAGATGTTTTGAGAAGAATCCGAAGTTTGATATGACACCCTTGCTTGGTGGAACAGACATTGTCTTCTCTTCACTAATCCACTCTTTTAGTTGGTTTGTTTCTCTGCTCTGTGCACAGTTTGTCTTTTAGTTTCAAAATAGAAATACTAAAACATTTTCTGTAAGATAAAGGGTGCTTTTTTCTGTAATCTTCTATGCATTTCCTTGGTAGGACAGAGTTGGGGACTGACGGTTGTTTGTATGTTTAATGCCCCTTATTTCCCAATTTCTTATGTTATATTTGGGTGATAAATATTGTTATTTTTCTGATCGTATCAGGAATCCAGCTACATTTCTTCATGCCTACACTTGTCTACCTCTTGCATATGCAACCAGGCAAGCTGCTGGTGCTATCTTGCAAGACGTTGCTGATTCTGGTGTTCTGTTTGCTATTCTGATGTGCAGACACAAGGTTTAACACTGAATTTGTCTAGTTGCATGCTAATATAAAATGATAAAATAATTCATTAAAGATTGAAAGCAGGTAATCAGTCTAGTTGGTGCTCAGAAAGCCTCTCTTCATCCAGATGATATGCTGCTGTTGGCCAACTTTGTTATGTCATCAGAATCCTTTAGGTAAGTAGAACTGACACTATTTTATCTTTTAGATAGCATCTCAGAGATGGTTTGATAGTATAGCTTACTTTTCATTCAGTCTAGACTTCTAGTTGATGTTTGATGGTATAGTTTTCTATCTATTCAGTCTGCTTGACACAAACAATAAAACTTCTTAAATACAGTGCATTAGCAAATCATTTGGACTTTGGATTTGTTTACTTTAGGGTGCCTTTTTGCATTTTCTTACTCCTTCTTGGGATTTGACTATGCAGGACTTCAGAAGCATTTTCTCCTGTTTGCTTGCCGAGATACAATGCTTTGGCATTTTTGTATGCTTATATCCACTTTTTTGATGTGAGTCAGATTTGATTGCACTGAAATTTGCTATATGATTTACATCTTATAAATGACAGAGGTCACAGAGCTTTACATGTGTGGCAGGATGACACATACTTGATGTTGCTGACCACAAGTTCTGATGCATTTTATCATCTTAAGGATTGCAGGTAAATGATGGTTTAATAATCTGACTGCTGTTATTATTGGGTTCATGATGTTTTATTTGGGAGAAAAGAAGAAAATTAAAGAGGAAAGAACATAATGATTCATAGCAAAGAGATCCTCAGTCTCTATGTAGCAATATCTTTCTTGGCTGCATGGTTCAGAATCTTGTTTGCCAATTCACAGGATTCGTATTGAAATGGTCCTTTTGAAGTCAAATGTCCTTAATGAAGTTCAGAGATCCTTGCTAGATGGTGGCATGCATGTTGAGGATCTACCACCCTTACCTCGTTCTGGATCATCTCCTCATTTGAGTCAGCATAGGCTTCCATCAGATTCTCCTGAAAGGGAACCTACTTGTCGCATTGGTGGTGTTGCTGGGTTGTGGCATTTCATATATCGCAGCATTTATCTGGATCAATATATATCTTCAGAGTTCTCATCACCAATTAACACTCCTAAGCAGCAGAAAAGGTAGCGATGTTGCTGTAGCTTTTTTTTAATGCATTTTTGTTATTGTCAGCAATATAACCTGCCTCCGTTGTTGCAGACTATATAGAGCTTACCAGAAACTTTTTGCATCCATGCATGATAAAGGAATTGGGCCACACAAAACTCAGTTTAGAAGGGATGAAAACTACGGTAACAAATATTGTAATTCTTGCTTTGTAGTATACATCCAAGTGATGGATTTGTGATATTTTAAGTCTAGTTATGACCTGATGCATTTATTTATGTTGAATTCTATGAATTGCGGTTTTCTTCTTATGGGGAAGAAGGGGAGGTGGTAATAGTCCTTTTTTGCAGTTTTAGTCCCGGATGTTTCAGAAAGAGTGATTCTATCAATAAGCAAACCCCTTATTTTCTGTGAGATGCATTTAGAGATTCATACCAATAATAGACAAGCCAATCTATACATGTGGGATATAATTGCTCTATTACATTTGGATGCTTCGATGAACACTAATCAGACTTGTAATAATTTTATTTGGCAGTTCTGCTCTGTTGGGTAACACCGGATTTTGAGCTTTATGCTGCATTTGATCCCCTTGCAGACAAGGTATTGTTTTTGCTTGCCTTCATCATTTCTCAAATCTTAATTATTTTATCTTGTAAAAAAACGTGAACTTATAGGCTTTAACTACTATATTTTCTATCACTAGCCAACTGTATATTCATAATTAACATTCAATGAAAATCTGAATAAAATTTCTTAAGTTTGAAACCTAGCACTGTGTATCTTGTTATTAGCCTTTCTTCATTAAGAGTACTGCAGTTGGTAAAAAAAATCTTCTTTAGTCCATTTGTTTGGGGAATGATAGTAAAAGAGTTGCATTTTTGTGCTACTCTGGCTGGATAACTTCTGACTATTTTTGTACACTGAGGTATGCAGGCCTTGGCAATAAAGACGTGCAATCGGGTGTGTCAGTGGGTAAAAGATGTGGAAAATGAAATATTTTTGCTAGGAGCTAGCCCCTTTTCATGGTGATTTTCTATCAAATACTGTAAACATGTACGAGAATGTTTATTTAATAAAATTTCTGTAGAATTTATTCTTTCCTTTTTCCCTCCCTTATGTTCTATTAAGAAAGTATCTGATGGAAAATCTTTATATTAGTGTTTACAGCAGAACTGCAGTTTGGTTCAAATACCATTAGTCCTGTAGTTTATAGGTCATGTTTGGATAAATTTCTCCATAAGTACTTATAGGAGAAGAAAATAAGAAGGTAAAATAAATTCTTGAATAAGTTAAAATAAACTTAATACACTTAGTTGATAATTTCTCCATAAGTTTTTTTCATTTAACTTCTACAAAAGTTAGAGTGCATTAGTTGATAATTTCAATATATTTTACTTTCTTATTTTTTTCTCTTATAAATATTTATTTCTCTTATAAATATTTATGGAGTTTATCCAAACAAGGCCTTGGTTGGTGTGGTGGCTCCAGTGGGCTATTTTTGAGGGATGATGTTTCATCTAAAGCTCATTGTAATAAAAATCTGATTCCATTGATAGATGAGAGCTTGGCGGGACGATTGCGGACTCATCTTTGCTTCATTTTTTGTGTCTAAATATCGATTGAAGATTTGAGCAAGGTGGGTTTGTCCTGTGTGCTTTGAATATGATGTGAATATGTGAGTGTAATGTGGTTGAGGCCCCATGCTTAGCTACTTATTCACAGAGGTGTGGGCGTTAGGTTTGGTTCTACTTCTGGTTTGGGCTGAATTTGAGCTGCTATCAAGGAAGTGGGGATGGAATCTGCCTTTGGTTTGGTGAATTTGAAGAAAGTGACAAGTCTAACGTAACATTACTCTCCATGAAATAATATCTTTACTCAATTCATGGAGGCAAGGAAATTGGGAATGGATAAGCCATTCACAGTCTGCGGGTAGATACTTCTTTGAGATGGAGAAACACAAAAGTAAAGGATGTCTTTTTTTAACTTTTTTCTGTTATTTTATGGCATGTGGGCTTGGTTCTTTGAGAGGACCCTTCCAAGGAAAGGAAAACCAAACACTACCAATACTGCTAGGTCATATCACATTCACATGATAGAAAAATAAAGGCTGAAGTTTCCTTCAATCAATATAGTATTTTAATTTTTCCATTCTTTTTTTCTTCCAAGGAAATGCATTTAATATCGTCAGTACTTTATTATTTAACTTGCCGAAAACTACGAGGGTGTTTACACAAAAAAAAAAAATGTTATTTTGAGCCTTGAGTTGGAACCGAGATGCAGCTTAATAATATTTTGTACCTGGTATTTTTGAAAAGTATTTGAAAGACTTTCATAAAGTGAATTTGTATGTAAATGTAAGTAAAGATGTATTTAATTTTAAATGTTAATGAGTTAAGGTTGATATATTTAAACACATAATTTATATTCAAAATATTTTTAACTTCCTAAAATATATTTCTCTATGAAGAGTGTGTACAATATTTAAGAATTAGTTAAAGATAAAAATATATTTGAGAAGATAGTATTTAATATTATCTTCAACTTTTTTAAATGGGCAAATAAATAGGAACAATATTTTTATATGAAATTGGGGAGATAAAAAAAAACAGGCTGTATACTATCTTATATGGATACTTCTTCAGTTTTTCTATTTCCTTTTAACCCGTCTCAGATATTTTTTTTTATCTGTTCATTAGTTTTTTTTTTAAAAAAAGCTATTTTTTAATTACACTCTTATCTTTATCTAATTCTTAAATACTTTAAAGATTTTTCATAAATGAGAAAGAAATAAGATTTTCTAGGAAAATAAAAACACTTTTAATATAGATAAATAGAGATATTTGTTTTAGCTACGTTAATAAGAGATATTCAATATTATTTCTCGTTTATGTCGCATTAGTGCATTACAAACTTGGATTGAAGTCCATTCGACCAAGGTGAAAAATAAAACAACTGAACACATGGTCCATGTAATTAAATATGCATTTCTTAGCTGTGCTTCACCGACTTTTTATGCTTTGCTTACCCGTTTTAAATATCGACACAAAATAGCCATTGTAGCACATGAACATGCCATTAGGCATAGACTGATAGAGTTTGGGTTATTAATTAGTGCAGACAAAATTAGAAAAGTGTATGTGTAAGAATAATATTATTTCTATTTCCTATTTACAATTTTTTAAATTTTCTCTGTAGTCTATTACTCTATCATTTTTTTTCTCTTCTCCTTTTATTTCTCTTTTTGTTATAAAAAAATGCTGTAAAAGAATGAGAATAACATTTCTCTTCTTCTAATGCTGCTACTAGCCTACTATATTACATTTTTTTAAAAATTATTTTTCAAATTGACACATTTCAGCACTTTAAGAAAAAGATTTCAAAATAAAAATATTTAACACATGATAAGTCAACACTTGTCTATGATAAGTCAACACTTGTCCATATATATCCTTAATCCTACAAAAATGATAGGAAACTCATGTGTTTGTTCATTCCATTAATCATATGTTTGCCATGGCTCTGTTAGGCAACACCTACTGTGAACTCTAAGAATGATAAATAGCAAGGGAAAAACATAAATGTAAGGAAGATAAAATTAACTATTTCATTTCATACCCTAGTTTGCTCTTCAAAAGAGAATAAAATACTAGGTTCCAACAAAGTCAAAAGGCCAATAAAGATAAACAAGGTTCCAACACAAAAATAATAAGAGCAACTTCGGCCCAAAAACACTAAGGCCTAGTCTGAACAAAGTCTTTCAACCAGACTGATTTTAGAGTCCTCCTTTTTGGTCTATCTAGACCCTTATCCACGAATTCAACATTTGGGCCAACAATAATACTTCCCGCTCCATAATTCACTTTGTCCTCAAAGTAAGTTGTTGTGGGTATTAGTGAATGAGAGAGAGGGGTAGGGATTGATGAGTTGGCATGGGGTAATGGATGATGGATTGGGTGGAGATGAGGATTGGATGGGTTATGTTTTCTCTTGTCTTTTCATGAGGGAGGCATTGGGAGTAGGTGAGGGTGTAGGGAAGCATGCAGGTTGGGATGGGAGGAGAGCTGATAGTTAGGGATTGAATAATGGAGATGGAGAGATGGGTGAGTGTGTGCTAGTTGGATTGCACTTCGGGGAATTAAGTGAGGAGAGATGGTGGGCATGTAGGGAAGGATTTGAGGTGGTGCAATTTGAGTAGGTTAAGTTAGCATAGACTTTTGTACTTAGGGCAATGTAAATAAACTTAATAGATGGGTATGGAAATCTAGGGGCAAATTGTGTTTCAGATGAGGGAGAGGGTTTGAGAAAATGAGAAAAACAGGTAAAGTGTGTGAAAGAGGGGAATCTTCAAGAGGAGTTGTAAGTTGGCCCCCAAAAGTTGCACAGAGAGATTGGAAAAGGAGACAGAGGCTCTTTAGGGGGAGGACCACAATAACCATGAAGGATACAACTCCTTGAAATTTCCTTCTTTATTTACTCTACATTATGCAAATTTACATTGTGATAGGCTAGGTAGTGAAAATTTATACTAAG
Organism: Glycine max; assembly: GCF_000004515.6. Lineage (NCBI taxonomy): Eukaryota > Viridiplantae > Streptophyta > Magnoliopsida > Fabales > Fabaceae > Glycine > Glycine max. The sequence continues at coordinate 34,321,500 of NC_038248.2, read as the reverse complement.
TAAATGATTTCATGCTTATGTGATTTAATTTATTCTCTGTATAATCTTAAGTATATATTTGTGTTATATATATATATATATATATATATATAATTTGTTTAGCTTAACTGGAAGAGATATGGAAACTGCCTGAACAAAAATTCTATTTGTGACAAGAGTATACTGTACATTGAGTGATAGTGTAATTTAGCTCTATGTGACAATGATCTCTGTGTGAGGTTTGCTCTGATTATGCGTAATCCTTAGAAGATTAGCACAATAATCAAGGCATTTAGGATAGATTTTACTAGTTTTGATATAAAGCAAGAATACTCATTTATGGCAAAACACTACTTTAATCTTTTTGAGTAAAATTTTTAAAAGTGAAGCACACCACATTTGGTATTGGATGGCTCAGGTGCACATAGTTGATCATGGTCATTTAATGCATCAAATTTGGTCATTAACTAAATCCTACACAAGATTCCAATGGACCATGCTCTAAGCTTCTTCAACAAGTTTCATTTAAACTCCAAAAGCTCAAAAAACTTGGTCATTCTTCCTCTCTTTCACGAGCTAGTCACAAGGGAAGGAGACACCATTTCCGTTCTTCTTCCAAGCTTTTCCAAGTGTTCTTGAACCTTTCTTCCATCAAGCTTAGGTAAATGACCTCATTTTCAATTCTAAGCTTGATTTTCACTTCATTTTCTTGGTCTATTCTCACTTATAGTTTCAAAATCTTATCTTTGAACTCTTAAAGGTTGGAAACTTGAATCTAAACTCCTTCATTCTTCTTTCTAAATTTCGTGGAGTATCATTAAGGTAGATCGGGTCTCTCCAACTCTTGAACCCTATTGTTGTTGTTAGACTTCCTTAAATATGTTGTCTTAAAAATTTCGTACTGCTACCCTGTTCTAGATTTTTGTGCTAAGCTTTTTTTTTTTCTTGAGATTTTGATGCCAAAAATGAGTTCTTTGGTTATTAAAACCTAGGGTTATACTTAAGGTGTGTCTTAACCGGATTTTTCTAGAGAAAGTTATGAGCAAAACAAGTTAATGAGATTTTAGGAAGCCATAATTTTAGCATGAAATTGAACTGGTTAGTGTTGATGTATAGGCTGTTTTAATTGAATTTCAAAAATGAGTTTGTTAGGTATGAAAAGGTAGGATAACACATAACCTTTAGGAAAAATCGATTTTCAGAGCACCTAGAAAATCCAAATAATGTTTAGGAACAACATTTGGTGAACCTGGACAGTAGGGGAATTTTGAGTATTAGATGATTTAATTCAGTAATTTTAAGCTCACAAATGAATTTAGAACATGGAAAAACCATCGGATAGTAAGGAGTGAAAAAATTGAGTTCTGGCAAAATTACAAGACAATAGATTTAGATAGATAAAATCGCTAGAATTGAGCACTTTGTGTTTTGCATTTCCGAATGACATGAATCAACATGTTGGACCTTTTATTCTGAATTTTTGTTGTTATGAATATGAATAAAACTGTGAGAGTGTGAACTCTAACACTATTTATCTATGGTGTGTGAATTTTATTCTGGTTTGGAACCCTAGGATAGTCACTGAATATGAGTAAAACCGTGAGAGTGTGAACTCCAACAAATTCTATCTATGATGTGTGAAATTTATATTTTGATATATGTCGATTATCATTTTTTGTACATGCTCTGGGTTGGGTCTGAGGGTTTCTGATCTTCATCAAATTTTTTGTTATAGATTCTGGTTGGTTGTATTTTTAGCCGTTACATTATCCATGAATCGACGTGTTTCGTGTTCTTTTTATTACTTGAGAGATTGAGATTGGTTTCCTGAGAATAGTAAGTATGCTTGATTCTCGCCTCTATTTCTTGTTGTGTGAATGTTTGAATATGTTTGTCATATGTGGCACGAGGGCTACATACATGACATGACAACAAAAGCGAGAGGACCAAAGGAAGAGTAAGGAACCGAAGGTTCTATGCCATCGGTGAATGGCGAGGTTGCATTCACAAAGTGAATGATGGATAGAGATACATTGGGGTGTAGTGGGTAGAGAGGTTCACGAGACGTATGGGAATTAGTGAGTGATGACTACCTGACATTATATGCACTCATTTGGCATGAGGAGCTCACATGCCTCACTTTTCTATTCCTGACTGGCTCTGAGACTATGCTTTTTAGGTTGGGAGTTGGGGGTCGATGTACATTGTATTTGTATGTGGCAATCACTCTCGACTGCCATCCATATAAAAATGTATGACCATGATGACCTGGGAGACTTGGTTGCAGTGGTTAGGCCCTATTGTGAAACAAGTGTAATAGTTATGCACTTAGGATGTGAGAGTGTTGTTTGCATAGACAACCACACACAGTGGTTCCATAGATTATATATTATTGTTTTGTTTGTTGTTTATGGCGTTTAAGGAGCAGAGGACTCACCCCTACAACCAATAACTTTTAGGTCTAGGAGATGTTGAAGGAGTCGTGCCCTCTGAGGGCTTGGCATAGTAGGCAGACAAAAAAAGTATGGTCGTGTCGGGGTACACGCACATCACTTTACAAGTGTCACACTCCGGTGCACATGGTGCTGCTAGATAGACTAGATGCCACACCTATCACCATTGATCACTTTTGGTACTGCTACATTCCTTGGGGATTTACATCTCGCTGACAACTGAAGTGGTTTGAAGACATCAATTTTTATTTAGGCATGGAAGTGTCTCACGATGCTCAAGAATTCATAGTGACCCCAATGAGGTTTGATGCGAGAGGTAATGTCCTAAGTTGGAGATTTGAGCTAGTACATCTTGTGCAGGTCACTAAGGACTAGGGAGATCACACCTATGTGACTCTTGAGGAGGAGGAAGAGTATCGCAAGCTTCTACGAGAGTTAAAGCCTTCATCTAAGGAGGGGGTTGATTACCTTCCCGTGTCTATACTTTAGGTGTAGTTCAATACTTTTAGTCGAGTAGTGATTTTCTCTGATCCTAGATCCTTTTGATTTTTTGATGCATTTTGAGGGGTAGGATCTTCACTGTAAATGTTTTTTTTATGTAGCAGATGTATATCGATTGTTTTACTACTTTTACACTTTGGTTGTATCCAAATTTCTTCTACCGTGATACTATTTATTTTCTTTATTTATGTACAAAGGCTTCGTATTATAAATCTACGTTAATTTATCTATGGATTTAATTGCGATGCAAAAACTTAATGTTTTCAAGCAACCCATTTATTGTACTTTATTTTATTGTATCCTGTTTATAAAAAGAAAAAAATTGATGAGATATTTTGCCAACTTAGAAATAAAAATTAAAAGTTAATGACGTGTGTTCCGCAATATTTATTGTTTAAATAGTTTTTGTAGCAAAATTTTGGAAAAAGAATTTAAGGTGTTACAAAGGAGGGAGACATGAAAAACGTTATGGATCCGTGACTCCAGAGGAAGGCGAAGCTCATAGGCGACTTTGCCAATACGCTGCATGATCTGAAAACAACCAAAGAACTGTCGAGCTAGCTTCTAAGAGGTGTGATGTGCGACTGTGTGTTGATGGCAAGCTTGCAATTTAAGCCAAACCCGATCGCCTATGGTGAATGTGTGATTTGAGCGATGTTTGTTTGCTTGCTTGTTCATTCTTTGGTGAGCACATTTCAAGTTTTCTTTTAATTTTATTAAAATCTGTTTGTGTTGTTGCAGAGTTGTATCTAGGAGAGTTAGGGGAGAACAACCATATAAGGCCTGGAGAGGAGATATTTGGATGGCATGGGCGAATGAAATGTGGAGTTGTACCATTGCTCAACAAGGTGTAGGAACTTGAATTGCTTGCGAGGTTGATCGTCCACAAAACAACGCAAGTAAGTTTCTAAGCCTCTGTTCAAAACTTCTATTTGGCCATTTGATTCGGGATGGTAAACAATGCTATATTTGATAGTCATTCTTTATAACTTAAATATTTCCTTCTAGAAGGAGTTGAGAAAAAGAGGGTCTCTATCAGAAACTATGGACTTTAAGATACCATGAAGGTGACAGATTTCCATAGAGAAACGATTGGCAAGATTTGAAGCAGTGTAGTTTGCAAGGAAGGCGATGAAATTAGCGTATTTAGCCAAGTGATCGCATATAACCCAGATAACACTATGGCCAAAAGAGATAGGAAGATGAGTAATGAAGTCCATAGATAACTTTTCCTACACTTAGCAAGGTGTTGGAAAGGGTTGAAGGAGGCCTTGTTTCTTGGTGGGAAGGTACTTGCTTTGTTGACAAGCTTGATAGCGTTGGAAAAATAACTTGGTATCCTTATACATCCTAAGTGTTAGTCGTTATTTTCGACTAACTTTTGTATTGAATAGTTACATGAAATTAGTCTTTTTCCCCCCAATTTATGGTTCTTTTTGTAGGAATTGTACATATTTTCATGTTTAGTTTGATTTTACACAGTAGATACGCCCATTTTGTGAATTAATGTTGAAACCACTTCAGTTTCAGGCCAAAAGAAGAGAAGGTCAAGCAGCTAGTATCTCGCTAAGCGAGGCATATGCGCTTAGCGAGTGACATCCGTTAAGCGAGGCACACAACTTGCTTAGCGTGATAGGAAACCCTAGAAGAGGATCAACCAGAGATGTGCTTGCCCAGCACACCGCAAGCTCACCCAGCGAGTCGTTTATCTTTTCTCGCGCTCAAGGCGCCCAGCTCGCTAAGCCAAATTTCACTAACTCGTGCTTAGCGAGCCAATCTCGCTAAGCGAGCCTTCAGAATCTGAAACGTCAAGAGGCCTTTAAAACACTGAAGTTGGCGGAAACTAAAAAGGAGGGAGTCGAAAAATAGAGCCAAGGGAGAAGCTAGAGCGATAGAGACAAGCCTCCAAAGAGAGTTTAGGTTAGAGGAGTGAGATTAGGGTTCTAGAGGTTGGAGGAGACATCCTCAACCATTCTTAGCCATTTTCTTCCCTCAAAATCTATCCTTTGTGCTGAAAGTTCATTTCTTGTAATGGAAGGCTAAATCTCTTGTTGGGGAGTTTTGCTGAACCTTTGATGTAAAACTCTCTTACTATCTATTTAATGTTGTTTTTATGTGTTCATTGCTTCTATCTATACTTATTTTTGCATGTTTGTGGCTTGATCACCCATTTGTATGTATAGTTAGGATTTTTAGTACTGGGAAGTGCTTTAAAACCTTAGAACTTGATAGAGCAAGCTAGAAAACTGTATGTCTAGGAACTGAGTGCAGTGATCTAGTCCTTAGTATGCTGTAATCATAATGAAACTCTTTTAGACTAAATTTGTTGAGGGATCAAGGACGAGGTTTAAATAGAGTTAGGCCCATTCACTCGAGAGATCTTGGTTTGGGTAATTTCTCAGCATAAGAACACTAGGATAACATTAAATAGAGAAAAAAATATTTAACAACATCAAAGGAAATTCAGTAGGACGACCCAACGTGTTTTTTACTTGACTGTTTTTACTTCTCAACCTCTAGATAATTTAATTTGTGCTTAACTAGATTTTTATACATAAATCCAACTCAATATTTACTTGCTTTGCATAAATGTTTGCCTATTGAACATACATTTCCTGAGTGAAACAAGTTGCCTGTGGATTCGATACTCGGTTCTTATCGTTATATATTACTTGTGCGACTCGGTGCACTTGCCGATTAGCATCGCAAAATATTAGTGAACAAGTTTTTGCTGTGAACAACACTAAGCAAGTAAAATGAGGTAGTAAGGTGAGCAAGGATGGGTTTCAAACCCGAATGGCTAGTAATAGGGGTAGCATGAAACTTCATCGGGATAGCATGTCTCAAGTTGTCATGGTTAGGTATAAACAACCTTTGATTGAAATATAACAATCCATTTATAATTGTGAAATGTTCATTCATGCCAGGGTTGGATTGAAATTTACTAATTATTTGTTGGCCTTCATTGTGTGAGGTGTAATATGTTTGCAAAGTGGTAAGAAAAGCTAGACTGGGGGAGGAAAGAATAGCAAATAAGGAAGGGCCATCACAAAACTTACATGAAAGGGAGTCTGTGACTATGTTGCTTTTACCAGGTTCGCAAAATATTTCAAACTGAAACCCCTAAAACTTGGTTGTCCATTTTTATTGCTCCAAAGTCTGTATTGTTTGGGTCAATAGGGCGTTAAGGCTTTTATGATCCATGTATATATGAAAATGCCTTCCTAAGAGACACTGACACCATTTTTTTACAACTTCAGTAATGGCGTACATCTCACGAACATAGACAAAACATGCACGAAGGCGAGGACACATTTTCTTGCTGAAGAAGGCTAAAGGATGACCATTCTAAATCAGAACCGCACCAATCACCACAAAAGAGGCATCAGTCTCCAAGACAAGTAACTAAGAAAAATCTAGCAAAGCAAGAACCGACATTGTTGTCATTTCAATTTTCATCTCTGTAAAATCCATTATGGCCTCTATACTCCAAGAAAAAGTAGTGAAACTCAATAAACTGGTGAGAGGAGAGGCAAGTGTGGCATAATGACACACAAAACGATGATAAAACCAGTAAGACCCAAGAATCCACAGAGCCTTGTGAGAATGTGGTTCTGACTAGTCTAGAATAGCATGCACCATGTCAGGATTAGGGGCAACCCCATGAGCATAAAGGATATGTCCCAAGTAATTCATAATAGAGACAATAAAAGAACACTTTGGAAAATTAGCAACAAACTAGTTTAAACAAAGTAAACCAAGAATAGTAGCTAAATGATCTAAGTGGGAAGTAAAATCAATACTGTAAATTAAAATGTCATCAAAGAAAACCAAACAAACTTGTGTAAAAAAGGTCACAACAAATCATTCATTGTTGATTGAAACGTGGAGGGAGCGTTAATTAGCCCAAAAGGCATCATAAGGAACTCATAATGACTATTTGAAGTGCAAAAAGTTGTTTGGTGTGTATCTTTTTAGAACCAAATGAACCTGGTGATAACCCGAGCATAAATCAATCTTAGAATAAACAGTAGTGTTGCCTAACTCATCCAATGGTTCATCAATTGTAGGAATAGGGAAGCGATCTTTAACAGTAACAACATTGAGAGAGCGGTAATCAACATAAAATCACCAACTTCCATATTTTTTTTACCAATATAACCGATGAAAGAATGGGCTAGTACTAGGTCGAATGATGTCTTCATCTAGCATATCCTGAATGATTTGGGTAATGGTTGTTTTTTGTGAGTAAGGGTATCTGTACGGTTTAACATTGACATGAACAGTGTTGAGTAGGAGAGGAATGTGGAGATCATGGGGATGAGATAAGGGTACGCCATAAGGGTTTTGGAACACAATGGAGTGTGAGAGCAAAATATTTTGAATAGTTTGGGGAAGGGAGTTGAGATTGGACCCATGGAATTCTAATGGTGAGTCCAACGAAACTAGGGTAGTGGTGGTAGAAAGGGGTTGGAAGGTTAGAAGATGAAGTGAGGCCACTGAGTTATTATGTAGTAAGTGACATAATTGAGTGAAGAAGGTTGGAGTAGGGATGTTGGTAGAGTCACCTGTAAGGGTAGTGGGAGTGTTTTGATGAGTGAATGATAGGCTAGGAATGACAAAATCAGTTGTGATTGGGCCAAGGGATCTGAACCATTCAATGTTGAGGACAACATCAACACCCTCAATGGGTAGTAAATAGAAGGCAATGGTGAAAATTGTGTTATGTAGGTGAATATCCATGTGGGGATAGAAACCTTGGCATTGGATATGATTTCCATTGCCTACCATCATAGAAAATGGAGAGATAGGGGTGGTGGGAAGTTTGAGATGACGAGCTATTTGAGGTTGAATGATGTTGTGTGAGCTGCAGGAATCCACCAAAATTGTAACTGGAAAATTGGAAATAGAGTCATAGAACTTAAGTGTTTTAGGGGAAAGGTGGCCAACTAAAGCTTAAGAGAAAATATGGAAGTGAGTAGTGGAGTTCTCTAGGGTTAGGGGTTCAGATTCTGGAGGATCATGGGCAATGAGTTTAGGGAAGTTGATCAAGGTCGTACCTGAATCAAATAAACATTAAAAATGCAGCATCTAGGAAGTAATCCTAGGTCGTCTCCCGACGAGCAATGGTCAACCAAACGTTCATAACAGATAGTAATAAAATAGTAACGAATTGGGGGGGGGGGTTGTTTATTTTTATAAATTAAACAACAAGCAAATTTGAATTAGAAAATAACAGAATTAAAACATGTTGTTTCCCCTTGATTCACAAGCAAGTCTCTTATCCTAGGTTACGAGAATTTATCCTTAATCAGTTCAACCACTTAATCCAACCCTAAATTAAATTACTAAGTGAAAATTAACATAAGGCTATCATTATGTGATTAAGCAACACATACACTAATTAGTCATGAACGAAACTAATCATTAAGAGAAAACAACGCTGGAGACTTAGCCTTCCATTAATCAGTAGAAAACAAAATTGTAGATTGAAGCAGAAACGAAATTGCAGAAAACTAATTTTATTCTACGTGAACAGTGCGCATGAACAGTAAAAACTGGAATTCTAAAACCCTAAAATTATTCTCCTCTAAAAAAAACTCCTAAAACTAAAACTTTGGTGCTGTTATATAGGTCCTCAGCCCCAAAGCTTACAAATCAGTTTTAAGTGCAAGCCCATAAATAAAATAAAATCTGGACAAGATAAGATAAGATTGGATGAAATAAAATCTAGATAAAATAAAATCTGGATAAATAAGATAAGATTGGATGAAATAAAATCTAGATGAAATAAAATCTGGATAAGATAAGATTTGATAAAATAAAATTGTCTGCTCTCTTCAAGCCTAAGCCCAATTCTGGATTCAAGCCCAATTGCTTATAATTCTCATGAAATTAAATTAAAAACACAAAATTAGTCAAGTAGGCCCAAATGATAAAACTGCATAATTAATTTGAGAATTAAGGTTAATCAGTAATTAAAATGGTGACAAAAAGGGTTAAGAAATAGGAGAAAATAATGACACATCAGAAGTCAAGGAAAATGGGATTTTTTGTATTTATGTCTAGTGATGAATTTTTCATCACAATAATAACACAGTCCCTTAGCATGACGTTTCTGTATATAATTGGAAGTGAGGTGTGTAACAGGTAAGGAGGAAGGATTTAATGAAGGATTTGGGGTAAGTGGTGGTGATTTGGGTGGTGGAATATTTTGAAGTGAAGGGTTAGTATTTAAAGGTGGGAGGAATGAGATGGGCAGGGTTTAGAATCCTTAATATTGGCTTCAACCAATTTGGCAAGACCAATAACATGAGATATGGAATAAGGGTGATGAATGACAAGTTCCCTACAAATTTTTGGAAGTAAACCAGAAAGAAAACAATTGAGGATCATATCTTGCGGAAGTTCATTGATCTGATTGTAAAGTTTCTCAAAATTGGTTTGATAGGCAATTACATATCCAAATTAGTGAAGTTTGAATAACTTAGCCTAGTGATTCTCATAGAAGGATGACCCAAATCTAATTTTCATAGCTCTAGTAAAAGATCCCCAATCAAAAAAATAGGAATTTTGATGCATCCATTTAAACCAACTAAAATTGTCACCCTTCATATAAAATGAAACCATGTGTAATCGTTGACACAAAGGAATGTGATACAGAGAAAAGTATTGATTGACTTGGAATAACCAACCTAAGGGATCAAATCCATCAAAAATAGCCAAGTGTAATTTTGGTGGTCGAACGGGGGAGTGATTAAGGAAAGAGAACGTGGTTGTGGTGGGGCTCATGGAGGTGAAATTAGGGGATGTAAGGGTAGGGACAAACATGTAAGTGGCTAGAGTGGTAGTAAGGACTATCACGTAAGTAATGTGAGGGAAAAATAGGGGGCAAGGATTGGAGTTGGAATTGGAAGAAGAGGGTTGGGGGGAATTGAACGATAGTGAAGGTAATGGGAAAAATCCAAAAGGGAATGAAAGGGTAGGTCTAGTGGTGGGGATGAGAAAGTTCATAGAGAACCCAAAGGAAGTCGATGGGGTAGTAGCAGGAATAACAGGTTGGGTAGTGGGTAGTGTTTTGGGAGGCTGTGGGCACAACAGAAATAGGTAAAGATGTAACATGTGCAATAAGTAGTGGGGAAGACAAAGAGGTAACCTGGGTTTGGAGGGCGGTGATGTAGAGGTCAGGTTGTCATATCTGGAGTCCATATCGGTCTAGATCTATTGTTGATGGTCATCTTGTGTTGTCATTTGAGTTTGCAACACAACAAGTTGATCTAGAATAACCTTGAGGGGATCATCAGTTTCCTTGTTCGTACGAGGAGGCAATGAAACCAAGATGAAAACACCAAAATTGTTAGGCAAAAACTACTCTGAACTCTAAGAATGATAAACATCAAGGGAAAAACATAAATGCAAGGAAGATAAAATTAACTACTTCATTTCATACACTAGTTTTCTCTTCAAAAGAGAATAAAATACTAGGTTTAGTTGACACAAGCCAAAAGGACCCCAAAGCAAAAGACCAACAAAGAAAAACAAGGTTCCAACACACAAATAATAAGAGCTACTTTGGCCCAAATGCACTAAGGCCCAATTTGAACAAAGTCCTTCAACCAAACTGATTTTTGAGTCCTATTTTTTGGTTTATCCGCCCCTTTATCCATGAATTCAACATTTGGGCCAATAACAGTCGCATTTGAGTGAACTTGCATGTTTTGAATCAAAAAATAAAAAAAAAATGAGAGGAAGGAAAAAAAAAGGAATTATAGCTAGACAATGTTATAAGAAATGGATAATTGACTATAGTCACGTTGAATGAGATTACATATGACCTTTTGCGTAAAAAACACACTCAAATGTTATTGTTTTAACACTAGTTGAGAATTGTACTCGGAGTTTAAAAAACACACTCAAATGTTAGACAATGTTAGTGTTTAAAAAACTTGTTAACTCCTTGGTAAATGTATCAATTTGTCCCAGTAGTATCAAAACAGTAAGACTGAGTGTCAAGTCCATATGGACTTTGACTATATTCGGAGTTTGTATATATCTAATTTTAAGCAAATAAATGACTAAACTAAATATTTTTTAAGGTGATAGTACGAAAATATAAACTTTAACCATAATAAAGGATAAAAGAGCAGAGCAAGATGCAAGAGACAAAAAAATAAACACTTGAAGGTGGAAATTGATGTTTGGTGCAGATTTTTGTGGAGATATTGGATGCTTGGCCTACCAAAACTACTCTTGATGCAATGTTAAAGATTTTTTACTATTTAAAGTTATTCCAACTATTACCTTCATCAACTAAACTACTCCAATCATGATTCCTCATGTGAAAGAGCCTAAATCACCTAATTTCACTCCTAATTCTTTAAGAGCTAAACCAAATAATTTGCTTTAAGAATAAAGATGCATAAATAAGACTAAATAACACCATTCTTTCCCTAGACATGAATTACTTTGAGGTTCCTTCATGTTCTTAGGATAAAAACATTTCCCAATTATTAAAATCCTATAACATACATGTGAATGGATGATCAAACCATGAACAAGGCAATAAACTTAGAAAGGAAATAATAATATTGAAATAACATTAAATGGATAGTAAAGATCATTACATCAAGCGTGTTTGGTATCCAAACCCCCAAAAATGGATAATTTAGCCTCTCATAGTCATGAGAGGCTCAAAAATACAAGATGAAGCAAAGGAAATGGAAGAAGAAGAACTCCAAGTGAGTGAGTTCGGCTCCCTTTTCATGCGCTCCTGAATAACTCCCTCCAAAAGCACAATGTCACCCCTTTATAATCTTCAAAATGTCACACAATCATGCTTTTCAAAAATGAATATTTGCTAAGTATGCATGTGTGCGCTGAGCGCAAATGTAAAGTACAGTTGACTTAAGTGACCACACGTTAAGCCTCCAAATGCGCGCACCGACGCGTTGCTCCAAATGCACGATACAATTGACTTCTAGTTTGACTTCTTGTGCTAAGCGTGCACTGACGCGTTGCTCTAATTCTTCAACATCTTTCAAACTTTTGTTACTGTGTCAAACTCTAAAAAAAAAAAAACAAAAACATTGTGATTTCCCTAAATTTAACATTCTCTTGATAAAAACTTTAAAAAAAACTAAATTTTTATCTTTTAAATTAAAAGAAGTATTAAAAGAGAACAAATTAGATAATTGATATGTAATTTAAATGTACAAATTAAATATGCATATCAATTATCAATTCTGAATTTAATCTTCATTTGCGTTTTAGAACTTGAACTTGAATAGCATTTCAGTTGCTTGGAGTGAGGGTCTCAAATATTCATAAAAATTTACTTAAAACAAGATGTCACTTACATAATAAGTTCTCGCACAGTGTAGTTTAGATTCTAGTTTTATTTAATTAAAAAAATGACTTAATTTTAAATTTTTTATAAATTGAAAGCCCTCATATTCAAGGCTTACACAACTAGAAAAATGGCTTTTTACGACGGTTAATAAGTGCTTTTAACGACGGTTGTAAACCGTCGTTGTATATAACGTCGTTGAAACGCAATTGCTTTTTATGACGGTTATTATAACAACCGTCTTTGAAAGTGAAAAATTTTCAAAGACGGTTATTACATAATAAACGCCTTTGAATGTTACGTCTGGTCGACATTCAAAGACGGTTATTACATAATAACCGCCTTTGAATGTTACATCTCCTCGAGATTCAAAGACGGTTATTACCTTTGAATGTTACGTCTGGTCGACATTCAAAGACGGTTATTACATAATAACCGTCTTTGAATGTTACGTCTGGTCGACATTCAAAGACGGTTATTATGTAATAACCGCCTTGGAATGCAGTGTCTGATTTGACATTTGAATTCAAGGTATTTATTCCCTGGCAGAGGCTATGACTGAGAGTCTGAGACAACAAATTATAGAATTCCAGGAAACAGTTACTAGTAAGTAATAGCATGGAGTCTATCTTAATTTTAGCATTTGTAAAAACACACCATCACCAGACAAAATTAGGAAGCTCTGAAATAATGGAATATCCTATCAAACCAAACTACCAAAGGTATCCCAACATGAAAATTAGCAAATATGGCATCCATTTGAAGACAGACACAAACAAATAGATTGAAACACAAGTAAACCTGTTTTGAATTCACTTCTTGGTCCTCTTTGGGCTTGTCACTCATCACTTTCAACTGCAACTGCAACAAAGCCCTTTGCCTGTCTTCCTGCAATATATTCCAAAGAATAAATATAATAATAAAAATTATGACAAGAAATTAATTTATCATATCAGGGTATTCCATACTTTGGATTTTTGAAGATGCAACTCCTCTTCCAGCTTCTGACACTCATCTTCAAGTTCACACCTCAATGCTTTGATCTCTAGACCACATAGTCATAGAGAATTTCGTACCATGTCATTAACAAACTATCCAAAAAGCTCAAGCTGCTAGGTAACGATACATGAATGACTTTATATTGCATCTCTAACAAATACTAATCAGATAGTAACTTTATTTAAAAAAATGGTTTTTTCAATTAATTAGAACATTAAGTAATTAAAAATATAACTAAAGACAAATCAGAACACTTATGATCCCATGTAATAGAATGCAATGATAGAATATTTCTAAGCAGCCAATAATTTCAAATTCAAGACTTTTTCTATGCTTACGAGCAACGTGTGTTCATCTTCAATGCGCATCAACTGCTGCCTTTGTTCTTCTTTGCATTCTTCAATTTTTTGGCCACACTTTGCCTCAATTTCTGCAATGGCTTTGTCAGCCTATAAAGGTTCAAATTAATTAGAAACATGTTGATGGAAATTACATTCTACAAATACCACGAAATCATATCGAACCTTTTCTTTTTCCTTGTTCACAATTTCCATATTCTCCAACTCATACTTCCTCTTAATATGATTAATAGCCTGTTTAGAATCAATTGCCAACGGCCCATTCTCTATCAAATAAAAAATACCAATAAAGAAATTTCTTACTGATATACAATTTTTTAATAGAAATGATCAATTTCCTTACCTGTAAATTCTGGTCTTGTATATCGATCAACAGGCTTAGTTGATATCATATGAGCAAATGAATTTACAATCATATCCAGCAAGCAGTGTCAACACAGAGACATTCTCACGAATGTCATCCATAAGTTCTGTAATTTTTTTCTATTACAATAGATATAAATGCAATAGCTGAAAATAACCTCCCCTATCCTGTAACAAAAATAACTCCTCAAGCCATGACTTGATTGGTCCTCGTGTCTTGGTTGGAATTAAATGCAATTACAAGTATACAACCTATAACTTTTTTTTAATCAATTAGAATATTACTAAGCAAATATTTTTGCCACTGGGATGTGATCATAGAGTATAAAGCTTTTCTATCAAAATATTCTTGATTCAAAAGTAATGTGTACGTACAATGAATCTTGATTCAAAAATATTCTTCACAAACTGCAAAACTACAAACAAAATTTATACACAGAACACATTAGCACATCACGTACATTGTCTTTTGTTTTTTCTTTTATCTAGGAAGGGAGGGACAGAGGAGGCAAGTGATTAGAAGGATACAACCAACAACACTACCTGTGCAGAGCTGCTTGCCTTATCTTTAATGCTCCGGAGCTGTTCCAGTGCGTGGATATTATTTGAATGAGAAGATATGAAATTCATATACATTGAATTCCTTGATGTTGCATGGAAGTGGTCACAGAACTGCTCAAACAACAGATAAAGCTCGTCTGGTGAATTCTGATAAGATGTAAAAATGAGTCAGAAAACACAGAAAACCCAAGAAAATAAAACATGATGAAAAACATTTACCTGATAAAATGATACAATTTCAGTTGTATCCATGTTATATACAACAACAAAAGCTGGGTGGTGATCAAGATTTCGGAAAATTTTCAGAATAAGATAGAAATTGTAAGTTAAAATAAACCAAGTTAAAATAAAAGACTGCAAGTTAGAAGAGGAAAAAATAAGGAGGAAAGGAACAATGCCTCTTTCCAGCCTATCTAAGGCACTAAATCATGTTTGTACTTATGAGGTGAATGGCCATGTTAAAAATATCTATTATCGAAGTTGATGTATATTGTGATTTTATACTAACAAGCCAGGTAACTGGAAAAAAATATATTCGAAGTAGTAATGTCTCAAAGAAAAATATAACTTAACAGAAACTTCCCCAAATAGAAAATAGAATTTCATGGAGGTATTTCAAATACAAATCCATATGTAGCAACATTCTTGTTATTTCAATGCCCATACATCAAAGAAAGGGGGAGCCACATTAATTTAGTGAATACCAGGACAATGCTCATACCATTGTTACTTGCTAGAAAACTGGAGGATGTCATAAAACATAGATCATAAAATCATAAAAGTAAATTATCAACAACATTGAAGAAGCAAGGTACAACAGCTACAGGAAACAAAACTTTAAACTAAAAATTACAGTCGCAATGAAATCCAACCTTTTCAAGCTTATATCTAATTCTAACTTCTGGATTTGGGGAATTCATCTTTTTCTTGGCCTTCAAACGATAGCACTTAAGCTCATTTAGACAGTTTTGCTACTATGGTTGACATCTAGGAAGCAGACTTCCCACTTTTCTTTGATGAGGATAATGGAGACGCAAACTTCATTTACTGTTTAGATAAGATGCATATTTATCTCCTAAATCGTAATACAATATAAAAAGACTATATCCCTATAAAAAGTTATCAACAGCTAAAAGCAATGTGTGAGGTTGTGAGCATTGGGTTATTTATATTCTATTAAGTATGCATTACGTTATGTCATATGATCTATATTATATATCTATCTTTAACTTTTGGATTGCGAAGTTGAGAAGATATGAAGCTGATTCTACAGTAGCCCTAAATATCTCAAACTCAAATAAATTGAAGCAAACATAAGAAGCAAAACTTGTTCTTTTCCCCTTTCCACTCACTTGGCAAATGGGAAGCAAGAAGGAAGACAATGCAACAAATAAATGTAATAAATAGTGAACAAAAGAAGAGACACAAACAGAAACTGAAAGAAATACGAATCACAGAAAAGAAATGCTTTATTTAAGTGAGAAAAAATGAACCTATTAAATGTGCAGCAAAACCCACGCCTTGTTCCTCTGATTAAAGCAGAAGAAAACATAAAAGTCCAAAATCTTGCTGAAATTAAACACAAGGAGAGCAAAATGATTTGGTTGAGGAAATAGTTCGAACAGATTGTAGTCATGGACGCAATCCAAGAAATGAATGGCAGACATTTAAGACGGAGTCATGGAAGAAAGCAAACTTAAGCAAGACTTGCCTTCTGTTTGTTTGCTTGTCAAGCCGCTGGACTTTAGTCCTCCAGCTGATATTGGCTGCTGCAGATTAGAGTTTTGATGGAAATGTGTTTTTTAGTTGCTTTGCACTACATTCAATTGAACTTTTGCTGGGCAAAATAACAATACCGTTTTCTATATTACAAAAGGAAAAAAAGAAAATCATTGTTTCAGAAAACATTCCATTGAGAAATAGTTTTCAGTTTGTGAAGTTAAGTTTTTATTTTATTTTTATAAAAGTAATTA
The DNA here is from genome assembly GCF_000004515.6 of Glycine max. Classification (NCBI taxonomy): domain Eukaryota; kingdom Viridiplantae; phylum Streptophyta; class Magnoliopsida; order Fabales; family Fabaceae; genus Glycine; species Glycine max. Next base: position 34,304,966 of record NC_038248.2, on the reverse strand, counting down.
TAAAATATCACTCTATTTTACTTTACTTCTTTTTTTACAAATGAGTCTTGTTAACATGTATTAATTAAGAAACTAAAAAAAATATTATTTTGAAAATTATAGAGAAACATACAAAAAAATTATAGTATTGTAATTTTGTGTACTCAATAAAAAAAAATTCTTCTATTAATCCAATATTATATTGTAATAGTGGCTTAATAATAAATGGATTAAGGCAAGCTAGATTTTCTAACCTTTTGTCGAGATCTTTGAGTCTTCAAGATATACTTGTTTGGCCTTATATTAGGTTAAGGCATTTCATAAGATACGGCCTAGGGACCAGGAGTCTCCAGGTTGAAATTTTCTGGAATGTTTAATTAGATATAGAACAAAACATGAGCCATGGCCCATTTTAACTAGTTGGACAAAATTGCAAGATATCAAAAATACTCATGGGCCTACTTAAAAATTGTAAGACTTTAAAAGTTAGTACTTAACATGGTATGACTGCATGAGATCTCCATGACCTAGTGATCAAGAATTCAATCCTTATTGTCCCAGTCTGATAACTAAAATAAATTTCAGCAATAGGTTTAAGCACTGAGGGGGAATTATAAGAAAATTACCATTCTAGTTATAAACTTCAAGGTTTAAGCGTTAATCCTTGACACTAGATGTTTCAACAAGATAGGATAACCCTGGTTTCAACCAAGGCTCTCTGTATAGTGAGGAGTCTCCTACAGAGAAGCTAGGACTGTAATTCAAGGAGGGCTGCCACATGCTTAAGCTAAAGGAAACAACAATGCTATAGCATTTTTTATTTTATATTTGACCATGAACCTGACACAAGACAACCAGACACAACAATTCCAGATAACTAACAAGATAACCGGATATATTCAAAGCCAAAATTTACTGGGTGTAACAAGTCAAACCAATGTATGGATAATTATATAATTATAATCCCTAAAGGCAATGGTCTAATCACAATTCACCACGAATCATTAACCTGGTATATGGGTGCTCTAAATGAACTGGATGTTACCAAGAGTCTCCTCCCATTTGCATCTAATGCCATCTCATGTCTGCAATATTTTGAATCATTGAGGGGGTAACAGAACCTATGGAAGGAAAAAAAAAGGTCATGCTGTGAATTATTTCTTCAAACAAGTATAAAACCAAGGATAGGAGGAACCGGGATAAAAATGCTTTAGAAAGCAAGCCAAATACTCTAAATAAAATATTTACACTTATAATATTGGGACCCCACATCGACTAAAAAAAATATGGCCAATATAGTCATTATAAGACTCGGACAATCCTAACCTTCCAAACCAATTTTATATTATTGAGTTGTTAGACCCAAAGCCCAAATTGTAATTAGGATGTTATAATTCTGTATTAGGAAGTTATCTAGGATTAGGCATTTATATGTTGCATGATAGTTATATATAGGTTGTGTGACTAATTTGTAGAAGGCAATTAAGATGCTTGATTGGAATTTCTGGTATTTTGAAAGAGGAAATTCCTTGTTAGGGAGAAACCCTGTCTTTGTTGAAGTTTGTACTAAAATCTGGCCTAAAAAAACCAGATTATTTCTATAATTTATTCATAAATAATGAAGTCTGTTTACTTCTTGAGTCTGATATGACAATCCTCTATTTCATGCATCAAATTTTCCTGCATTTGGCTAATAAAAACTATTTTGAGCCGCACAAAAGAAAAAAGAAACAGTGTACATCTAAGTGTAAGGTGTCAAACTAGAAATATACCTACTAGAGTCTCTCGACCACAGGATTTGACCTTGATTTTGCAAACTCCACTCAAAAATCTGACAACAAAGAATAAATTAATATAAATGTACAACCCATTTCACAAGCTGGAATAACATTAAATTTATAATACTTGCCTTCCCATCAGAGCCCAGGCTAAAAATGCTAGTCTCATCTGGTCCAAACAGAATTGAACTGATGGAAGAATCATGTGCAGGCCAGCCAGTGATTTGTAGACCAGCAGACATGTCTTCGACTAGTTAAGGATGACATGATTGTCAAATCATGTGGCCACTGCTAGAACATTCTAAATACATTTATCTTTAAAAGAAATGCACCATTTTATTTCACTGAACAAGAAATCCCAGCAAATTGGCAACTCCAGCAAGGGAAGATATAACTTAATAAATGCAACCAATTGTTGAAATTGTGGGGATTTAAGTGTGATGGATATTATTGATAAATAATTAGAAACTAAAGAATTAAGAGAAATTAGAAAGAAATCAAATAACAATAGAAATATGGAAATATGACAATCAAATCAAATTATATTGGAAATATGTTTAACAGCAACAAAATTACATTATATTTTACTTCACATATTAATCACTAAGTATATCAAACCAAGGAAACAATCAAATGAACAAAATTAAGGATACCAAACATGTGAATCGTTCCATCAACGGCAGAAGCTGCCAAAATCTTTCCATTGTGATTAAAGCATAGAGAAGTAATTGCTGGTGGATCTTCTCCAAGAGGAAGGACTGTCTTTATGAAATCCAAAATTAAAAATAGCCATAAACAACATAAACATAAAACATTTTATACAAAGAAGAACATACCATGGCTTTCCATGTCTTCATGTTCCACACAGTAAGTGAAGCAAAACCCAGGTTGTCAATATAGTTAGAACCAGCCCTACAAAGAAAGTAAGGTCCTCATATTCCATAGTTCATCCTTATGTCCGAAATCAAAACAGCAAAACATACATATCATAATAAGACTAACATTTTATTAAAAGTTACAACAGAGGATCAAATCAATAAATTAAATTACTAGTTCAACAAAGAATTCAATATTTAGAAATTTAACAAATACCCTCCAGATGCTGCTGCAGACACAAAAATAGGTTCCACAGGACTGCACTTTATGTCCAATACACTGTAAAACCACAAGTAGGAGAGTTAAAAAGGCAATACACAGAAACCTGGAAAATATACAAGGTTTAAATATGTTTCTGCGAATATAGCCATTTTTGTTTTTAGTCCTTGCAATTATTTTATTTTTGTGGCCACTGCTAGAACATTCTAAATACATTTATCTTTAAAAGAAATGCACCATTTTATTTCACTGAACAAGAAATCCAGCAAATTGGCAACTCCAGCAAGGGAAGATATAACTTAATAAATGCAACCAATTGTTGAAATTGTGGGGATTTAAGTGTGATGGATATTATTGATAAATAATTAGAAACTAAAGAATTAAGAGAAATTAGAAAGAAATCAAATAACAATAGAAATATGGAAATATGACAATCAAATCAAATTATATTGGAAATATGTTTAACAGCAACAAAATTACATTATATTTTACTTCACATATTAATCACTAAGTATATCAAACCAAGGAAACAATCAAATGAACAAAATTAAGGATACCAAACATGTGAATCATTCCATCAACGGCAGAAGCTGCCAAAATCTTTCCATTGTGATTAAAGCATAGAGAAGTAATTGCTGGTGGATCTTCTCCAAGAGGAAGGACTGTCTTTATGAAATCCAAAATTAAAAATAGCCATAAACAACATAAACATAAAACATTTTATACAAAGAAGAACATACCATGGCTTTCCATGTCTTCATGTTCCACACAGTAAGTGAAGCAAAACCCAGGTTGTCAATATAGTTAGAACCAGCCCTACAAAGAAAGTAAGGTCCTCATATTCCATAGTTCATCCTTATGTCCGAAATCAAAACAGCAAAACATACATATCATAATAAGACTAACATTTTATTAAAAGTTACAACAGAGGATCAAATCAATAAATTAAATTACTAGTTCAACAAAGAATTCAATATTTAGAAATTTAACAAATACCCTCCAGATGCTGCTGCAGACACAAAAATAGGTTCCACAGGACTGCACTTTATGTCCAATACACTGTAAAACCACAAGTAGGAGAGTTAAAAAGGCAATACACAGAAACCTGGAAAATATACAAGGTTTAAATATGTTTCTGCGAATATTAGGCCAATATATAATTAGGAAATACCTTGGAAATGCTTCGGTTGTGTTGAGGTCACAGACAACTCTCTTTGCATCCACATTCCATGCCTTAATGCACCCATCGGATGTACCTATAAGAAGCTTTTTATCAAGAGGAACAACTTAATAATTTAATTCATAATCTCATCTCATAATCATTACAACTGAATAAACTCAATCACCATGATAAATCAATTCACATACCAAGCGGTCTGATTTACATTCCCAGTCAAGTGACAAAATTTCAGTGCTGCAATATATGGTTGCATTTCTAGACACTGGAGTTGATGTATCATATGATTTGCCTAGGGCCAGCTATTCTGCCTACAAAGCAAAAGCCTCAACAAGGAAAAATTAAACTCATTCACAAATAAATAAAAAATGTAAAATTACCATGTTGTGTCGGGATCCTTTGGCTCACAGAAGGGTCTATTCTTGGAAGAGTTGTGTAGTTGTCCTCCCCATCATTCACTCTAAATCTGATAGAGGCAAAGAAATCTCATTGCCAATAAGAAGCATTGCTTCTTTATAGTTATAAAAGAATAAGTATGTACAACAGTTAGAAGTTTGTGAATTTTATGTCTGCTGTCTTATTAAAAAAAAGAATAAGCGGTATAGCAAAAATGTAAGCGGTAGAGACAACAAAACACAAAGTTTCATAAATATATTTCCAAATAAATACAAGCCAATATAGTGACATTTGTCTCAGTAATGTTCACAATAACCAAAAGATTTCCTATGTCAACTAAGACTTTGTACATTGAATGCTTTGAACTTTAAGAAAATATGCTGCCCATTTCTGGCGAATCGTTGTAATTGTTTCGTTGTCTAACGCCGTTCCATCAAGAAACCACTACAAAATATGAAGAATACAAAGGGTGTATTTAATGAAGATGTAAAATGAATGAAAATACTACTAAAATAGTAATTTGAAGATGTTAAACCGAACATACCATGCTCCAATCATTCTTTAAACCCCCACCGACGATGTTCCACATCCAATGCATCACGTAGTAGCCACACTCATACCCTCCGCTTTGTACATGGCTCTACATTCAATATAAATAATAATTCGATCTAACAATTGTATTGAGGTTATCATTTGAAGATCAATACTGGAAAATAATGATTAATTGCATCACTAACCTTGACTTCAACCCACTTAGGAGTTGCTGGATTATTTGTACCATCCGCGGTTGTGTTTGCTGACTTCATTGCACTGCTTATAATAATAGCATGATCAACATCTATACGACGATAACAAATGGTTGACACAAAATATTACACTGCATGATATGAGGGACAATACAAAACTTTACTTGTTAATTGCAGTTTTGATATGAGTATCAGGCTTCTTACGTAACGAACAAAACCATGCAACAACATTGGTCGCAGGACACAGTACTACCAGTTGCCAATGGCCCCTACAAGAAACAAGTATTAGGTACGTAGAACTTCAACATTATTTATAACCATTTGAATTAATAGTACTTACTGATTTAAGTAAGCTCCTAGGTACACCTCTCGTTGCGATTCCTTGAGCCATGCTTGTAAGTAATGCTCACATTCAGCACGTCGATCCTTTGCATTGTGTATCGATTGTGGCTCAAGGAATCCATACACGGAAGCATGACCCAAAGTAGAGCTCCACTCATCCAAAAACCTGCTTTGATAAATTATACATAAAAATTGATACTGATGCATAGCATACAAAATACTACTTATCAATGAATCATATTAAATTTACTTACAACATCCATAACTGTAGTATAGATATGTTCAAACATTTGTATCCAGCTACTATTTCATTTACATCAGAGAATGTCAAGAAGAATGAAGCATCAACATTTGAAAGCCCAAATTTGCTGCCATCCCACTTCAACTCAACAGGTGTGTCGTACATGAAATATAGGCTCTTAATCAGTTGACGCAACGGATCATGGTCAAAATCATTCGTCCCTCTTTCATCTGTTTCAGGAAGTTTCTTTGGACTAGTATCGGACTCCTAATTGTGTAATGAAAACAACAATTTACATAATTTCATAAACTAACATATATTCATGTAAACATGTCATGCAGCAAATATAATAACACCAAATTTACCTCATGTGACACTTTTTTCACAAGATTTGTTGGCCATGCAATGAATGTTTGAAGAGCCTGCTTGACATATTGAATCTCTGATGTCGGGAAGGGCACTTCGGCATCACCTTCTATAACTTTGTCAACACTCACCCTCACAACATCATCAGCATAAGTGACATTGTGAATGGCTGATCCACCCTCACATATTTTCCCCAAGGCCACCAACACTGTAGTATTTTGTCGTTGCACGTATAACCCCATAGTGGGTTTTAAGCTCACATTTTTGTCGCCTGATGGGTCAACATCAGCAGTTTCTACATTACTTCCTTTAGTGCTAAGACGTGCAGCCAATGCCTGTAAATCCACCTCAATAAGGGGAGAGTATTGTGATCCCATCTGACTCAATTGAATGAAGATCTGACTGGACAACTCCTTCTTAAATTCCTCCAGACTCCTCTTGTGTTGTTCTTCATATTCATTCCTTACTTGTTCCTTTATGTTTCCAATAATGTCAGCCCACTGTTGTTGCATTAGTGTTGCTGAGGAACTACTCGACGTACGTGTTGCCCTACCATAAAATTGAGTAAGGGTCATACCAGATCCCGCTGCACGAACTCGACCTGGATGTTCCGGTTTGCCAATGGCCGTATTCAAGATGTCATCCCGACCATGGGGAACAAAACTACCCTGTGTCGTCTGCTCTTCTAACGAGTCCTAAAACAAGCACAACATATTGAAAGAGTTAATGAGGTAGTAATTATAAAGCAAACAAAAATTAGTTCCAAATTGATTATAATCATGCTGCAACTCACAATTCTATCTGAAATTTCTTTTGCTGCCTTTGATGTCATCTGGCCATATCGTTTGGTTCTAGCCATTTTCCACTTCACGTGCCTTTTAATGGGAGATGGCGGCTCCTCCAGATCAGACAATGGATTCTCAGTCAAAAGTGCCTGCTGTTGTCTTTGCTTTGTTTTCTCATCTAACATTTTTTTCTCAAGCAAGTCATAACCCCACGAGACAGTACGTGGGGGCAGTCATTGTATTTTTGACTCTCCTTTGCCTTTTTCCGAATTTCCTGTCATTGACAATATATTATTTGCATTTATTTAATTGTTAAAAATGTACATTTCTAAAGAAATTTAAACTAAATTGAACAAACATGTTACCTGCCAATCCGGGGTCTTGCGACTTGCAACAAATTCGTCCCAAGTTTGTTTATCCATACCATATTTTGCTGAAGGATTTTCTTCCTGTCCGGCTTGTGTGTCAGCATAGACAAATTTAGTGGTTAGCGAAGACTTAAATTGCCTCCATCTAGTGCCCACCGTGGACATTACTTTTTTCTTGGCCTTTTCAGCTTCTGGGATATCAAATTTAGCCTGCATTACATATTCATCATGTCAATTTTAGTGCATGTAAACATTTTTTTGAAAATAAACTCAATGTTTGAATACATCAAATTGTTAATGTGACTTACCAAAATGTCCCCCCATACCATGTCCTTAAGAGTTTCTGGCACATTTTTCCAATTGCTGTGGACAATGGAGATCTTTTCTCGAGCTACAACCCCTAAAAAACTGTGGAACTTTTGCTTCTCTGGGCCTGATGCTCTTCCAGTTGCAGGATCCACATTAACTATTGGTCTAGGCTGATCTAAACTTCTTAAAGTCAACCTTCTAAGACGTGTGCTTTGTCGTGTCTTCTTAGGTTGTGGCTCCGAATTACCATCTGACTGCGGAGGGGACCTTGGCGGTGTCACCATGACGCTGTCCAAATGAAACAAATTTAGATTAATTTGGTAGGATTAAAAATAGAATGTATGCGCACAAAATAAATATGAACGTTACATATAAGTCAATAACAAATAAAATAATATTGTAACATTACATTGATACAAGGCGGTTAAGGAGCAATGTTCTCCCATAAACCTTCAGCATGATCATTACGAATCGCATGTACGTCATCCACCTCTGCTTGTTCACATATTGAAGGCATTTTTGTGCAAAAATGAGGAGTCTCACAAATGTCAAGGGATGCATCATGAATTTGTTCCCTAACACCAATTGGCCTTCCTTGTAGAACCACTGATAATGTACGATTATTTGGATCTTGGATGTAAAACACTTGTCTAGCTTGTTCTGCATATGAATGGTTCCTCCTTGTAACCTACCTTGTTAAGGTCTACTAAAGTGAATCCCATTTCATCTCTATGAACACCGGTATTTCCATTAACCCAGTTACATTTAAATACTGGCACTCTAAATTGATTATAATCAAGCTCCCAGATTTGTTCAATAACTCCGAAATAAGGCATTGAGGCTTCAATTGGGTTGTTATCAGATGCTCTAGAAAAGTGCTCAGAATGAGCCTCCACAAGCACCCCACTATTTTGCACACTACTTTTATCATCTTGTGACTTTGTATAGAACGAATAATTGTTTATGTCATACCCCTGCCAAGTAGGGACATTTAGATTCGGACCAATAGCCAACAATCTTAATGTTTTGGAAGCATTGTCATCAGTCATTATTGTTTCTTTAAACCAGTTCATGAAAGTTCTATTATGCTCTTGTAACAATTTCATCATGTTCAATTTTGGGTTAATAGATGTCAGATATTGTTTGTGAGTTTGTATGTATGGAACGACCTCCTGTGTGTTATTCAAGATATACAAATGCGCCTGTGACACATCTTGTCGACTCATGGTAACAACATTGAAGCCTCGTGTCCCTTGACCTCCTCGTGTCCGGTCATGACGAATTTTCGGTACCCCCACAGCTTCAACTGTTTCCATGTATTGTGAACAAAACTCAATAGCTTCTTCAGCAACATACCTTTCTACAATGGAAGCTTCTGGTCGGTATTGATTTTTGGTATATCCCTTCAACACTTTCATGTAGCGTTCAATTGGATACATCCACCGCAAAAAAACCGGACCACACAACCGAATTTCCCTCACAAGATGAACAATGAGGTGAACCATGATGTCATGATGGTGGGAAATACATCTCTAACTGACAAATGACAATGGCAGCCTCATTCTCCAAGTCATCCAATTGATGAGGATTAATGACTTTACTACATATGGCATTAAAAAGAAAGCACAAACGGGTTATGGCAACTCTAACTTTGTCAGGCAAGATGCCGCGAATCGCAACAGGCAATAATTGTTGCATTAAGACATGGCAATCATGAGACTTCAAGCCAACCAACTTAAGATCATTGAGGGCGACAAGGCTCTTGATATTTGAAGAGTATCCTTGTGGAACTTTGACATTCCGCAGACATTGAAAAACTTTTCTTCTCTGCTGTTGACAGTGTGTGGCATGCTGGGGGTAAATATGTTCGTCGACCTTGTGATATGGGATGCAACTGCTCTCGTATTCCCATGTCAACCAAGTCTTGACGACATTTCAAACCATCCTTTGTCTTCCCTTTAATGTTAAGAAGAGTACAATTAAACTATCACATACATTTTTCTCCACATGCATAACATCTAGACAATGACGCACATATAGATCAGACCAGTATGGAAGATCAAAGAATATTGAGCGTTTCTTCCACATGTTGTTGGGAGATGATGTCTTCTTCTGGGACTTTCCAAACAGGTTACAATGTCCTTTACGCGATCATGAACTTGGTTTCCGTTAATGCTTCCGGGGGCCTTCATTCTCCTGACTTCCATTAAAAGCTTTTTTCAATCGTCGATAAGGGTGAAAAGCTTTTAGAAATCTTCGGTGTCTGGTATATACTGTCTTCTTTACATGCTTGAGTTGGATGAAGCTTGTGTTTTTCTCACAGATAGGACATGCATGATGCCCTTTCACACTGTATCCACTTAAATTTCCATATGCTGGAAAATCATTAATAGTACAAAACACCATTGTGCGTAACCTGAACGTCTGCTGCACATTTGCATCCCACACATCTACCCCTTCTTCCCACAATTGTTTCAAGTCTTCGATTAATGGTGTAAGATACACATCAATATCATTCCCTGGCTGCCTTGGACCCGCGATCATCATACATAGGATTGTATTTACGCAAAATGCACAACCATGGGGAAGGTTGTAAATCATCAGTAAAACAGGCCAGGAACTGTGGTTGCTACTTAAGCTACCATAAGGATTCATTCCATCAGAAGCAAGAGCAAGCCTTAGGTTCCTTGGCTCATCCCCAAAACTCTGGATACAAACGATCAATTGTCTTCCACTGTGGCGAATCGACAGGATGTCGCAGTAATCCATCAGATTTTCAGTCATCCGAATGCCATGAAAGGTTTTTTGCATCATGTGCATTAGCAAACAATCGCTAAACCTTGGTATTATTGGAAGATACCGCACACCTTGGCAGGACGACAATTTTTGGTTCCTGCATCATCAGTTAATTCATCATGTTTCACTTTGTATTGTGATACCCCACACGTGGGGCATTGCCGTAGTTCTGCATACTCATTTCTATACAATATGCAATCATTAGGGCATGCATGGATCTTCTTGTACTCCATTCCCATTGGACACAAAATCTTTTTGGCCTCGTAGTGATTTTTCAGCAAAGTGTTTTGTTCAGGAAGCATGTTCTTCAATAAGACCAGCAATTCAGTGAAGCTTTTATCACTCCACCCAAATCTTGCCTTCAAGTTTACCAAAGCTAACACTGCTGACAACCGCGTGAAAGATGTGCACCCCGATACAATGGCGTGTTGGAATCACGTTCTATTGTATCATACAGAGGTGCATGCGCTTGCTCAAAAGTCTCTTGTCCAAGATCACGGATCATTTCCTCTATACGCTCTCCGCTGTCTTCGTGAACCGCCTGAGACTGAGAAACAGTTGGAATGTCGGCCGATTCCCCATGCCATATCCATTTTGTGTAATTTGGAATGATGCCGTAACATATCAGATGTGATCGGATTTCATCAACTGACTGTCGTCTACCATTAAGACATTTAACACATGGGCAAAAATAATTGCCCCTCAAACTTTCAGCATTAAGTTGCGTAAACTGTAGAAATTGTTCCACCCCGTTCTCATACTCATCACTGATGCGTTTTGCTTTCATCCAACTTCGATCCATGTTTCGTCTTTGCTATTCATGACAATGAATAAGTTATCTGTGATGCATGCTAAACTCACTTTTTTGCATTGAAGGTGTGGCCCTACCCCATTCAGGAAGACATTTTTTATAGTTGAATCAAACGTACAAGTAAAATCTCTTTCGAGTGATTTGATGAAATTTCGGCAGCATTTCGCATTGGTCTTCAAGTACACAAGATGAAAGCGATGAATGTGTGAACAATCACCGCGATCAAATATGCACCCGAAGAACAATGTCAAATGCAGTATACCAAAATTTATTCAAATCATTCAAAAGATAATTTACCTCTACGTATGATTCAACTATAAAAATATGTCATCCCAAACTGTCCAAACGGACAATTCAAGAATCAATACATCGATTAATTCAAACTATCCGTATTAATCGATGTATCGAATCTCGAACGGGAAACTAAGGTTCACTCATAATGCAACTAACTAGTAACATGAAACAATATCGATATTTGAACAACGACATGTTACAATCATACCACTTTTTTAAAAATAGAGACATACCTCGAAAGATGCTCAGTGTCAATGACAACGAGTGCGGGGATGCAGTTACAGGGAAAACACTAACACAAATGTTGTAATGACGACATATAATCTGTACCATCAATGGGGGAAACTATCAGCTGGATCAATCATACTCAAATAACAATGCATCATGTTTGAGGTTTATAAAATAGTACAACCAGTAAAGAGGTTTATTTTAAGTGAAATAAGGATAATTTAAATATTTAGTCAAATGGAAACAAATTAAGTTTTGCCTAACATCTTAACTTGACCAGAACAGGGAAAAGCATACTCATGTATTCTTTAACATGTTGAGGGCAACAAGCTTCTTTCACATGATAATAATACCATTCCAGAGTTTCTATGTGCCCACTAATTTAATTACATTGAATTAGAGCTTGAATTACACAAAAATATTACTTCAATCAGTACAACATCCATTAACCAAGGCCCGATTTTGTAGGTGTATAACAATGTCAATTATGTACAAAAGTCAAGTAATTAAATTCCCTGTACGTAAGGGCATTCATGAGTGACATGAGGCTCATTTGTGTTGTTATTGTCTTTGAAAATTATTATATCTTTTGTTCATTTGTTTTCCATTATTTATGATTGCTCCATTTTTGGCTGCCTAGCTGGCTAGCTTTTAGATCAACGGAAACAATGGGTTGATTCTAAAGGGTAGAGGCCTAGTTGACTAAAGACAAGAGCAATTAGAAAATAGCATTTTTTAAGTAAAGTTCACATATGTATAAAATCATTGTATAACTTATATTTATTGTTGAAAAATATATCTAATTAAAAATATTTATACTAATTATTTTAGTTAAGACATGTAAATATTTTATTATTAGTTATATAATGACATATGAATAAAATATTTGATATTTTAAATTATTTTTTATTATATATTTTATCTTTTATGTATGAAGGATGAACCAATGTTTCTATTGTTTTCATGCCTTGTTGCTTCAAGATATATTGAATTAAGGCCATCTTTTCCTTTTTTGTTTTGGACATTTTAATGCTTTTAACAAGATCTTAATCACAGCTTAATAAGGAAAAAATATATTTCAACCAAGAGTGAATACTGTGAATGAATTTAGTAGGTCGGCAGAGATTGATACCAAAATGAGGAGGGGGAACAAAACCCAGAGGAGTTTATAATTTACAAACTATAAATCATGGTTTCAATACATCATGGATTTAGTATGCCAAGGCTTTGTATTGTTAACAAAGAGGGGGAAGAAAACTCAGCAAAGGTTATAATTTACAAACTATAAATTAGAGTTTTAATACATCTTGAATTTAGTAGGCCAAAGCTAGTATTCTTGTTCTACCATATTTTCTCAAGTTACTGAAAATGTCACATCCAATAGTTTCTCAACTCATGCAAAGAACACAGGCATACATGACGTGACACACATGTCACAACACAATCAGCATTTTTGCATGGTTAAAATTCCTGTTCAGATGGACCAAAATATGTTGTATTCAGATTAAAAATAAAAACAGTGGTGTGTTTGTCAGGTAAGTAGAGAGAGAATTCATCAAGAACATCTTACAGTTTGAGTTTTGTCAGGCTCTACTACAGGTTTGCTATGAGGATCAGTGGCAGTCTTTCCTGGTGAATCTGGGTTGCCACCTGTCTTTTTCTCATCCCTGGCCTTATTAAAAATCACTGTGAAACCTCAGCTGAGGTTGGATGATTGACATCCTATTCACCAAATTTTGGAAGTGGCCGGCCCTTTTCCTGTGGGATAATTACATTAGCCAATGCAAAATAAAGACTCAAAATATTTTTAAAATAATTCCTTAACATTTTATGAACTTGATAATTATATAACTGGAAAGAAAGTGTGTAAAGCTAATAACATAATAGATTTTCTATATACTACAAAAGTTTGATAAATGCATGTCTCAAATAATAAAGTTGGTTCCTATTAAGCATAAAAGAATGAAGACCAAACATCACACATAAAAGCAGACAAGTTTGATTAAAAGGAATAGCTGTTGTTGGCAAAGAACCCATACCTTAAGATCATAGACATGCTACTATTTGTATTATTGTAGTGTCAATTCACGTAAATTATTCTTCAAAATTCTTATTGAATCTCTAGAAAGAGGCATGTTTCTAATTGCCAGACACCTTTGCTTATCCATTATACATCACTCACACAAAGGTCAAGTCATCATTTAGAGTTTGGACAACACTTGACATAACTAATCACATATGATTTGTAGCACATGTACAAACCAAGTCATGACTCACACAAGGTTCTGTCTACTTTCTTGTTTTTTCTTTTCCCTACTCAGAGACTAGCAGTCATTCATTCCTACACTGTTCAGTGATTTAAAATCCATGGTATAGACTCTGTCCATCTTCTGAGAAAGTTGGATTTGTCCCGCTAGTTAGAAAAACTTTTATATTCTATACCATTCCAAATATTATGGGAAGATGAAACAGGATAAAGGTCTATGACATTGTACAATTTGACCTTTTATGGTTTGGTTTTTTAGCATTCTTGTTTCCTTTACACGGCTTAAGATCAACTTCCCTACTAGCCCTTTCTAATAAAATCTTGTTATTCTCTTTAAAAGAAAAAAATCTCTGGCCAAATTATTTAAGCAACAAGAACTTCGTCTATTTAGATACAATCATATCATATATCATATATCATACAATTAACAATTTGAATCACATCTACTCTCACCCATTAATAATCTAAAAGCAAGTTAACTATTATTGGCTCAATTAAGCTTCATGCTAAGTGGGTTTTTCTGTGAATTGACTTACCAGTCACGTTAGAACTGAGCTGATGATGAATTCACAATCTTCTAAAAGCCTGATTGATCTGAAAAATAATATCATAACTTTTAAATTTTATGAAAGTGCAAAGTTAATTGGGCGAGTGTCAAAGTTTGATCTCATTAAGAAATGGATTTCTAGAAGACACGCCACATCACATTTGTATCGTATTAAACAATTAGGTCCGAAAGAATAATGGTTCAATTTAAATACTCTCAAGTGTCCCCGAACAATAGCAAAACGTTGATCCTAATCTATGTTGAAAAGACACCCAAAAAAGAACAAATTACACATCTACAAAAGAAGAAAATGTTAAACACAAGAAATCACATATGATCCAATTTTTCGCCCTTTAGTTTTTTAAAATTTCGTTTAAGTGCGCACACATGCTTAGCTGTTAAACAAAGTGTTTTAGCAGTACAAGTATATATATTGTGGTCTTTACTTTATTAAGATGATTATCCATCCTTACCACACACGGATATTACTAGTACATATATACATTTTTATATGTTATTATTAAATTTAAAAGAATGGGAACATTATTATTAGGTTTGGTGGTGTTCAGAACTTGAATGTTTTACAGTTGGACCCCTAATCGTCATGCTGTTAAGGCACTTGGCCTTGCAATTAGGTCACATTTTGAGGGCCCCTACCATCATTATGAGGCTGTCCCTGAGGATGTGCAGGTCAGATGGTGGACGGAGTTTAAGGTGACTATATATGTTACTTCTTATGTATTTATTTATATATTTGCTTTTATCTTGTGATGTAATTGACAAACATTTTCTTTACTTTTGCAGACAAGAGTTACTTGGACAGCTCAGGATGAGTGGCAAATTAAAAAAGTGTATGAAACAAAAGTTAAAAAACGCCTTTCTGATATGCTCACCAAAGCTAGGGATAAGAGGAAGAGACCTCATTGGATAGGTGAACAGGCGTGGGTTGATCTTTTAATATATTGGGTGACTGATAAGAAGTTCAAGGATCAGTCTGCTCAAAATAAAATTAACCGGACTTCTAGTCGTGGTGGAGCAGTGCACACTACAGGACGCAAGTATCACCTTGACATTGCAGTAGGCCTAGTAAGTATCATTCATGAGTTATGTAAATTCTCCCATATATTATGCCATTATCAAATGGAAAGTATTTAGGGGTGTCCAAAAAATTATTTTGATCTGTGAACTACTTTAATACCAAAATGAATTAAACTATTAAAAACTGAATTATTTTATAAAAAACTAAACCTAAACTGTTTTAAGTTTTATTAATCAAACTGCTATTAAACATAGTTCAGTGCACTAGAACTAAACTGTTAATAATAGAAGCTTAGCTTTCAATTAAGCAGTGCCTGTTACCAACAACACTATATAATTTATGGTGGCTCTTAATAAGATCTGTGAATCTTTCATAAATTTCATCATAGAAGCTCTTGGCAATTTATTACTTAGACTTAAACATTAAATAACCGAAATTGATACTTGAATAATAATTTATGGTGGGGTTTGATTCAAATAATTTAAAGCCAAGATGGGAGATGACAAAATAACAGAAAATAGTTGCAGAACCCAAATTGGAATGTGTTGCAGGAACCTTCAGCAATGCCGTCAACAGAAAATTTGCAGCAGAGATCAGTTTAGCAAAAAAAATAAAAAATTCTTAAACATGTATCAGTTCTGTTCAGTTTTTTTAATAAAGAACCAATTCACTGAACTTGCAATAGTTCAGTTCTGTTCAGAATGAAAAATAAATGGTTCACTTTGGTTCTTAATAACCATGTTTTAATTCAGTTGAGTTCAGTTCAGTTTTAACTCTTGAACCAAACTATTAACCATCCTCTCTATTCTGTTTCCTTCTCTCTTCCCCTCTTTCTTTCTGTCTTTCTCTTTCCCACCTAAATTCTATATCATAATGCTTATAACTGTATAATTTTTGTAAGGAGCGTAAATATGGCAAACCTGTGGATCCAGACGTGTTGTTTCCTACTAACACCTCCTCCCACTTTGAGTAAAGTGTGCTTTCAGGTACTATGAATTGGACCTAATACACCTTGCTACCAGTGGTCACCCCTGAAACAGTGTAGAAGAAGAGAGAAAAGAAGAATGAGGGGAAAGAAGGTCACCAACATGAGACTTTTTATGAAAATCTTCTCTTCTCTCACGGTTTGACAAGAGTCATCACTGCTATGGGAGCAATATTCAGAAAAAGCAAAAGAATAAATGTTTGTTTGTGATTTTCCTAACGAAAAGTATTTTTTTTCTGAAATCATTTGATTTTCTCAAATGAGCAATATCAAAATGGGAAAGCGGGTGTTAACATGGATTGATTATTGTAAAAACTCAGCAAATATACATCCAATTAGTTTCGCTCAATTAATTTCATACCAACAAAAATCTAGCAACATAGCTATGATGTAGACCTCACCCAATATTTTTAACCCAATCGCAATCAACATCAACAAAGGAAGAGGTAAAAAAATGTGAGTAAAGGTAAAAAAAAAAAACTTAGCCAAAGCACAGGCTTCAAATTCCTGAAATGAGAAATTTAGAGTACTTACCTCGTAAGTTATGGTGGGTAGCGACGAAAGCCCTCCAACGACGTCCAAAGTTGCGGGTTTTGATTCGTAAGAGTAAGGAAAACCAAAAAAGGGGTAGAGAAGAGATGAAGAGAGAGGGAGAAGGTGAGAAATGGAAAGGAGAAAAGGAAGTGAGAAATCTGAGGGAAAGGGAGGGAGAGGGGCTAGGGTTCAGTAACGAAGAGGGGAAGGCCTTAGAATGCCACCGCGTCATTACCTAGGTTTTAACGGGCTTTGTTTTTTTTTTTAACCCAACTACGACGGTTTTACACTAAAACCCGGCGTAAATTTTATATAATATAACATTCTAAGGCGGTTTTTAATAACCGCCTTAGAATGTATGTCGTAAAATGTAATTTTTTTCAAAATAATTGCAAAAATGCCACCGCGTGACTATTTAAATCGGTTATCTAAATAACCGTCGTAGCACAGGTGATGTAAAAGGCAATATTTGTAGTAGTGTTAACTAAAATAGCCATAATTTTGAAATTTTGTTGCCTAATTTCCGATTCCCAGAGACATGCAATATATTTACCGACTTTGTATTACTTGTTATGATTAAAGTACTTCTTTGTTACATTTATTTTCTTGAAAGATTACATATTGTTTTCTCGTATAATTTTTATAAATACACTTTTTTTCTTGCAAGAGATTCAATATGTTACATTTTAGTCAAGTTAATGCGAAAAAATCTCTTAAATGTGATAAGCAATTATGGTCCTACAATGATAATTTTTTTTATAAATATTTATAGGAGAAGAAAATGAAAGTGTAAAATAAATGAAACCTTTCTTATAAGTTAAAATCAAATTTATGCTCTTAAACTTTTATAGAAAATTTTCATTTAACTTTTCCAAAAATTGAGATGTAGTGTAATTAGTTGATCTTAATTTATAAAAGAAAATTGTTTTATTTTACATTTTATTTTTTTATCCTATATTAATACTTTCTATAAAGTTTGTCCGAAGAAAATTAAATGAGTCTCTTCAAAGTTATTTATATTTTATATACAACATTTAATATCATTATTAATTATTTTTGAAACTCCATTATTAAGTTTATGACTTTAAAAGATGAGGTGAAATTTTAAATATTATCATTATAAATTTTAAAATATTGTTTAAAATATTTATTTTATTTTTAAAACTGTAAAATTAATAGTAGTAGCTCGTAACTACTTTCTACTTTTTAAAAAGTTTGTCCAAAGAAAATTAAATGATTCTCTTCGAAGTCATTTATATTTTATATACAACATTTATTATCATTATTAATTATTTTTAAAACTCCATTATTAAGTTTATGACTTTAAAAGATGAACTGAAATTTTAAATATTATCATTATAAATTTTAAAATATTGTTTAAAATCTTTATTTTATTTTTAAAATTGTAAAATTAATAGTAGTAGCTCGTAACTAGTTGAAGTTTAGAGTTGGACAGGGTAAATAAATTAACTTTATAATACATCAAAACATAAAACATACAGTATTAATATATTTAAAAATGCATATTTTTTAATTAAGAAGAAAACAATGTAATTTAAATATACATTAACTAAAGAAGTTGTTAGTCCGAGTAATTCACAAGTAAGATCTCAGGTTTAAATTTTATAGATAAAATAAATGTAATTAGAAAGAAAACTCCATTAAAAATGATCATTAAAATTTTCTGATAGAGATTATTCATAAAATTGATAATACTCCATATCAATATATTCCTTACAAATATTTGAAAACAATAATACATAACAACAATTTAACCAACATATTTATGTGTCTCTTAATTAAGTACAAAAGTTGATTTAGTTTTGTAAGATGACTGTTGGGCGCGAGAAAGTATATCTAATTTCCTTTCTCAATTTTTCTGGGTTGATTATATATGCCTTTAGACGTTTATAACCTGCTTTCAATTCTTCTTCTTCTTCTTCTTGAAACAAGCCGAAGCACATGTAAATTGATACAAACATTATTTAACTCTTGAATTAAAAAACATCGAATGTGGTCCAAAACTTCACACTATTAATTTGTTTTTAAAATGCAATACTTTATGAGAGAAAAATATAATTTGACCAAAACGGAAGTTCTCAAAGTCTGCTTTGTCGTCTAAACAATAGTATAGTTAACGCCTTAACGCGATGCGAGGAGAAAGTTTTTAGGTGACCAATGCGACTATAAAATTAAAGGTCTCCTTAACTAACTGATAAGATAGTATAATATTATTTTGGATTACTAGGCTATGGTGCAAAATATTCATCAATGGCTTAAACATTTTTAAACATTTCCGTCCTTGTAATTTATTTTTTATTTGAATTATTATAAAATGTATTTATTTTATTTTTTATCTTTAAAATGTTTTAGATAATAATTTTTTCTCTGCTCAAAATAATTTTTTATTATTCAAAATGTTATTTAAAACATTTTAAGAGTAAAAAATAAAACAAACCCATTTTGTAAGGAATAAAATAAAAAAATTATAAAGATAAAAATGAAAAAAATACTAAATTTTAAGAAAAAATATTTAAACCTCAATTGTAAAAATAACTATTCTCTATTAAAAATTATAATACAGTAAAAGAATTATTAAAAATTTATGGTCTATTATTTTTTTAAAAATTATAAGTATTTTTCATTAGAAATAATCTTATTCAAACAAAATCATTATAATAAAATATCTAATTATTGATTAAACGCTTGATGGTCTTAATTTTAGTGTTTTAAAGATATTTAGTAACGTTTATTCAAGCTGGCAAAAGCTACATTGAACTAAGGCGTTGTAAGATAAGTAGATTAGAATAGTAAATTAAAAATTAAATGAACCTCCCTAGAAGCAAGAAATAGTGCCAAGTAAATAGTGGTCATAAAGTATGAAAAATATAGGCAAAAATCACATCCATGCAGTAGTGCACTGCAGCCTAACGTTTGAGTTGACTCAGAACAACAAAGCAATAAATAACCTCCCAATATTTATTAATATTATTACTCCCAGAAATCAAACAAATTACTCTCTTCTTCTGCACTTTACTTTTTTTCTTCACTCCTCTTCCGTTTTCTCTCACTAACCTCATTTCTCCGTCGGCAAACCCTAAAGCCCATTCATTTTGTTCGCCGGCGACTAATTTACCGGCCCGGCCCGGCCCGAAATATTCGACCCGAACCGCGCGTGGTTACTGTTTTCTCTGGAGAGAGAGAGAGAAGGGGGTGGTGGTGGAAATGTACAAGAACCAGCTTCAAGAGCTGGCCCAGCGGAGCTGCTTCAACCTGCCTTCGTACGCGTGCATTCGAGAAGGTCCCGATCACGCGCCGAGGTTCAAGGCCACCGTCAACTTTAACGGCGAGATCTTCGAGAGCCCTCACTACTGCTCCACTCTCCGTCAGGCCGAACACTCCGCTGCCGAAGTCGCTCTCAATTCCCTCTCCCACCGTGGCCCCTCCCACTCCCTCGCCGCCAAGATCCTCGTGAGTCATTGCGGCTTCTCTACTTCTAGGGTTTTTGCTTCTCTTCTCCCTCTCCTTAACCCCAAAATTTAATCTTTGACGCACCGAAGCCAATAACTCTAAGACTCTTTGCTATCGTGCGCTTTCTCATGAACCTTGACTCTATTAATAGTCGTATTCAAACTTATTAATCTCTTTTACTGCTTGACTGATGCTGATGTTTTACTTAATATTGGATTTTTTAAATGTTGCTGGTAGGTATAGAACTTTGATCTTACCAATCAACCTAAGATTATTAGCTAACATTTGCAGTTAATTAACATATATAAATAATCATCCACAAGTCTTTATTAGTAGAAACCTTTTTTGAAAGAGAACAGAACATGAACTTGTTACTAAAATTAGAAGTGAACTTTATAGCTTGTGAAAAGTTCACTCGCTGTAGACTTTTGTAGTGCTTTTTTTAATATCTATTTGTCGGTATGAAAGAAAGATGTGTAATGTTTGAACCGCATTGCTTGGTATTATGTCTTCCTTGCACCTTTAGTAGCTTTTCGTGCACATGCTTAGGATGCTCTCGATGTTTTTTAGGATGAGACTGGAGTGTACAAGAACCTTCTACAGGAAATCGCGCAAAGGGTAGGAGCTCCATTGCCTCATTACACAACGTACAGGTCAGGCTTAGGACATTTACCTGTTTTTACCGGGATAGTAGAACTGGCTGGAATCACGTTTACTGGTGAACCTGCCAAGAATAAGAAACAAGCTGAGAAAAATGCAGCTATGGCAGCTTGGTCCGCTTTAAAACAATGTAAGTGGCCAGCAAACTTTGGTCTGCAAAATTAATTGTTTTTTGTAGGAATACACACGACTTCGTGTCAATTTGTTCTATCAACATAGCATTATATGTGTCGTAGATTACAAAATGGGACAATGGAAATACCCAACCCAAGCCTGTTTCCCTTATTTTTGTCACTCTTATAACACACATGGTAAATGAACCTGGCCGATGAATTTAGCTTATAGTTCCAAGATAATTTGCTTTAGAAGATGTTATGTGCCAGATAATTTACGCCTCTTTTTACAATCAAACCACTTTTTTCATCTCCTGTGTATCTGAGTCTGATTTAGGATTCCTGTGTCAATGACTGAATATGAATGGACAATAATTTTCTTACCAGTGGCGAAAGAGACTGCAAGCTCCTCAACTGAACCAGAGAACAATGACGAACTGGAACAGATTACAATAGCGCGGGCTTTACTGAACTACCGTTTGAAGGAAAAGATGGCTATGTCTAATCCAAATGCTCCCGTTTCATTTCATAAAAGGTTTCAGATTCAAAATCCAAGGCCAATCAGTTCTCAACCGCCACCAGCCACTTCATCAAAGATCCTTCCCCTAATTTGCCAGAAGACAGCACCTCGAAGTAAGCCTTCATTGGCAACAACGGCAAATGAAAGTCCTCGAAGCAGGCATCCACAGGCAGCAATGACCAGTGACAATTCCACCCTGCCACCACAATCTTGTTCTCTAGAAAGCCGAGCAACTCGTCCACTGAAATTCCGTGCAGCAGGAGCAGCACCTTATGTTCCCATTCGACAAATGAGACCATCTTGCCAGCGGATTGCACCTCCGGTAACTATAAGGACAGTTGTACCTGCATTTGCCACACCACCTTGTCCACCACCTGCCTCAGTGCCCCATCCTGCTATACGGGCTCCTCCAGTACGAGTTGCTCCTCCAGTCACTATTCGGCAAGCTGTTCCTGTATATGCTGCTCCACCTTCAAAAAAGAATGAACCTGCTGCTGTACAACAAAAAGATCTACCAACTGCTGGTGCCTCTGGCCAGCAAGACAAACTGCCCGTTAAAATTCAGGAGATGGACAAGGCTGAGAACATTCCACCAGAATCAGAGACTATGCGTAGTTTGGAGCAGCTGAGAATTTGAAATTTATTGGAGTAGGTCTAATCCATGGTAACGCTGTCATGTTTTTGTACTTGATCCTATGATGAGTGATGTTAAATCATCGATTCCTTTTTCTTTACCCCATTTTGTCCTGTTAAATGTGTGACAGTTGGCGCAGGTTGATTAGCATCAGCAGTTCAATATATGTGAAATTCAAGAGCAGTTTGTCATTCGATTTACTCATGTTTTTACTTTATTTATATGCATACCAAATCTTGTTATACCTTGTCAGCAAGTTTGCGAGCTTGATCATTGCTCGCTTTTTCAATGCTTCAGTACTGCCCTACTCTGGTGTGCGAAATCGTTGCTTTTCAACATGGTTGGTAATAGTTATTTCAGAATTCAGAAGACAAAGATTACACTTTTTTCACGAAGCGGGTAATAAAAGTAATTTTTTTTAAATAAATTGATTTAAATACGTATTTTTTTTTCCACTATTTGTTTGATCATCTTTCTCATATTTGAAAATATGTGGGAAAGAACAAGAAAACACTCCCACACGCTAGTTCTGTTATAAGCCTTAATTTTGAAACTGACCAGACATGACTTAAGTGTTCCATGATTGTTATCTACTTATCTTGACCTGTTATTGTTAGGGTTACATGTGTAGAAATGTAGAATTGAATCTTTCATACTAAGAGCATCTCCGGTGTAGGTTTTTTTCCCAGATGCTTAGTGGGAAGAAATCATTTTTTAATTTTTTTTTTGCACTGGAACAAATCCTCGTGGCAGGGTGTGTTCCTTCCCTGTTGAGAATCGTTTCTTATATAAGAAACTATACTTAATAGTTAAAAAAAAATGATTTTCTCACACAGACTAGGTTTAACATGTGGGAAAATAATTGTCCAAGAGAAAAACAGTGAACAAAAAATTCGTTGAACAACTATGATAAATCCCAAAAATCATCAAATTTGAAAAAAAAAAGTGATTCAAATCCATATTCAAGCAAAACAGTAAAGGGAGAAAAGGGGAAAACCAGATGCCAGCGAATGTGATGGTGGATGCACCATGAAGGAGGGTGTTGACGCCAGACGCGACCATGGCTAGAGGTGTTGACGCCAACAAAGGTGACGCAAGACGCTATCATGGGCAGAGGTGTTGACGTGAAGCGAAGGTGAGGCCAGACGAAGGTGTTGTGAGACGCTACCACAACAACGGGAAGGAAGAAGATAGAAAGGTGTTGCGGGACAAAGATGTTGCAGTGGTGGTCGGAGGTGTTGACGATAGCGAAGGTGGCGGAGATGCTATCACGACTACGGGAAGGAAGAAGATAGAAAGGTGACCATGTTTGGTGAGGCCAGACGAAGGGACGATGGCGGAGAGGAAGAAGATAGATAGGCACAGAGGGGGAAGCTTCTGGAGAGATAGATAGGCGCAGAGGAAGGAACGAATTGCGGAAAAGAGAAAAGTTTCTATCGAGAAGATAGAAAGGCACAGAGAGGGTAGGTGGTGAAGTTCAGAGAATCTTCTGGACCCTTTTGTGAACGTGGGAAGGTTGTGGACAATCGGGAACGTCCATTTTATTAATGAGGATGAATTTGGATTGTTGAATAGCTTAGGTAATTAATTCAGAAGGATTTGGAACGTTGATGCAAATGTTACCGTTGATCTGAAAATGTTGCCGTTAAATGTGCAAACATGACCGTTGTGTAGCATTTTTTCACTATGATGCATTGTTCACTATAAATTTGTGCGTCGTTGAGCATGTTTTGCACAGTTCATTTGTACTGCTTTTTTTTTTTTTGTTGCTATCAAGTGTCAATCTTTTTTATTCTCTCTGAAATGGACCCCAATCGTTATAATTATCAATGTTACTATAGTTATTTGCGAAACCAATCACTCCCTACTAGTGAAAATTCTCAAAATCCACCGTAATATGTTATGTGTCCACCACTACCCCCTACTAGTGAAAATTCTCAAAATCCACCATATTATGTTATGTATCCACCACCCCCACACATGTGGTATATGCATCCTCCATCCAATGTAGAGTCACATACCAGTGGTAGTTCTCAAAATTCACAAATTTATAGTGTGGATGAATACGTTCAAATTGGTGAAACAATTACAGTGGAATGCTTGGAGCGATTTGTATCAGGCGTCTGCACCATATTTGGGAATGAGTACTTGAGGAGACCAAATAACGAAGACACTGAATGACTACTACAAATGGGAGCGACACACGGATTTCCAGGTATGTTAGGTTTCATTGATTGTATGCACTGGGAATGAAAAAATTATCCAGTTGCTTGGAAAGGTCAATTTTGTCGAGGTGATCATCGCAATCCAATAATCATTCTTGAAGCCGTGACATCACAAGACTTGTGGATTTGATATGCATTTTTTGGAACCGTCAATTCTAATAATGACATTACTGTGTTAAATGTTTTGTCAGGACGTGCGCCCGCAGTGCAATTTATTGTGAATAGAACCCAATATAATATGAGATACTATTTAGCGGATGACATTTATCAAGAGTTTGCCACGTTTGTGAAGACCATCTCAATGCCACAAGGAGAAAAACGAAAATTATTTGCACAACGACAAGAATCGGCAAGAAAGGATGTAGAACGGGCGTTTGGAGTGCTCCAATCTCGATTTGCAATTATATGTGGTTTGACACATTTTTGGGATGTTGGTAAAATGAAGAATATTATCGATGCATGCATCATATTGCATAACATGACTGTTGAGAACGAACGTGACACATATCAAAATAATATTGATTACGATAGTGTAGGAAATAACACTTCAACATTCGAAGTATCTTTAGGTGCTCACTCTAATATTAGATCAACATACCTCCAAAGGAGAGCACATGTTCATGACAAACAAAAATACCGCCAACTTCAAGCAGATTTAGTTGAACATATTTGGGAACGTTTTGAAAATGAAAATAACAATTAATTTTATGTAATATTTTTTTATTTTTCATCATTATATTTTTTTATTTCAATGTCAATGTATTTAATTATCTATTATTATGTAAAAATGTATTTTTTTTATTGTTACACATTTCCTTTTAATGTTATGTAATTTTTATTTATTTTTAATTTATATTTAATATTTTATTTATTTATTCATATTTATTATTTGTATACATAAAAAACTGAAAAAATGAATTAATTATTTTATTGAAATAATAATTAAGCTATAATAAAATAATTTAAATGTTTGGATTTTTAAAGTTTCTTGTAGTTTCTTGCGATTTCTTGCATTGGAACAAATTTTTGTATGAGTTTCTTATGAGTGACATGACATCGTGAGAACTAAAAAAAGTGTTGCGGAGACCACAAAAAGATGATTATGAAACTCATATAAGAAACTTGCGCTAGATATTATCTAAAGCAAGTTCCCAACTTCCTAGGTTTTTCATCCTCGAAATGTGGTTCCGTGTTCAATGTTTTTGGATTAACTCTAACTTTATTTTTTGGGGGTAAATGATCAACTCCATCCCTTAGTGTGCATTGATTGTCAATTTAACTCTTGTATGAAAATGATTAATTTAATCCACACAACTATGTAAGCGTATCGACAATTTAGTTCTAGATTTAATGGTAGGACTAAATAGTTTGTATATTTAGATAATTGTAAACTAAATTGATCATTTCCAAAAGACAAAATTATTAACGAGTCTAAAATACAAAAATGAAATTGATCATTTACCTTTTTTTCAATTGATTTCACTTGTATCATTCACTAAACTGACTCATTGCATAGCATCCCAATAATGCCTGAGAAGTTGAGATTGGTTTTGTTCATCCGTACTAAATTTTTTACCTATTCCTATACTTAGCAAAAAATTTATTTTATTTTTAATGAAGATTGTCTCAGACAAATAATACTTTCATAAAATAGACCCTTTTAAGTTCTAACCAGTAACCACTTAGTTGAAGAGTTTGCATTGTCATCCTTTTTACCCATTTATCCTTGTCACGTTCTATTCAACTAATAGAAACACGCACTCTAAAGTAGTTCAAACTGTGAGGCTGCATTAAATCAGAAGAAACAACTTCTCTACATCTGAGGTCATTTTCATGCTATCGTAGAATTACAAGCCTAAAGACTTTCCTGCTTAAGATGGGATGAAAAACTATTCAAAGACGATACCCTTTTCACTATGTAAATCACTGTGATACAACAATTCTCAGATTCTATAATTAAAGAAGCAGAGCCTCAGACCGGTAATCCGGAATCTATACTGTGTTGGAGACTTAAATGGAACTGCAAAACGACTTACGTGGCGGTAGTTAGTTTTTGTTTAATGCTTGTTTGAATAACTGAATTGGGCGGAATTTTAAGCTCAACCACGTTTCTTCCCAAGTTAATCATTATATCGAGACAGACCATCTTTTCTATAACCATAACGATCGGAAAGTGCAAGTATATGTCATAATTTGAGCCCAGAGATACCCAGAACACACTGAGTGTTTGTTTCCCATAATCTTGATAGAGTACCGAAAATATGAAGAGGAGAATATACATTTTCATATTTGTTAGGAGATAATAAAAAAATATTCTCATGCTTTTTAATTTTTTTATTAATTTTATTCTTATGGAGAGGAGAATATACATTTTCATATTTGTTGTAGTTATTCTTGATCTTCAAGTGCTAAATGTTTGATCCTTTATATTTCAAGATTTGCTCTCTGCATTGAAATATAGGAGGGATCAAACATTTATTTCCCAAGATTGGTAAGACAGAGGTCATTCAATGAAGGCCCAAGTGGAGCATCATTGCTCCCAATGACTTGATGGATTATGTCTGAAGGGTGGCAAGTCTAGTAGTGGTAGTTGTCAATAATTGTTTTATGCTGCTAAACAACTTTATGTTAGGCAATAGCGCTTGTCGGGTTGTGTGTGTTATTTGTGTGTATAGTGGTAGTTATGTTGAGGTGTATTAGGCTGTAGTGATCCTGCGAAAATAATATTCTAGAATACTTTGTAGAAGCCTACATAAGGGGATGTTTGGTTTGTCCATTTTCTATTTTCATTTTCAGTAAAAACAGAAAATGCATTTAAAAATGTGTTTGTTTTAAATTTTGAAAACATTTTTAGTGAAAACATTCTCAAGAAAAGGCTGAAAACTGAAAACAAGGATTTGTCGTTTTCAATGTTTTCTCTAAAAGGAAAACATGGTGGCATGAGTCGTAATTATTACCAACTTCGTTAGTAGTCTCTTCTCCGATACTCTGGACCCACCCTTCCCCTACCTTCTTGTCCATCAACATTTATCTCCCAAGACCATCACCAGTCCACAATGCATCACCACCTACTTCCAAACTCCATCACCAATGCCTCAAACGGCCACCACCCACACCTCCAAACACCAAACCATAATCCAAACCGATTGCACCACCCTGTCCTCCACAATCATCAGCCCAAACGTCAGCGACCCAACCTCCACTATCAAAACGTCATGCACCGCCACCTATCACACCAAAACCCTATTGCAACCTAAATTAGTCTAGTTAGTGGTTATGTTGGGGCTTCAACGATTTTGTTCCCTTCTGGGTAGGTTTCGTGGCATCCTCAACTATTTGTTGATGGTGAGGTGCAACACTGGCGAACAGGGGTGGTTCGACGGCACAGTAGAGGGTGGTGACGACACAGTCTTGTGTGCTAGGGTTAAAAAGGTTTTTGTTGTTGATAAGGTATTTGTTGAAAGACCTAAACCAATTTTCCAGAGCATACATTCTTATTAAATAGATGAAATGCCTAAGCCAATTTTCAAGAAATCAAATCAAACATGTTTTCAGAATTCTAATCTTTTGAAAATGAAAATAGTTTTCAGAAAATGATAACAGGAAATGAAATGAAAATGCAAATCAAATCTATGGAATAAAAAGGCAAGCAGAATTTAGCCATATTCCTTCTCTGTTCTACTCTGGAGGTCATTAGTCCCCAAATTCTAAGCTTAGTGTCCAACACCCACCAATGGCCGAAATTAATTCCAAACAATTTTAGCTTTGAGTTCGAGCATAGTACATCTTGAATGAGAAATCTTGTTAAATTCGTAATATTCATGACATCATGATTATTAACGATTCTAAAATTATGTTCTTTTCATTGTACTTATTTTGGGGCCCATTTTATTTTATGTTATGTTGTTTTGTAACAAAACAAGCCTTGAAAATATGAAGATAATATTTAAAATTTTAGCAGTAGTGATAATCATGTCATGAAAGTAGGCATATCATGAATCTAAATAGATCTCATTATGATGTGCACAAACTCAATACTTAACACTAGGTAGGCCTCAATCATCAAAGTTCACCCACCCCTTAAAATCATTGTTCTCTTGACGATGCTTTGTAATTTTTTCTTCAACAAAAATTGTCTTTGAAATTAATGTTTCCCATCCTAACTAAGTCAAATAAAGCCTAAACCTAGGAACCAATGAAACCAATAACTTTGAGTTAATTGTTAAACTAGTGACACCTAACCAAACTCAATTATTCTTAAAATGAAAAAAAAAATAGTAGGACAATCTATGGAGTTTATATATTCTTCCTTTCCATTGCATTTTATAGCAACCCGTCATATGCTCTAGAATCATAACAATGCATTTGAATGGAGGCAATAACAATAACAATGGGAAGAAACACCTTTTCAGTTTTCAAATTTCACTTTCACACTTTATTTTTTCTGGCACTCCTCGATGGGGTATTAGAACACTTACTGTTATGTTGAAAATTGAGAATGTGTTACAGGTCTATAACTTAGAAACTGGTTTCAAGGACTAGGGCCTCCATGAGGAAGAAGAAGAGTAAAAGAAGAACTTCTATATTTCTCATTCATAGTTGCCTTATTACATTGCTTCTCTATTTATATTGTTACTTAGAATAAAAAAATTTGTGATTCTGCTCTATCCTATCCTAACAGAATTGGATTTGCACAAGCAAAATGGCAGACAAGCATGGTGCGATAGTGGTGGGCCTTTTTGTAGGATGCGCCAACTCAGCAAAATCAGTTAACAAAAGCAGGAGTGGTGATCCTCCTTCGGGGCCTTACTGCAGGTGGTGGTGGTGCCTATGTGTTACTGCTATCATTCCCTGACCCATCAAAAACACCTTGTCCTCAAGGTGTTGGGGCTGCAACGCATGGCTTCCAAACATAATACCGGGATCCCAAGGTTTGTCCCAAAGAAACTCACAAGTTTTAGCACTTGTCCATAGTGCTAAGACAGTGGGGATGCACTTGCATGATACCATGATAGTCCCAAAGAATCCAGGCCCCCATCAAATAGGGCGATGTCTCTATTTTATCCATGCTTGTCATGCGGAGCTGTTGCATGGCCATAACTAAGGACAGTGCTGAATAGGTGGTCGGAAATGGGAATAGTGGCACGAACATGATCTAGAGCGGAAAGATGCGAAGTCGGTAAGGGTGTGGGGCGCGACTGTATGAGTGCGGGAAGTGGAGGTGGAGTCGGCATGGGCGGCAGAGGTGGCATGGGTGGCTGAGTCAGCATGGGTGATGGAGTCTGCATGGGCAGCGGAGTTGTGGCAAGGGTGTGGGGTGCGGCTGTATGAGTGCGGGAAGTAGAGGTGGAGTCGACATGGGCGGCGGAGGTGGCGGTGGTGACGACACGGAGGAAGAAGGGTAGTGGTGGCTGGTTCTCGGAGGCAGTTTTAGAAGAAGGGCATCCAGTGTGGATTCGAGGCGGCGTTGAGCTGTAGCAAGTTTGGCCAAGGCGGCCTTGAGGCGTTCCTCGCGAGCGGCAGAAAGTTCGACGTTTGCCATTCGAGGTGTGTGCTGAAATGGAAGGGAAGGTGGTTATTGATAGAGGGTAGTGTGGAGAGGAAGAAATGAGGAAAGATGGTTCGGCGGGTGGTGTGGGTTGCGGTAGTCGAAGCTGGTATGCCAGCCATGGAAGACAGCCATAAGAGCTTTGTTTGGCGGGTGGTGTGGATTGCGGTAGTTGAAGCTGGTATGGCAGCCATAGAAGGTAGCCATGGGCAGGTGGTGGTGGTGCCTATGTGTTACTGCTACTAGAATGTATCTTTAAGTTTCTCAAAAAGCCATTGTCAAGGTCAACACCTCGGTGTTCAACTCTACAAACTCCTTGAGTAAAACACAATAAAAAATAACGGTCAAGTAAGGGAGATTCATGCACGCACCAAAAATCTGACTAGGGTTTCGTTAGTGGGAGAAAAGGGACTTGTCGTTAGTTGAAAAGCTTTGTCTTGAGGGCATGCATTTTTCAAATTTTTATTTTTGCTATATTAATTTTTAAAAATAATATTTTTTTAATGTTTTTTGAAAGTTTTATTTTTAACCACTCTTTCGTTTTCCTCCATTAAAAACGTTAACTACTTTCTGCATGGTTTTTTACATGAGTATCTAATTCATTACTCATCGGTTACACTTTTTGTTTACAATTTTTCGTTATAGCATATATATATATACATACAAAATTTTCTTGTTATAATTTTATTTTTTCATAATTTTTAAAAATATAACTAATTTAAATTATGATAATTAGATAACAAACTTAAAACTATGCATTTAACTAAAGATATAATTTATTTTTTAATTTCTTTGTTGTTTATTGTTTTTATATATTGTTTGAATAAAAAATCTAGGAAAGTTAAAACAAGTAATTTCTTGGCACAAAAATATTTTTTTTTTGGAACAATTAATTACTCAAACAACAAATAAGTCAATAAATTGGTGAAAATCCATATAACTTGTGGTGTTATTTAATCTATAGCAAGTTGAAATTCCTGTCATTAAACCCATATGAGATTCAAGGTCATCTTAAAAAGCCACCTGGTTTTGTCTGCTTCTTCAGCCTGAGGAGGTTAATAAACCTGTAAGTAGTTTTCTTATTGTATGTTGATAATGTTCCTATAATATATGAACTGCATGAATGATTGAATTTTATGTTAAGACAGTTCTTGTGTTACCTAAGAGGGCTCCTATGTAACCTCTATTGTTGTTTCTCTTATATATCCAGACTCCAGCCACATTCTTTGCACAAAAACTTCATAAAACAAAGTAACAATGTTATTGACTTGAACCAATACATTTCTTGTGTTTCTTGGAGTAGGTTGAGGTCCCTTGGAGTAGCTTTCGTTGTAATATTAAGAATGCTAGCAGGGCCCGATAGGTTCGTCATAAACCATAAGATCTTATATTGCTGGAATAAAAAGTGTTAGAACAAACGAGAATGTGGATGAAAGTTTGAAAACAAAGAGAAAAGAAAAAAGAAAAAAAAGGCTTCAAGTCCCACATCACTCAAGATAAACACTTGAATAGTGTTTCACTCCTTATATATAGAGAGCTCCTTTCTTCTTTTTTTCTTGCCCCAGTTGAGAAGCATTTCCTCAACTTTTCTTTCTCCCTCCCATATTTCAGCCGATGCATTTCCAGCAAACTTCTCCCTCTTTCTTTTTGTCGCTCTAAAATTTCGGTTGGCTATAATAGTGACTTTTTAAGTCATATTTTTTGTTGGCTATAAGAGTGACTTTTTAAGTCATATTTTTCGGTTGACTATAAGAGTGACTTTTTAAGTCATATTTTTCGATTGACTATAAGAATGACTTTTTAAGTCATATTTTCGGTTGACTATAATAGTGACTTTTAAAGTCATACTTTTCGGTTGGCTATTAGAGTGACTTTTCAAGTCATATTTTCGGTTGGCTGTTAAAGTGACTTTTCAAGTCATATTTTTGGGTGGCTTTAGAGTGACTTTTCAAGTCATACAAGAGGGTGTAATTCTAGAAAAGGTTCTCTTAGTGCAGTGAGAATCTTATACAGTGATCTGGGCTGTTTTATCCTGGGGACTTCGTGGTTGATAGTTTGCTTGCACATTTTTTGGCAGTGCCACGAAACGTCTTAAAGAAAGTGACATTGTCCGCAACTCAGCCAGTAATTTTTTCGGTTTGCCATAAACTATTGTTACAACAATTTTAAGACGTTTTCGGTTCTGCTATGGCTATCGTAGATATTACTGGCTCGAACAGCAATGACCTCAACAAACCTTTTAGGTTTGAAGGGTATCATTTCAAACGTTGGCAACAAAAGATGATGTTTTCTTTAACTATGAGAAAAGTTGTCTATGTTTTGAACACTGATATTCCAATGGTACCTGAGGATGCTGAGAAGGAAGTGAAGGATAAAATGACTATGGAATTAGCTCTTTGGAATGAAAATGATTACCTATGCAAGAATTTCATTCTGAATGGGTTAGCTGATGATCTCTATGATTATTATAGCCCATATAAGTCTGCCAAATTAGTTTGGCTAGCTCTGGAAAAGAAGTATGATACTGAGGAAGCTGAGACTAAAAAGTATGTTGTTAGCCGCTACCTCAAGTATCAAATGACTGATGATAAATCAGTAAAGTCTCAATCCCATGAGATACAGAAAATTGCTCAAGAGTCATACATAGCTGTGATAACTGAGATCAATATGATTGGAGGATCAAATGGATGGTGGGTAGACACTGGCGCCTCCTTCCATGTATGCTATGATCGTGCTATGTTTAAAACATACACGAATGTTGAAAATAAAAAAGTGCTGCTGGGTGATTCCCACACCACTACTATTGCTGGAACTGGAGATGTTGAACTGAAGTTTACCTCTGGAAAAACTTTGATTCTCAAAGATGTGATGCATACTCCAGAGATGAGAAAGAATCTGGTTTATGATTTTCTTTTAAATTAAGGAATACTGTGGGTACTTCATCCAGTTATCTTCTTGCTATTAGTAGTGAAAATCTTGCACAACCAGAACCAGATATAGAGCCTCGAAGAGGTAAGAGAGCAAGAATTGCTAAAGAGTATGGGCCCGATTATATGACCTATACATTAGAGGAGGATCCATCAAACCTCCAAGAAGCTTTGTCTTCTTTGGATGCTGACTTGTGGCGAGAAGCCATTAATAATGAGATGGATTCTTTAGAATCTAACAAGACCTGGCATTTAGTAGACTTGCCTCCTGGCTGCAAACCTATTAGATGTGAAATCATTGTTGTGTAACAACTTTGATATGAAAGACCTCGGAGAAGTAAGTGTAATCCTTGGTATTAAGATTACTAAGTCAAAAGAGGGAATTTCTCTGGATCAATCTCACTACATTGAGAAGATCTTAAAGAAATATGACTACTTTGACTGTAAACCTGCTAGTACACCATATGATCGAAGTGTAAAACTATTTAAGAACACTGGTGAAGGTATACGACAAACTGAGTACACAAGTATCATTGGTAGCCTTAGGTATGCCACTGATTGTACTAGACCCGACATAGCCTATGTTGTGGGATTATTATGCAGGTTTACCAATAGACCTAGTAAGGAGCATTGGCACGCTATCGAAAGGGTAATGAGGTACCTTAAAAGAAACATAAACCTTGGATTACATTATAAAAGGTTTCCCGTTATACTTGAAGGATATAGCGATGCAGATTGGAACACTCTTTCAGATGATTCCAAAGCAACCAGCAGCTATATATTTAGCATAGCTGGTGGGGCTGTTTCTTGGAAGTCAAAGAAACATACTATCTTAGCTCAGTCCACTATGGAATCTGAGATGATAGCACTAGCAACTGCTAGTGAGGAAGCAAGTTGGCTGAGAAGCTTACTTGCAGAGATTTCGTTATGCGAAAGACCGATACCAGCTGTGTTGATCTATTGCGATAGTATCGCGGCTATTGCAAAAAATTGAGAACCGTTATTACAATGGTAAGAAACGACAGATACGTCGTAAGCACAACACTGTTAGAGAATTACTCTCAACAGGAGCTATTAGAGTGGATCACGTACCCACTGATGATAATTTAACAGATCCTTTGACGAAAGGATTAGCTAGAGAGAAAGTCCATTACACTTCTAAAAGAATGGGACTATTGCCCTTACTGCGATGATCATTCATGATGGTAACCCGACCTAAATGACTGGAGATCCCAAGAACTAGGTTCAATGGGTAATAACAAGTTATGAAGTGATATGAGATGAACATGCTGTTATAAGTGAAAGCAGCATGATTCCTCAAGTGACAAGAGGATGAGTTATGAAAAAAAATTCATAATTCTTAATGAGATCTATACTGTATGTTGAGTGGAGTACCTAGGCTACAGGAGTACTCTTGATAGACTCACCTATGTGAATGTTGAAGTGGGGGCCGCTTCATATGAAATTTTGGGCAAAAATTTCTAGAGCGTTCACTATATCGGGATAGACATGCATGGCCTTTAACGCACGGGCTTTATAGAATACACATATGAAAAGGTTGTGTGTGGTTTGATGTCAGAGATAGAGTTCAAGACTTCGAGTCACTCTAGTAAAATCTAAATCTTACTCACTATGCAAAGGTTCAAGTTGTATGACACCTTTGTTTATGCACAATTTTATGAAATCCTCGAAAATCTTCTTTTCAAATTTCAAGTGGGGGGGATTGTTAGAACAAAGGAGAATGTGGATGAAAGTTTGAAAAAAAGAAGAAAAAAAAGGCTTCAAGTCCCACATCGCTCAGGATAAACACTTGAATAGTGTTTCACTCCCTATATATAGAGAGTTTCTTTCTTCTTTTTTTCTTGCCCCAGTTGAGAAGCATTTCCTCAACTTTTCTTTCTCCCTCCAATATTTCAGCCGATGCATTTCCAACAAACTTCTCCCTCTTTCTTTCTGTCGCTCTAAAATTTCGGTTGGCTATAATAGTGACTTTTTAAGTCATATTTTTCGGTTGGCTATAATAGTGACTTTTTAAGTCATATTTTTCGATTGACTATAAGAGTGACTTTTTAAGTCATATTTTCAGTTGACTATAATAGTGACTTTTAAAGTCATACTTTTCGGTTGACTATTAG
This sequence comes from Glycine max, assembly GCF_000004515.6. NCBI lineage: Eukaryota > Viridiplantae > Streptophyta > Magnoliopsida > Fabales > Fabaceae > Glycine > Glycine max. The sequence continues at coordinate 34,269,651 of NC_038248.2, read as the reverse complement.
AGTGACTTTTCAAGTCATATTTTCGGTTGACTATTAAAGTGACTTTTCAAGTCATATTTTTGGGTGGCTTTAGAGTGACTTTTCAAGTCATACAAGAGGGTGTAATTCTAGAAAAGGTTCTCTCAGTACAGTGAGAGTCTTATACAGTGATCTGGACTGTTTTATCTTGGGGACTTCGTGGTTGATAGTCTGCTTGCACATTTTTTGACAGTGCCACGAAACGTCTTAAAGAAAGCAACATTGTCTGTGACTCAGCCAGTAATTTTTTCGATTTGCCATAAACTATTGTTACAACAAAAAGGTTCTAAACCAAGCAGCAGACAGACGATAAAATCCAAGACTAAAGTTCTTGAGGTGGCATAATGGATCAACAAATAAAATTTGAATTCAAAAGTAGTAAACCAAGATCTTATCTCTTAGTTTATCTTGTAATTTGAACACAAATATAATCTAATTGTTACAACTAAGTTTATATTAGTATATATCTTTTTCTTTTCTTCTAAATAGTACTCAGATTGAATTAGGATTTAGGAGAATTGTTGCTGATTATGAAACTTAATCTTCGAGTTTCTCTATTCTCTTGAATTTGAATTAGTTTTTATCTTAAGAATTTAGTTTCATAAATCATTTCCAACTACTATATTCATATATACACTGCATACACATTTAATGTGATTCATATACGTTTTATTTTTTCCTTTATTTTTTTCTTGGCATCGGTGTTCAGAAAATAATAATTCTAAAGTTAAAAAGGTTCATGCAACAATTTGAAAACTTTCAGAGCTTTTGATAAAATTGACTTGATTAAGAAGAAAGTGAAAAAAACATGTCCTCAAATTATGTCAAAACCTCCTCCTTTGATCAAGTCAATTTTGTCAAAACCTCAACGAAGCATCACACCCCGTGATTCATCAACACCCTCAAGGAATCAAGATAAACTACAAAACCAGTAGAAAAACACGACATATGCAGTTTCAACAAACACAAAGGTACATAAAAAAACTAATACTCAAAATCCATTCTCTAATTCTCTTTCCACACCATCTTTAGCTTGTGAGATCTCTGCTCTGCAGTTACATTTTTTCATCCACAGATTGACATTTGGGTGTGCACCAAACATTATTCAAAAATGCATTTTTTGGAATAAAATAAAATAGTGATATAACACCTCGTTTTAATGTTTTTTTTTTCGTTGGAGTCTCGTGGCCTTTTTTCTCTTGTACAGATGACCATACAGAAATCACCATAATAATTTAGAAAATAGGATAAATCTGCAAGGATGTGGACTAGCACATAAATCAACAGAAAAATTAACATGAAATGTCATCATACCTGTTTTTTTTCCAAGAATGTACCACTATTAATATATGTTCATTTCTCTAACAAGATATTAAAGGCGAAATTATAAACAAAAAATAAAATCATACACTCTTGGGTTTTTTAAGTTTTAGAATTTAAAAAGGGTGTGGTTTTATACACCCTAGTCTCCTTGCCAGATAACCAGACATACCTCACCACGTAACAGCGCACTCCCCGCATCCAAACCCTCTTCACAACTTAAGTGACCTCCAAAGTAGAACAGAGAAAGAATAAGACTAAATTCTGCTTGGCTTTTTATTCCATAGAATAGTTTATATAAGCTGCTACAAAGTATTCTAGAATATTATTTTCGTAGGACAGCCTAATACACCTCAGCATAACTACCATTATAGGCACAAATAATATGTACAACCCAACAAGCACTATTACCTAACAGAAAGTTGTTTAGCAGCATAAAACAAGTATTGACAACTACGACTACTAGACTTGCCACCCTTCAGACATAATCTTTCAAGTGATTGGGAGCAATGATCCTTCTCTTGGGCCTGCTTTGAGTGACCTCTGCCTTACCAATCTTGGGAAATAAATGTTTGATCCCTCCTATATTTCAATGTACGGAGCAAATTTTGAAATATAATGGATCAAACATTTAGCACATGAAGATCAATAATAACTACAACAACTGTAATTTTCATCCGCTCTATCAAAAAGAGAAAGAAAGAGAGGATCTTGCATGCAGGCAATAAAAATACTTATTTGTTAGCCTCCTTGGAGTTGAAGAAGAATACAAAATCAAACTCCTTTGTAACCTTGAGGACAAGGTTCTCAAAAAATGGGGAAGTACGTCTCAAAAGCAGGAATTGGGCCAAATCAGTCTACTAGGCCCAATTTGGAGAGGCTCTAACTAGTCAAGACAATTTCAATGTGGATGAAGGATTTTGTAGCCTTAGTTTACCAATTAAGATTCATTAACTTTTATAATAATATTTCTTTATTTTTAATTACAGTTGCATGATTCTCTTCTCCGTTAGAGGAAATAAGCTTTCATATAAAATGCATGAATTCACTAAATGAGAAATCAAAATATTGTTGCTTAAAAGTATCTTACTCTCCTGCCCTTATTACATCACAACCCTAATGCACTTCAAGGCTAATGAACACAGGGTAACAATAAAACATGAATCCAAATTATTCTCAGTCACTCTTGAGAGAACAGAATTCCAACCTCTCAAATTCCTTCTCTCATTTTAATTTTTCTAATAATGGTATAAAAAGGTGTCACTCCTGATATTTTAGGCTGTTATTATGGGCTTCTCTATCGGCACGAACTACCTTGTACAAGTTATATTACTTGTGTATGGTGTACAATAAATAATGACCTTTACAAAGAGAGAAGAAAAATCAGATAATATTATAGAAAAAGAAAGAACCAAAAAACAAGTTATATACACATTATGACTCATCCAGCTTCAGTTCAAGTTGTAATTTGTTACAAAATATGACCATTTTCTGAGATGGCAGAAGCAACGGACTCATCCAGCACTCCTGAATTGCCAATACATGTAGTACAGCCAAATCCAACAATATGAAAACCTTGTTCATTTAGATATTTTTGCAGTCCACTGGCAATAAAACAGAAACAAATACAAAATTAGAATATATTTTCCCTAATTTGTACAGAGGGGAAGTGACTACATTATAATACAAATTACTGCATAAGAAGCACAAAAAACCTCTGGAGTAGATATTTTGTAACAACTCCAGAGCCTAGAGCAAGACTTGTTTTAACCCAAGGCTTGACCTGGCAAAACAGTGAAAACAGTAAACAGTTAGAATCAAGAAAAGAAAAGAACCATCCAAAAAACACACAATCTTTTCATTTTATTATGCAAAGCGAAAAAAAGACACCAGAAGATAAGGACTTCATCCTGATATCATTGCTGATGTTAAGGTCCCCAGAACAAAGTCATTTACATGGATCTCCCAAACACTCATTTTGACATCATTGCTGCTGTTAAGGTCCCCAGAACAAAGTCTTGCAAAAATAGGAACATGAGTCATAGACAAGAGCGAACGAGTCTTGACTTTTTCAAAGGCCAGAAAACATATCATGCATAAGTGGTCACTAATAGCTTGGTGCTCAAGCTAGTGAAAGCCAGCAAAAGTTGATAAATATAATGAACAGGTGAATGGAACAGAACTGATGTTGAATGGAACAGGTGAATGGAACAGAACAGTTGACAAAATGAAGATCAATAGATCTATAAGCACTTCACATCAGAATATAATAAATGAGTTTGATATATGGTACTTACAGTCTCATCACTTCTTCCCGTTAACTTGAGATACTGTAATGTAACATGATCCACAGGGAAGAAGCCCATGGTGGCACCATATTCAGGAGACATATTGGCAATAGTGGCCCTGTCAGCCAAAGATAATTCACCCATACCATCACCTAGAGAACAAAGCAAATAACTATTAATCAGCAAGGACAATCAGTGTAAGTTGAAAAAAGGAAGAAAAAAATATGCAACAGTAGGCCACAAGAGAATTTAATTACCATAAAATTCAACAAATTTCCCCACAACACCATGCTTTCTGAGAATTTGAGTCACAGTTAGAACTAAGTCTGTTGCTGTAACACCATTGCGTAGTTTTCACTTCAAAATGGACGTTGTGAGGAGTATATGTTCTTAAATTGTGTCTAATTATAGTTGCAAACTGTGATGAGTTTTTACGTATTTTGCATGTTGAGAAGTGAAATGATCAAAAATTGTCAAAAAAAATTAATAACAATAATAAGTGGTGAATATTGAATAAGCAGAAGTACCTGATCTTGTGTTATTCACATTCAGCTGCTCAACTGTGAGGGCTGCAATGGAAGCAGCTACTATGAGTCCTAACCTGACTATCATGAATCTATAGGCCACATTATAATGTCTTATAATCCTTAAAAACTCATCACTGGCACATGAACATGGCCGAGAAGCACTCTACAACGATAACAACCAAACATTTTTCCCACTTGGAAGGCTCAGCTAAATGGATCAAATGATGACAAAGAAACACCCTATACACAGTAAATGATATATTCAAAGGAATTCAAGTGCTCGAGACAGTTACCAAGCAATTTTATTATGAGAACATTAAGTTCAATTATAATATATAATCACTGCAACCTGCCTTTTCATGCTATTTCAAGTCTCACCACATTTTGCTCCGGGCCTTCTGGCCTAAAAGTTGATCCGAAGTGGCGTTTTCAAAATAAACATGAAGCTCATGTTCATTTGATTGACATGAATTAGTAGGTATTTAACTCCTATATTATATATATATATATATATATATATATATATATATATATATATATATATATATATATATATAATGTAAATTCACTTGTTTGGTATGTTCTAAATTCAAATCATCCAAGGTACAAGCCCCTTACAATTTGAATCATTAGTAGTAGTAGAACTATCCACGTGATCAAGAAGTAAATCAACAAAAGGCTAGAACTTTTGATAGAAATTCAGTGTCAACCAATTAGCACTAAATAAGAACAGGGAAATTCTATTTATTCTCTGAAATAAATAACGGAAAAATAAAAATAAAAATTGAGTTCCAATGGAGTTCCTCTATAGATGAGGAAGACTAGCCTTCCCGATTATTCATAGTAAACTAGAATACAAATTTCCTATCCCTCAGTTCTGCCGGGCCCCTATACATATTGTTTCTCTTAACAGTTTTTCCTAAAAACAAGAATAAGGATAAATAATAGAAAAAGATAAAGATAGATGAAGGAATGGCTAACTCATTTCTATTTATTAGGCTTTCTTTCTGCAAGAGTAAACTTGAGTTATGAGGGGATATTAAAACTACACCTATGTCATTTTAGTGTATGCAAAAAATATATAAAACTTTCAGCTGTTAATTAAGTGAAACTTGTTATGGAGTTAACTTCATATTCCTTATACAATTAGTAACACTACTTTTTTTGGCTAAAAATTAATAGTGGGAGGGCTAACTACAACTACTGACATTTAAGCCTAGGCATATATTTATTACACACAAAGGAATTATAATTTAAAAAACATGTTTTTATAGTAATATGGCATGTCATTAAGTTTTGTGCTTAATTTTAATTTCCTAATTTCATTAAATAACAATCATATTTAAAAAAAATCAGTGACTTAATGAGAATTCAATCATAATATTTAAATAGAAAAATTAAGAGGTGCCAAAATATAAGCTTCTTTAAATTGAAAAATCTAGAACTTTTTAACTTTGATAGAAAACTTAGAAGGGGTAAAATTATGAAGTAGAAAGCTAGGTGTAGAGATAAAAATAAGAGGTGCCAAACCTTTTTTGCTTTACACTGTGTGTATGCATTAATTCCTCTGCACCTAGCTAGTGTGTAATAAATATATGCCTAGGCACCTTAAATGTTGAAACACTAGAGTGGCTACATGCACTAATAGAGATTTTTTTTTTTTTTTACGTGAAAGTACTACTACTACTGCACTAATAGAGATGCTTTATTGATCTATAAAATATCCTTTGAAATCACGCTGCACTTTCAAAAGATGAATGACATAGACTAATTAAAAATTGTATTAAGTAACATGTTATCACATGACAGGCGTAAGCAGCAAACAGGTGCTATGAAAATTAAGTAACAAGGACCCATGCCAAAATATTGAATATTGCAAGGACTATTTTAATTGATTTATAAATAACTATAAAAAAAGTGAGTATATTACATGGATTAAACATATTTAAGCCTAAAAACATTTAAGTTATACATGAAACCAAGCAAGAATAAAAAAAAATATACTTTGAAGCATGAATCACATGCACTTTCAAAAGATGCATGTCAATCATAAAAAAATGAATAAGTAAACTGGCGAGTTCACAGAAGTCCAATGTCCACTGCATGCATGTCATTTGTACACTCGGGCAGCTAGACTAACCTGTGAGTAACAAAAACAACAGGACGATTCCCAATTCCAGCAGCAACAAGCTTCTCCAACAGCATAGAGCTAACTTCCTGCAAATTTCAAAATAAACAAGTATATCAAGTAGAATCTAACAAGAAAAAAAAAAGAGAGAAGCCAGCAGTAGGAAAGTGCAAGGAAAGCATAGGTAAAGATACGAAAGAAACATCATACTGCAACCATGTGCAGGGAGGAAATGGAGAAATTGAAAGACCTGGGTCACTCTGACTAAGAAGCTGGTATCATCGAACCAAAGTTCAGTAAAAATAAAAACCAACCAATATTATAAATACAAACAAAAAAAATGCCCAACACCACATATATACATTCTCTTTGCCGCTTTGGTCCATCCTTGTTAACATCTGCACTAGCATTATCAGTCCTGGGGGTGTCTCTCTTTGGAGCAACAGCAAAAGCCTTTGGGGGTGGTGAAACTTTCTGCCTTGGAGGTAGAGTATATCTTGCCTTCATGACATTGCCATCTATTTGGGCCTGCATTACAAAAAGCAAAGGTATAAATCTACAAATGTAGCAGCCAGCAAGCTTGATTTATTGAAAACAGTCCTATTCAGTCACAGAAACCTACACCACCCATGTAGAATAATGCCTTTCAGCATCCCCTCTTGTCTTGAACTGCACATATCCATACCCTTTTGGAAGATTGACCTGGAAATGAGGAAAAAATGAAATGTCATATCACATTAAATTCCTCTATATAGCTATGATGCCAAAGTAAATGCAAACTTACAGTTCGATCCATTGCCAACTCGACACTTATAATCCCACCAAAGTTACCTGAAGTTAATGCATAAAGGGGGATTACTAAAAGGTCAACAAAAACACATGTGTACAATGAAGTTATAAAGGTTACTAAGAGCTTTCTTTCATTACTGATATTAATTCCTTAAAGTCACTAAAATGTCTCTTCACTAAATTAGGCAATAAGACATCAAGCCAATATGTCTCCACAGTTAATGATATTAATATTAAAATTGCTAAGTTGAAGCCCAAATGATTGAAAGTCATAGTTTAATGAGAAATAAACGAAAATGGAACAAAAAGAGAAGCTGCACGGGGCTTAATTCATGGATTCTACCTCCATGAGACATTGCTTACTCCACCACTGGACTAGACCAATTACATGTGAATTGCCAAATAATAACTCTTACAACTATTTGGCAACTACAAGGATAACAGAGAGCATATAATATATTATTACATTCAAAATGTAAGATAAAACTAAAAGGTATAAATAATTAAAACATACTGAAAATTTCTTTCTAGTGCCCTTCATTGACATTTCTGCTAAGCTTTTCTACATGAAGAACAAGTGATCCGCGTACAGGAGAAGGTTTCCTGAGTTCAAACACAGGAGATAAATACATAAGCAAGAAGTACGAGTAACACAAAAGGGAAAAAAGACTGTTAATGTTGAAGGAAGATACCAAAGGTTAGTTGATAAATTGATTTACTTGTCTCATATCCGACCTGACATTGCTTTTTCAGTGAGTGTTGTAAGTCAGTTTATGCACTCTCCTTATGAAGAACACCTTGAGGCAGTCTACCGAGAGCCTAGCAATTATTTGAGAAATTGGATGCTGGAATTATTTGCTTGCCATTTGTGCCTTCCAATCAGCAAACAGCTGACATCTTGACCAAAAGCCTAGCAAGACCCATTTTTGAGTGTTTAACAAGCAAGTTGGGCATGATAGATATCTATGCATCAACTTGAAGGGAGAGGGAGGGGTGTAGGAATTAATAGAAGATATTGCAGTTTCTTATATTAGATGAATCAAGATTTGATTTACTTTGTTTTAAAATAAGATCTTTATCATTATTAGCTATTATTTGTTTCCTTTATTATTTCTCGAATCAAGGAACAAACTTTATTGTAATATTTCTATATAAGCAGTACTTTTACTGCTTGAATAAAATAAGAAAGTCTTTCCTATTACTTTCTACACAAAGATTCAAGTAAATTTTGTTTACATCTAATCCACACACTCTGCAAATTAAGTGGGGTTAAGAAAGTTTAGTGTTGAGGCCGATCCATGGGTTATCTCTTATTTATTTATTTATTTACTTCAAATAACATAGTAAATGCAACAGCAACAATAGAGCCTTATCTCGCTGGGTGAGATCAGCTGCATGGAACCGATAACAAAGTAAATAAATTAAAAAAATTTAGAATGAAAGACTCATCTATGAAAAGCAAAACCCTAAGAATACTACATGAACTTCTATTCCCTAAGTGGAGAATCTCATCATTGCCATCATCCCCATCATCACTACCATCATAGTTCCTCCCATCACAACCATTACTGCTGTTATCATAAACAAACTAAAATCTCTCATCAGATAAAATCGTAAAATTCCTAAAAATTTAAGAAAATAGTATATGAAACCCCTAATAAGATAAATCCTCAACAAAATTACAAAAACTAGTAACCTAAAGATTATTTTTGCTGGGAGAAGATTATTTTTTAAAATCTGACTTATATAAAATAAGATATTCATAGACAAATGACATTTACAGCATTACATAACTGGTGTTACTGTAAATATTTCTAAGCTTTTGACATATACATTTGGTTGATTCATTTTCATATCTTTATACGTTGTGTTCCACATAATGTTTTCTTTCTTCACCTTCTATTTTTCTTGAAAAGATATCCACTGGTTCTAACTGAGGTTTACCATTAATTGCTTGATTGCTGAATTCCCTGCATGTAGTAAAATTTGCAAGCTAATTAATTGCTTGATTGTTGAATTCCCTGCATGTAGTAAAATTTGCAACCTAATTAATTGCTTGATTGTTGAATTCCCTGCATGAAATAAAATTTGGAAGCTAATGAAGATGATTGCATACTCACGGCAGAAATTCAATTTTGTCCTCTGTTGAGAATTTCTCGATGGAAAATGTTCGCCTTTCTTGCGTTACATTCCTGCACCCACATCAAGGAAGCACTAGAGTATGTGTTTAAAAAACTTGATGCTAATGGTGACAAAAAAAAATCTCCTCCTCAGAACTGGGTGCCATGACGAAAAGCCTTGGGCAACACATGAGCTAGGAAGAGCTTCATAAAATGATCAGCGAGGTAGATTCTGATGATGGTGGTCACATCAACCTCACAGAGTTTACTGAGTTGAACACCAAGGTGTCTACCCTGACAATGTTTTTTTCTTGTTGGAGAAACTTGAAGATTCATTCTCAATTTTCGACAGTAGCAGTAACAGTACTATTTCTGCAAAGGAGTTGTGCATGGTGGCGGCCAGCCTAATCAGTGAATGCTCTGTCGAGGAGTGCCTGAAAAATAATTGGCAACATTGACAGCAATGATGATGGCACGATAAACTTTGAGGAGTTCTGGATGATGATGACAGAAAAAATATAGAGTGGAAGTGAAATCTGAAAACTGAAAAGTTGTTTCTTCCTTTGTTGTTATTACCTTCCTTCAAATGCACTGTTATGATTCTAGACTGTTTGATTCGGCAGCTATAAAATGCAACGGAAAGGAAGTATATATAACATTCTAGAGTTTGGTTAGGTGTCACTACTCACTAGTTTAACATAAAACGTTTTGGGCAGACATCCCAACTGAGATGATTGGATTTAATTCAAGTCTGCAATTTGTCTAGCCTTTATATATAATTGTAGTTTTGCTCTTTGAAGCAATTCAAGACATAAAAGAAAAGAGGCTTGGGAAATTGTAGACTTGAAGAATTGAATCCAAACACATGTTAAGATCAAGACTTTGTTTGCTATCGGAATGGTGTTACAATTATTAAACCTTGATACATTTGACATCATGTATCGATCATTAGGGATATTATAAACCAAAAAGAAAAGATGAGCCTCAACTATGAAAAAGGGAAATAGCACATTTATAATCAAATAATCATGCAATGAAAGTAGGTATATTACAGATTTAAAAAGATCTCACTCTCAAGATGCACAATACTCAATAGTTAAAATCAAGATTCATGGCATGACTATTTTCAAAGCAGGAACAGTATTGAAACCAATAAGAAAGAACATTATATTCAAATTAGATATGCTTTTATTGCATTTTACAGAAGCCCGATCATAGGGTACGAATGATAACAGTACATGTGAAGGAAGGAAGGTAATAAATAAATACGATAACAATAAGAACGAGAAAGAAACAATTTTTATGGGTTTTGAGATTTCACTTTCACCATATATGTTCTTCCATGCCATCGTTGTTGGGGATGGAACTGCTACCGTCAATGCCGAAAATGGAGAACGCGTCAGTGAAGGTTCTTGATAACCTGGTGGCGGTGGATATTGCTTTGCGTTCAACTCAATAAACTCTGGGAGGTAAACGTGACCGTATCGTCAGAATGTATCTCAGAGCATTTGATGAATCTTTTCTTTCTGGCTGGTGTGTTGTTCTGGATTTTCATCACTGAAACCACTTCCAAAGAAGAGATGTTTCGTCACCATCAGCATCAAATCTTTTACAACACCTACATTCTCTTCTCTTCTCCCACTTTCTTCCACGTGATGAAATACAGAAAGTTATAGCTGTCAAAACGGGCCGGCCCAGTTAACGTGGGTTAGCCCGCAACGGGTTGAGTTAAAAATGGGTTAGTCCAACTGAGCTCACTTTTGTGTGGGCTAACAAAATGCCAACCTGACCTGGTCCATCATGGATTGGTGAGTTATGCGGCCTGACCCACTTTTTTACTTTTTTTTTTACAAAAAAAAATAAAATTAGTCCAAACAACTTAAAATAAAATCCAATATAAAAATCAAACTAAATCAAATTCAAACATTCAATATTAAAGTGATTGAAGTCTTCGAAATAAACATTTAATATTAAGATAATTAAAATTTAAATATCATCAAAAATAAACTTCTAAACTATTGAAATTAAACATTAGAGACATGGACTGTGAAATTCAGAACAACTTCCTCTTCTTTTTCAACAACACCATTAATTTCATCTAAAAAGACAAAAAAAAACAATATCATTAATAAGTCAAATAAATAAAACAACACACATTATTGTTATGATTATTTTAAGAACAATTATTGTTATGCTTTTACCAATTACTTCCTATTGATTATGTGAGTGAGAAATTATATAAATGTGAAATTTACTCACATTATTGTTATGATTATTTTAAGAACAATTATTATGATTATATGCTATAAAACTATATTCATATCTTTGATGATTTCAAAGTTAAGTTAATTATTTTATATTTTACTCTTTTTACTTATTTAAATATTAATAAATACGAAATATACTGGTTATAAGAAAATATGTGATAAGTTACTTTAACAAATCATAATATTTGATATATTGTATTTTATGATGATAATCCCATGAAAAGATTGATCATCAATATGTTTAATTTTAAAAGATATTCATAATACTTATAAATTTCATTTATAATGAATTATTTATAATAAATTATAAAATAATAAAAAAATTTATTTTATAAATATTTTATAATGCAAAAGTTTAATGAATTTAAATTTAAATAATTATAAATTTATATTTACTATTTCTTTTTAATTTATACACATAATGAGCAAATCATGGAAACTTTCAATAGGCTTAAACATATTTGAAGATAATACCTGCTTAATTAAAAATATAATTAATTTTTTTACTCAATTTTAATGTAATTATATTTAATATGATACTAAATATTAAGAAAAATATAAATTTATTAATATATATATATATATTAAATAATATTAAATACCAATAAAATATTAAGAAATTATATTTTTAAGAAATTAAGAAAGGTGTGCTTTGCGTAATTGCGTTGCGGACCATTAACAAATTGCTAATTCAATTGGGCTTTGTTATTGTTTGGGCCTGCTCTAATTGTCACTTGAGTTGCTAGCTACAAAATAAAAATTTAATTTCTTAATAATTATAAATTTATAATAATAATAATAAAATAAAATAATATATTATTTAAATTTGGTGGGTTGACGGGCTGATCCATCAACCCACGGGTTGAGCCCACATAATCCACGGGTTAAGTGGGGCGGACTGAAAAATTATCGGTACCTATTTTTTTTTTTAATTGAGCTCGACCCACCTCTAATCCGCAGTGGACCGGGCTGGCTCATGAACCGGAACCCATACAGAAAGTCATTGTTTTTTTAGTGATGGGCAAGAAAGAGAATGAATGAATGCAAGAAAGTAGACAGAGGGTTGATGATAACCACGGTCCATCATCTTGTACAAATTATATTGAGAATCTAGATAAAATTGTTAAGGCGGCTTCTGTTTCTAACTAGATAAATCAAATCAGAAGTTGTTAAGATTTGTTATCTTTCACAATGAAAAAATATTTGTTAGATTCCTTTAATGATTTTTTAAGTTGTATTTTCCTTTTGTTACCTGGAGCTGGACAAAGAAAAATTCTGAAGTCTTTTTTCTGTTTACAAAACCTGGACATAAAAATATTATTAAAAGAGATAACGGGATGAATAGGAGGGTAAATGCTATTTTCAACCTCTGTTTGCTAAGTTCTCTCTTCTCATTATAATATTTATTGTCCATTATATCTTTTTATTTCTTAAAATATAATTTTAGAAATTACTTTTTAAAATAACATATATCAGTTCTACAAAGTACTTTTCGAAATAACATATAAATAGCATGTTTGTTATTTTAAAATTATATGTTAAACCATATATCTATATTATTCTTTAATATAGCAAATATATATATATATATATATATATATATATATATATATATATATATATATTATTTTTAAAACTTAATATAGCAAAAATAAAAATTTGAAAAATGCATGCTCTCGGGACAAAGCTTTTCAACTAACGACAAGCCCCTTTCTCTCACTAACGAAACCCTTTCTTAGTTTGTTTTCAAACCTCACTTGACCCATACTCATACAAAGCTCATTCTCAATTCTCGACTATCACTCATTTCTTCAATCTATATTGACGTTCTTGAAACCCTAGTCAGATTTTTGTGTGTGCATGAATCTCCATCCCTTTTTTTATCAGCAAAAGTAATATATATATATATACATATATATATATATATATATATATATATATATATATATGAAAGTATCAGTGGTACTAATGATAAAGTAGAGGTTTTTAGGAAACCTGCTGGATCCAATAGGGATTTCGGCCTAATAGGATCCGAGCTAGTTACCAGTTATACCATTATACAGTCCATCAGCTGATGTGTTGTCCTAGTTACCAAAGCCTACAATTAGATTACTAGACCACTGGTTATAATGCATTACAAAATTTGTCTCCATTGCTCTAAACCATGACCAAACTAGGAACACTGCATCTTCCAACATCTTGCTTCCATTGAATGATTCGTTTGAAAAAATGATTATGTTTCTATGCCGCCAAATGGTCCAGGTTAAGGCTACCCACCAGCATTTCCATTTGTTATAGTTTTTCTTTCCATGCCTCCTGTTTGTGTGCCACAAGAAATGTTGTCTTGGATTAACAGGATATGCCCTTAGGGTTTTAATCCACGATAGGGATTCCCACCATAGAGGTTGTGTTTTGGTGCAATCGAAAAATAAGTGGGATGCATCCTCCTCCTCATTTCTGCAGAAGGGGCAGAATGCATCACTTATTTGTACTTGTCTCCTTCTTAAGTTGATTTTAGTCGGCAGCCTGTCTCTAATCAGCCTCCAAGCGAAGATTGAAGCTTTAGTTGGGATTTTTAGCTTCCACAAGTCCCCAAATGCAGTGTCCATTATCTCTTTCGCTGCTGCTCCTTGTAGAATAATGGTCGTTATGTTGTGGTTTCCACACCCAACAATCTACTATGTGTTGTTGTATTGTGACATGTGATATGTCCCCCATAAAAACGACAGCCGCATCAATTTCATTATCAAACAGTGACCTTCTCCATTCAAGATTCCACTCCCATGCTATTTCTATAAATCTGCCCACTTGATTGATGAGTTTTTGTTGTTGGCAAGATATTAGATATAGCCTGGGATATTTCCTCTTTAATGATTCACCATCATCAGTCCAACAGTCCTCCCAAAATCTGATTTTGTCACCACTCCCTACCCTCCATTTTGTTTCATTTTGGAAGACGTTGCTCAGCTGTTGTTCATGGATGACTGCCATGAGGTCCTGTCACCAAAATGATTCTTTGTTGACTCTTTCACCTTCAACCAATGACCTCCAGCCTCTATATTTGGATTCCAATATTCTAGCCCATAATTCCTTATTTTGGTGGAGTATGTCCCACCTCCATTTTCCAAGTAATGCTTTGTTGAATGTCATAATATCTTTTATGTCCAGCCCTCCCTTTTCTTTTGGGAGACAAATTATTTCCCATTTGACCCAAGCAATCTTCCTTTGTTCCAATCCTCCTCCCCATAAGAATATCCTATGAATTTTGACCATCTTCTCCGCTATCTTGTTGGGAACCCTGAAAGAAGAGAGAAAATAAATGGGGATAGATGTTAGGATTGATTTTATAAGAGTCACTCTCCCTTCAAAGGACAAATGTCTTTGTTTCCATTTAGCCAGTTTCCTCTCAAATTTTCTAATGATCGGATCCCACAACTCACTACGCCTTGGGTTTACCCCAATGGGAATGCCCAGATATATGAACGGAATAGGCAAAATTCTGCAATTCAAATATTCAGCAGCCTCCTTGCACCACTGCTCAGATTTTCCCACAGCTCCAAAACTACTTTTCGCATAGTTTATTTTAAGGCCAGAGGCAAGTTCAAAAACTCTCAGTATCGCATTGATTACCTTGACATTTTGCAATGTGGCTTCACCGAAAAAGATAGTATCATCAACATACTGTAAAATGCTGACTGGTATTTTATTTTTCCCCACCGGAAATTCAGTGAACAACTGCTTGTTTACTGCTTCCCTCATGAGAACAGTTAAGGCTTCTACTACAATGTTGAATAATAGGGGCGCTAATGGGTCACCTTGTCTAAGGCCCCTTTGAGGAGTAAATTCTAAGGTGGGACTGCCATTTACCAACACCGAGACCAAGGCACTGAATCCATTTATTGCAGAACCCTAATCTTCGCAGCAAGTAAAATAGAAAGTCCCACGAGATAGAGTCGTAGGCCCTTTTGTAATCTACTTTGAACACCAAACATGGCATTTGGCTCCTTCTAGCTTCCTCCACTGCTTCATTAATGATGATTACACAGTGCAGCAACTGTCTTCCAGCTATGAAAGCGATCTATCGTTCATCAATTATGAGTGGTAGTATCCTCTTTAGTCTGTTTGCTAAGAGCTTGGCCACTATTTTGAAAACACAACCTATTAGTGAGATAGGTCTATATTCGTTGAGGCTTTGAGGATCGGGCACCTTAGGTATTAGTGCAATAAATGATGCATTACCTCCCTTTGGGAAAATTCCATTAGCATGGAATTTGTCAAGGAAGCGGAGAAAGTCAGGTTTCAGAATCTGCCAAAATTGTTTGATGAATTTAAAATTGATACCATTTGGGCCTAGACTTTTTTCACTACCGCACTCCCAAACCGCTAACTTTATTTCTTCCTCAGTGAAACTTCCCACCAGCATATTGTTTTCTTGTTACCCAATACAGTTGAAGCTTATGCCATTCAGGACTGGTCTGCACTGTAAGGGGTCTTGGAATCTCAGTTGAAAAAACCTGCATACTTCCTCTTTCACTCTGGCTGGTTCCTCGACCCAGGATCCATTGATATACACTTCATTCAATGCGTTATTCCTTCTATTGGAATTAAGCAGCAGATGGAAATAACGAGAATTGCAATTACCTTCTTTGATCCATTTTGATCTCACCTTCTACCTCATTAATGATTCATGTGAATTGGCTACAGTCCACAAGTCTTGCTGCAACCTTTTCTGATACATAATTTCTTGGGAGGTCAACTGTCTGTCAGCTGTGTCATTTTCAAGCTTATTTAATTCAGCCTCTATATTCCAAACCTTCTTGAAGGTGTCTCTGAATTGCTCCTTATTTCACAGCTTCAACCTCTCCTTGAGGCATTTGATCTTTTCTTTTAGGGCGAAAACACCCCACCCCTTTTGTTGTGGCTATGACCAACATTCAGAAATTGTCTTCTCGAATGAGCTATCCTTGAGCCAGCAGTCAAGTATCCTAAATGGTTTGGGCCCCCAATCCATATTTTTGGATTTGAGCAGAACCGAACAATGATCCGAGAAATTTCTGTCCAAAATAAATTGTGTACTAGCAGGCCATTTGGTGAACCAGTCAGGGGATACAAGTGCTCTATCCAGTTTACTTTTTGCTGTCCCATTTGGTCTAAACCACGTGTAATTTCTCCCCACCCATGGTGGCTCTACAACTTCAAGATCCTCTATCCACTCATTAAATTCACTGACGATTTTGTCCTCCGCTCCCCTCTGGGATAAGCCCACCCTTTCTGCTGGGTTTCTGACATTGTTAAAATCTCCCAACAAGCACCATAGGCCCGTAGGGTTCAGATTTTTGAGTTGTTTGAGAGACTCCCAGAGAGCTCTCTTGCTACTAGGATCGCAAAGAGCATATATGTTAGCTATAATCAGCTTATGATCCTCTCCAATCCATACTTCTTCCAGCAGAATAAACCCTCTACCACTAACTTTACGTTCCACTTTGAAACTTTTCTCACTCCATATACACAATAGTCCCCCTGCTATATTTACAGCAAGTTGTAGTTCCTAATTCACATCAAGATTTCCCCATAATGCCTGGCGCATTGTGTTGTCAATTTGCTCTTTCTTCATCTCTAGGAGACATAACAGGTCTATGTTGTGCTTCCTCACTAGCCTCCTTATTGTGGGCCATTTGACCCTCCTTCCAAGCCCTCTTACGTTATATGACAAGATATTCATTGACCACAACTCTTATTGCCCAGCTTCTCTGCCTCTTTCCTATCTTTGTTCTCCATAGCCCATATCTTATCAATGATACTTTTATGATCTGTATCCCACAACACCCCCATTTGTCCTGCCATCATCCATTGATGTTCTGCCTCCTGTAGGTACTGTGAGCTATTGGCACTAGTACTTGGTGGTTCTTCTACTATTTGAACTTGGCATGCACTAGACATCAGAGCCTCATTTGGAGGTAACTCAGCTTCCTTGCTACTCCAATTATTTTTTGTGATATCCACTTTGATCTGCTTCAGAGTGTTTATCTTTGTACTTTCATCCATTTGACACACATTTGCACTGGTGTGGGCCTTTTGCTTTCTACACCCCTTACTTCTCATGTACATCTTCAACATTCCTGGTGTTTCAGTATTAACAGTTGGGTTTAGATTTTGTTGAGTAACTAATTCAACAGGGGTAGGGCTAATAAGGCCCACTATCAGAGGCCCAGTAACGTCAGCACTAAGGTCACATGCTTCCTTGTGATTGTTGGTAACTGGTGTGTGTATTGTTTCTTTATTTTTAATTATGTGTCCACTAACATCTGCTTGCAGAACACATGTATCATTAGATGGTGCCAGCTGTATGTTACCCACTCCACAATCGTATTGTGTGCCTTGGTCATGCATGAAGTCAATGATCCCTGCCTTATGGGATGTCCCTGCTACACTTTACTCTCCACTGCTTCCGTCGTGTGGCTTCCTCTAGGCTCTGGCTATTTCCTCATTTGTGAAACATGTCTCCATCTCCGATGTAGGTTGCCTGTCTAATGCCGTCCCATTTACTTCTCCCGGGACTGACATGCCAGTACATGTGAATTGCCAAATAATAACTCTTACAACTATTTGGCAACTACGAGGATAACAGAGAGCATATAATATATTATTACATTCAAAATGTAAGATAAAACTAGAAGGTATAAATAATTAAAAACATACTGAAAATTTCTTTCAAGTGCCATTCATTGACATTTTTGTTAAGCTTTTCTACATGAAGAACAAGTGATTTGCGTATATGAGAAGGTTTCCTGAGTTCAAACATAGGAGATAAATACATAAGCAAGAAGTACGAGTAACACAAAAGGAAAAAAAGTCTGTTAATAGATCATATCCAAAATTAAAATTAAAATATATAAATATAATTATTACAACAGTTTGAAGGATATAATATGGACTAAAGGAACATGAGACTGTCATCACCAGACACTACAGAAAACTGTATCAACTATGTTGTCCCACAGTCAAATTTCCAACCCACTTTACCAATCTAATTATCTCACAGTGTACAACTCAAAAATACAAACAGCAGAAAGAAAATCAAAGAGACCATTAACAAGGTTTTAAAATGTTCGCAACCATAATTTCAGGAGAATGTCAAAGATTTTAGAGTCACAGACCACAATTTTGGCAGCAAGGTCAAAGATTTCAAAGTCACCATGACTGTATGACAACTGCAATTGCAGTTGCATATGTCCATTCATTGTGGAAAAACCACAACTACGGCACAATTTAAAACTTTGACCATTAATCATCTTTAGAAACGACACAAAATGAACAATCAATCTTGTAGGCTCGATAGGATTCAATTTCCACATGTCTCCCAATCACACCACACTCAAAAACTTCAAGCATAGCATCTAAGAATTAAAAAGAAAAAAACATAGATCTCTACTTCAACATCAATCCCCAGCTAAGAGAACATCGCATGCTTTTAAATTTGAAGAACATATACGAATTGAAAAAACTTTCAGCGTGAAATCCAAAAACTTAAAAACAAGAGTTCTCAATTTCAACATCAATCAACAGCCAAGAGAACAACACACGCTTTCAAATTGAAAAAAAAGAAGACACAATCAAATTTCGAAACACGAAGTACTTTCCCCGCTTCGATCACAGAAATTAGCGAAATCTTTAGGCTCTCAATCATGCCGCACTCAAAAGTCAATACCACAAGCGAAAACATTCAGCAACATGAAATCCTAAAACTGAAAAAAAGAGTTCTCAATTTCAACATCAATCAGCACTCAGCAGCCAAGAGAACAACACATGCTTTCAAATAGAAAAAACAGATAAAATCAAATTGCACTCCGATCGAGGAAATTAGCGGTACTTTCGACGCCTCTGCGGGGGAGGGTTGCGACTGCGAGAGCTTCGGGAGGAAGAGGAGGAAGAGGGGGAAGAGGAGCGAGAGGAGGAGTCAGAAACAGAACCGGAGGGAGAGCGACGACCTCACCCAGGTTTCGCCATTGTTGTAGCAGAGAGGAAGGAACGAAACCAAACCCTCGATAAACCCTGACTCCTACAACCAGGCTAAGGAGTGAAAGTGAAAGTGAATGAGATGTTGTAGTTGTCAGCTTAGAAAATGAAAAATAATGGAAATAAAATATGATGAATTCAAAGATGGTGCTAGCTAAAACTCATTAGTCAGGTTACAAATAAAGACGGTGTTATACAAAAAAACTGTCATTAACGCCTTTAAAAAGTTGGTTTAAATGGCAAAAATAACACCGCATGTTTTACTACATCGATTTTCCAATAACCGATATAGATTTGATGATGTTGAATGATCAATTTGTAGTAGTACAACATAACGACTTTTTTTTCTTCTAAATCATTCATCAAGCAAGAGGATCTATTAAGTTGGGGTTTGAGTAGAGCCTAATCAATAATTGTTTTGGTCAAGTATTAATCATTTGATTGAACATATGGACTATTAACAATTAAATGAACTTGGAGGTAAAGGAGTTTTCAAATATTTGTTGAAGATGTTGTATGTACAACTAAAGTGGAAAACTTAATTATTGTTGTTAATTTTATACGAGTATTTTTTATAGGTTAAATTATTATAGTAAAGTAAGTTCTAAACTATTTGTAAATTTATAAATAAATTCTTAAATTATTATTGTTTAATTGAGTTCTTAAGATTTTTAAAACTACCACAAACTAAATTATTGTTTTATATATGATAGTTTTAAGCCACTAAAAGATAATTTCATGGACCAACTTTTTTTTGTTTAGGGACCCAAGTTAAAAAAAAAAATACTTCAGGAATTTATTAAAAAATTCACAAAAAAATAGTGATCTACTAAGTAATTAATTTTTTTTTTATATGCATATCTATGAAACAAGATAAAAGGTAAGAAATGGTAGTAAAAAATGTTAATTATTTAATGTTTAAACTAATAAAATGATATGTTATTCACGGCATCTTTTGATTTTGTTATCCCGAGACAAACAATTACTAAAAATTATGTAATGGAAATTTTAAATATAAAATTGTGTCTAAAAATAATAAATATTTTTAAAAACGAATTTTTTATCAATTTTTTTAAAATTATTATTTATTTAAAGTTAGATATATAAACAATTATAAAGAAAGAAATAAAAAAACTAAATCTCTCTTTCATAGATTTCTAGATCTATTCCTATATATAAATAAGCAGAAAACTACTGTACATATTACTTTGTTTAATTGTTGAACTTGAATCACTCGTGATGTTGTTATACATCAGATAACATATGTGAGTGTGAAAAACAACAAAACTGAAATAGCTGGAAAGAAAGCTTTTGCCTCTTTATGTAGTATTATATTTCAAGAGGAAAGCAGTTCACGGCCTCCCAAAGGTCACAGAAAACAAATAAAAGTAGGTCATAGCCAAGACGCTGTAGCCAGTAAAGTTGTATCAACGCAGCATCAGCTAAGTGAAAGAAGAAAAGAAAACTATTAAAATACTTAATTTGCTCTTAATATTGCAGTGTTTTTGGATTAGCGTTTTCAACGTAGGAGTTCCCAATTTTTGTGTCAAACAAAAAATGTGGAAACTACTACTCTCTATAACTTTTTGAGGTGCATTTTAATGTTTCAGAATGTTGAACCAAACAAATACTTTATTTGATTTTAAGAATGTGATCTGAAGATGACATTGAATAATATATTCTGAGTTGTACGTGTAAATCCATTTTGGTTGTATATTTTTTTTTTAAATTATACTTCTTTTAATTAATGATTATACATTAATAATAAAATTTCTTAATTCAATGAATAACATAATATTATATTTATACTAATAATATTTTTAATTATATACTACAAAATATATCTTAATTTTAATTTTAAAATTTAATTATTCATCACTTAATACTATACGGAAAAGAAAAATAATGCATGCGTGCACGTCATTTTGGAGTAAATGGGGTAGGAAAAAAAGATGAAAATAAACTAAAGAATAAAGACAAGGTGACGATTGAGACATAAAAATAAAGTAAATTGAAAAAAATAATAATAACACTTAATTATATACTAGTATAAAGCATAAATTAATTGGTGCGACTATAATAATTCTGAACGACCTAATAATAAATTATCTTAAAATTGACACATAGGACAAGAAAGCGAGTGATCGACTAATTAAGATAATCAATCAGCTAAGCCATTATTCAATCAACGCACGTAAGTGCTACAGTTTCTACAATATTCATGGAGGAAAGCGCTTTGCGTACGTATATCTACTTCTTTGCCCTGTAATAATACATTATAATGCAACTACGAGAGAAGCTAAAACTTAAAGAAATTAAAACAAGCAAATTAATTCTTAACCTTAACAATATACAATACAATACAATACACCAAGCATAGCATAGAATGCAGGGAATATATATTGTCTCTTCCAAAACGCAATGGCCCCCACTTCCTTCACGGGATGGCTTTATGACATCGATATTTATCATCACGTGATATCACCCCTGTTCACTGTACATGCTTCCGAATCCGACTCGTTATCATATCATGTGCCTAATCATCTCATTGTTATCGTACGTGACTTTGAGGTAAATAATACACATATCATCTGCTACTACTGCTAATAGCTATGTTAGGTTAAGGAGTGTTACTTGGGATACTCTTTAACACATTTTTTTATTCATTAAAATATATTTAAAATTATAAAATTAAGAGATAATCATTCAATATTAGGTAAGATTTATTAAATTTTATAATTTTAATAAATTTTCAATAATAAAAATAGATTTGATCAAAAGAATATATTAATTAAAGAGTATGATTCTAATATTTCTCATGTATCATAAAACTTCACTACCTTAACCTTAACTTCATTAATTATTTTTGAACCTAGCTCGCTATCTCCATGATCAGTAATGTCCATGGAACTGGCTTTGCAGGTTCATCACTGCTCCAACACCCATGAAATCTTTGGTTAAGTGCTCTTCGGTGTTGGAAGTACTTGATTGTAGTACCTGTTGATTCTCCATTCTTTTTGGTTCTCCACTTTCCCACTCTTCAATCCGCGGCATCACCATGTGCTCCAAGCCCTTATTCATGCTACTCAATGAAAACCCTTGATCTCCAATGTTGGTGCTTGCTTGGGAATTCACGATGTGGTTGAAGTTCTCAGCCAGCTGGTTTCCTTGCCTGAACAATTTCTGAATTTCAACCACGTTATTGTTGTGGCGGTTGTTGTTGCTGGACGTGCTTGAGATGTTGTTCGGGTCCAACAAGCCAAAGTTGGAGTTGTCGAAGGCCGAATTATTATTATCACTCAATATCCTTGCAGATTCCATGTGACTTGGGTACAAAGAGCTCACGCTATGCGACAAGTTTCCTTTGTTTTCTTCTTGCTCTAGCTTCAGCCCATGAGCCATAGAAACATTGGCATGTGTAAATGATATTGCTTCTGGGGGGTATCGGTAATTCAGCCACTGTCCCTGTGACGACGACGATGTCCCAAACATGTTATTCACTTCAGCCAAAGTTGTTCCTGGTGAGAACAAACTTGAAGAGTTGCTTGAAACGCTTAGAGGATGATGATGATTAAGCTGAAGAGGATTATTGGTCTGGTCTAGCCATAGTGGCATCCTTAGCTTATGCTCATGATGGTTCACATCCGCAAAATTTCCAATGTATGGTTCTTGGCCTGGCCCACCAAACTCTGAATGAAACCCATGTAATTGTAAACCCTGTGGCATTACTCTTGGAGCTTGAGCAGCATTCATCAAAATCTCGCTTCCAAGGTTTGACAAAACCGACGGAAGCCTCGCATTTTGCTCCGCCATGGCGTCACAAAAAGCCCTATGCGTTACAAAGCTGTCCTTCCTGAATTGTCACACAAGTATAACAATTAATTCCTCAACATTATTCTCCGTTTCTCAAGTCAAAAACTTATTTAATTCATGTCCCGGCATGCATTAAATTCAATGAATTAGACACATGATATATTTTATCTGGTGTCATAAATAGTTTGACAAATCAAATTAACTTATAGCTTCTCAACTCTTATACAAGCAAAAACAATTAATTTTGTATTAATTAAGAAAGTTAGTTGATAGTGTATAATTTTACCAATCTCAAAGTATAAAATAAAATTATTTTTAAAATGTATTTCATTAAAACTTATTATTAAGAAAAAAATCATTGAAAATAGAATTAGAATTAAATGAAGGATATTTAGGAGTAATAGTGTTAAATATGACAAAATTGGTTAAATTTATTTATATTTAAGTCTAATATATAATTTTTTTTTTCATATCAGTTTAGAGGGATAGGGAAATGATAAAAGGAG
Source organism: Glycine max (assembly GCF_000004515.6). Lineage (NCBI taxonomy): Eukaryota > Viridiplantae > Streptophyta > Magnoliopsida > Fabales > Fabaceae > Glycine > Glycine max. The sequence continues at coordinate 34,245,859 of NC_038248.2, read as the reverse complement.
AAGGGATGGAGAAAAAAGTCAGGTTCAAATACCTCCAACTAGTATTTCTAATAAAACTGGATAAAAAAAATTAACTTATACTCATAATATATTAAGCATACATGCATGCATAAGGATGTTGAGCTTCTTTGACTACAATGGACATAATTAAAGCAACAAATGAAGTACTAATATATAATTAATTGAATGAGGTTGATGATATATTGAAGGGGTGGGGTAATATAGTTGTATTAATAGCTACCTGGAGAATATTGTACCACAGTCACATTTGTACTGTCTAGTCCCACAAATCTTGTTATGGGCTTTCCAGTCAGATTGAACAGCGTATTTCTTGGAGCACTTTTCGCACTTCCACTTCTTCTCACCGTGCTTTCTACTGAAGTGCTTTTTTATCCCGGTGAGGTCCCCCAGGGCTCTGCAAGGGTCGTGGTGCACACAAGTCTTCTCTGGACAAACGTACACCTTCTTCTTCACCACCTCTTCCTTGTTTCTCTGCCGCAGCTTCCACGGCAAGTTGTGCCCTCGCCGGTGCAGCTGCAGGTTCTGGTCCCTCTGGAAACCCTTGTTGCATACTTCGCAGATGAATCGGTTGGTAGCCATCAGCGACTTTGGCGACAGAGCAATCACTTCTGCATTCGGATCTGCTTGGTCCATGCAACCACAACCACATAATTAACCCGTAATTAATTACAAATATATTTTTTCTGAATTAAGAATCAGAACAGTAAGTACATATATAGTATGCAGAAGAGAAGGATTTAATTAAATAATAACTTGCCTGGTGTTCCGGGTAGGCTTCTTTTTCTCTTAACCGAATTAGGGTTAGGATTAGGGTTTGAGTTTGGTTCATGAAGTTGAACCGTGGAGTCTCTGAGGTTGTTATTGTTGGAAGGAGCAGGTATTGCTTCTTGAGACATCATGTTTGGAACCGAAGAAAATTGAAAACTGTCCTAAATTAACAAGCTATACCTTGCAAATTCCGAAAGTACAAAAGCTTTGAAGCAGACAACAAACCGTGACATAGGCACTGCATAAAGAAAGTAACATCCAAGAAATTTAAAATTTGGATTTGAGACAAGAAAAGGTACATAGATATATAGTATAGAAGAAAATGAAATTGGGTGGTGTGTTACGTACATGTGAATCGCGCTGACAGCAGAAATGCTTGAGTTTGGGGGGTTGAATTTTTGGAGAATTGGTGAAAGAGAGGAGAGAAAGAATAAAAAATTGATTGTTGCTGCCCACTGAATGTGTTATTAAATTTCTCTCCTTATCAACACGGCTGCTATGGGTGTCAGTCAGCCATAGACTAAGCTGGACCACTTTCTTTCTTTCTCTGCCTCTCGCTTTCGCACTTCATATATTCCAATAGGCAATAGCTACTAATCAAAGTAACAGTGTAATTCTATACCAAGTCAAATTATACAAGTTTTCGAGGCACTTCGCACTGTTATTTGAGTTAGACCCAGCACGTGCATTCATCGATCAATATTTCAATTTCATATACATACATTTATCTATATCTTTCTTAATTTCGTAGACTGATGGAGCTGGCTAGCATTGCTTCTTCACCTTGCCATTACCTAGAGTACTTGCTTATGTTTTTAGAAGGGAGACATTCCTAATAAATTTCATATTTAACTTTGGTTTAATTATCATCTTAATAAAATAAAATATCAGTTACTATTAAAATTTTCAAGATATACTCATTATGTTCATTAATATACAAGCAAAACCCCTAAATTATTCATTCAAAAATCATGTTAATTAAAGTGTTAATTGTCTCATTATAGTTATTTCAATATTTTTGTTATATCATGCATTAATTATTTTAATTTTTCATAAGGTGGTCAAATATGATAATTTAAATCATCTTTTTTTTAATAGAAAGTTTAAATCATTTTTAAATAAATAAAATTCTTGGTAGATGCTCTAACTTGCACCCAGCTAGCTCTCTGATTAACGAAATCTATGCTTTAATTAAGCCAATACGGATAGCCTTTCTTGGCATAACATACAAATTTCCCAGCAGATGTTTTGGCAAAACATGGGATGGGTTATTTTGGATTGGGGTTGCAATATATATAGTTTAATGTCCCCCAGATTTTCTTTTCTTTCATTTGCTGGCTGATGATCACCCATCTCTTTTATTCGTTAGTTAGCTGTATGTCTTCTTGTTTCCTGCTCGTTTTGGCTCTTTTCTAAATTAAAATAATAATAATTTGATGAGTAAATTGATTTATGATACACATACAACAATTTATAGAACAAATTTTTTATGTCTATCTCTTTCTCTCACCTTACATTTCAAATTCAAATTTCTTTATCTTTTCTCTCTTTTTTTGATTGTACACTTTAATTTGTTGTATAACATGCTATACAAGCATATACCATTTCTCTCTTTTTTGTTTTAACAATTACCCTTACTCTTAATTAATATATTAGTTATCAAGATTACTTTTAATCTGCCTTAAAGACGGATCTAACTCAAGAGTTGTTAAAAGTTAAAACTTTTCGTTGATATTTGTATTTCTACAAATAAAAAAAATATATTCACTCCATTTTAGAGTAGTATACAAATATCATGACACTTTACAGCCAACTGTGAAAATGATTATGCCATAGTTGCATCATTATACTGGTAGTGATGAATAGGGTAATCTCAGGACAAAGATGGAAGAGAGAGAAAGAGGGTGGTGCTGATGCTGTCCGTGAGTCTTAACTGGTTGGGGATGGAAATGGGAGCCCACAACACAAAAACGATTATGTGAGTGAGAGAAAGTTTGATACTACAACAACAAAGCCACGAGATAACGGGTACCGGTTGTAGTGTCGAATACGATCACGATTGCAGCAGATTGGACACAATATTATAATATATAATATTTGTTTTTATTTTTGTCTTAGAAAAAAAAAACTGCTTTTATCTTTATATTTGAACGAATAATAATTTTAGTATTCATTTTTTGTATTTATCTGTATCTGAATATTGGTACCTGTTACTTGAAAGTTGAAGCAAGGTGGCCTAGCAACAGTATTACGCAATACGCATAATAATAATTTTAATATTAGAAAATTAAGTTATTAAAATAAGATTTTGAATTTTATAACTATTGTTGTAATAAGTGAATTTGACATCATAATTTATTTTAAAAGCTTAAGGTTGATACCAATTGTTGTGCATATAAGAAGTTAAATACCCAACTTTTTTATTTTATAATGGACTATAAATAATCTTAACTCAAAATCTTAAAACTTAAATTTATATATCTTATCCTTGTTTACATAGTATTTAATTTTCTCATTTCTAACCAATATAGAGTTTGATATCAAGGTTGTACTCCAACAATTACAAACTAGAAAAATAGTATAATATTAATTTTTATTTTAAAATTAATATATCATATATGCTCAAATGTGAGTGGAATGAATATTAAAACAATTACCATCACATTTATTTATATACTTTTTATGAATAAATATTAATATTTAAATTTAAATTAATTTAACAGATAATTTTATTTTGATTATAGATATTTTTTATTGATACTTGCTTGAGATGGAAATGTGATTCTTAGATCGGAACAAGCATATCCCCTGTAATTCTCTATCCCTCTCTTGTTTAAATATTATATAAGAATTAAAAATTTGATAATTATCATAAATTAAAACATTTATTATCATGTTTAATTATTATTTTTAAGAGAATAATTATTAATTAAGAATAATTTAAAATTCTGTTATTGTATAATTTTTTTCATTTCACTTATTTATGAAGAATTTGATATTTTTATATTTTCAAAAATTTAAATATGTTTATGTATTTTTAAATAATTAGTGATACTTATTTTATTGAACATTGCGATAATTAACACAAAATTATAAGATAACTCCTTAGCAAGTATCATTCATATTGCTTCACTTTTCTCCATAAATTCGCCCCCGTGGCCTACATCATGATCTGGTGTCCTGCGCAATTTTTCGTCTTCTTTCTTTAGCTTTGCTTTGTTTGCTCGACCACAGAAAATAATAATAAGAGCAAAATGTGTTTTTGAATTTTAATTTTTCAGTTAAAATTGAATTTCGCTTTTATATTTTTGAATTGGTGAATTTAGTTCCTTAATTTTTTTAAAATATATGAATTTAATATTTTTTTCTAATTTTATAACAGTAAAAAACAGTTAATAAATGATAAGTTGAAAGACTAAATTTACATATTTTAAAAGTTAAAAAATTAAATTCATCAATTTAAAACTACATGAACTAATCTAAGTTTAATTGAAAGTTTAAGAATCAAAACACATTTTGTAAACCTTCTATTGAAAGAAAAAAAAACGTATTAACATTCATAACGTATCCAATTTATATTAATCTATGGTACGTCTATAATACTCAACGATAAAAGTTGAACGTGAACGTGATCAAGAAATAAATAACAATCGTGGCTAAACATGCACCCATGATTATTTTATTGATTTGCTTCTGCTTTTTTCGGCTTTGGCATCTAATCTTTCGCTCAAAGGGCATAGGCGCGAGGGATCATATAATTTGTTTCAGAAAAAAAAAATGTCCTCATCCTTAACCTGTATACACTTCTTTTTGGAATCAAGGTAGTACGCATTTGCAAATGTTTGGTACTTTTTTTCTTTCTATCGTGAAGTCATCATTTACGAAAACCAACCTTCTAGCAGCTCTGGAAATGGAAAAAATTAGTGACATTTAAATTACAAAACTATCATGATTTGAATTAATCTTCACGTAATACGTAATACGTAATACGTAATACGTAATTTAAATTTTAGTAATTCTTTTTCATAACTTAAAAACCAATCTTGAATACATGTTCTATAGATATTAATCGGTTTATAAAAACGTAATGTCTTGGAATACATAACAATTTCTAATAGTAATGGGGGCTCCCAAAAAATATTCCACGCGTCTATGTCTGTGCTGGTATTTAATTAATTCATAAAATACCCCATTGTTTGTCACGAGTTTGAAATCCGATTTTTCAAATCTAGGGAGAATGTTCACATGTATGCATTGTAATTAAACCCTGTTCGAATTAAAATATTCAAATTAATAAATACGTGTGTGTGTCAGAAATCAGAATAAAAGTCAGTAAGATATTTTTTTAAAAGAAAATTGAAGTCAGTTAGATATAAGAAATATAGTAAGAAAAGTCACATAAATATATAATATGTTGTTCTATAAAGTGTGCAACACTAGCCATGCAACTAGTTATTTATAATTAGAAAACGGGCCAACAAATTAGATACAACTTATTTTGAATAGCAAAAGTAAATTATGTTGGTTATATTAATATGTAAATTTGTTTGCAAAAAATTACTATATTACTTATAAATGATTGATTAAATTCTCCGTATTTCAATTGATAACCGCTAAATGTTTTAAGAGAAAAACAATCAAATTTACCAAACCCCTAAATCTAAGAATATAATCGTCCTCTTTGGCATCCAATGATACTTGGCAAACTCTATTTCTTGTTCCCATCAAATCTCTTTAGCCATCAAAATGATACCTCTACAACATGTTAGAATTAAGAATTAATGTCTCATGTGAGAGACATGCGACTTATATAGGGACTAATAAATAAATAATTAATAATTAAAGATTAAATTGTAATTGGGTTAAATAGGAAATCTGAAGGTAACTGCTATTTGATAAGAGTAGTGATTATAAAAGGGGGTTAATATCCACTAACGTGAAATGAGGTCCTCTTAGTTATCTCTCATCTATAGTCATCACAACCGTAGAGAGGTAGAAAGAATAGTCAAATTTTGTTTCTCTCATCTTTCAAGGAAATCAAAGTATACTGGAGAAAAGTCTTCTTATGGAGAAATGTATGCATTATCTGTTTATTTATTATTTGTGAGAATCATAGGTTTCAAGATCCTGTTGGTTTTCTATAATTGATAATCTAGGAAACCCCTTATGAATTTTTACATGTGGTATCAGAACATATGTTATGAAATTTATGATTCTCCAAGAATGATTTTATTTATCCCAATTATGCATGAACCCTATTTATGAAATTTAGGAATGATTTAATTTCTCCCAATTATGCATGAACCTTAATTATGAAATTTATGGATTTTTTTTTGCTGCAAGTATGGAATCTTATATTGAAAAGGGTATCAATTAAATTAGCTTTCAAATCACAAGTATGAATGCGTAAAATTATATTATTTTGATTGTGTTCAATGAAGAAAAACTTATGATATTTGTACGTAGTGAGTACTTTGAATTGTATATATTAAATTTGGGGAAAGATTTTAGATTTATCGTTTTGTGCTATCTAATTTAATTTGATTATAATGACTGATATTGGTTTTTCCTTTAACATATATTGAATGTGGAAAAAGCCATTAACACTACTAGTTTTTATTTCTAATGGAGAAAGCATCCGCCGGTGGCACCCATGTTCGTGGCGGGGGCGAAGGAATTTTGAAATTGCTATTTGTGACCCTTTTTTGCTATTTTCAATCTCACTTGCTTATTTTTTCCCGAAAATTATTATTAAACATGATTAAAGGATTAAAAGTTTATACCCTGTAATTAAATTAACGTGAATGCTTTGAAATTATTGATAGCAGTAAATATATATATGTTGTATATTTCTTTGAACGTGTTTGAATGCAAAACACAAATAAATGTGAATATTATTTTATGGCCTAGAATAAAATTAATAAAATGGCTATGAATTTTTAATAGCAATAAGTATGTGCAGGCCATATATATTTGGTTGGAATTAAATGTATGTTAAATTTGTTAGTCACCAAAGTGGCCAAATTTATAAGGTTAATTATTTAATTCCAAATTAATGATTATTTCAATTACTCATAGAATAATGGATGCTAAGTTATTGATTATTGATTTATGGGTAATTGAAATTCATTGTTATAAGGCATTTATGGATAGCCCAAATGTTGATTAGTTGTTCTTATAATTAATGAATATAATTATAGGCGATTTGTGTGTATCATTAGTTTTATACACATGAGTTACTAGGCATGCTAGTTTTATATAGCCCATTTGATATCTACGTATCCGAGAATCAATAAATTCTACTCCGCATTGTTCACAAAATTTTGGGTCGTCCTTTTTATCTCTGATTACTCGATAATTTCCACAAGCACAAATCCCACTTTTTATAGGCCCAAAAATTCTTTCACAAAATAATCCATCTTTTTCAGGTTTATTGGTTTTGTAATGAAAAGTATAGGGTTTATATACCGAAAGGAAATAGATACTATTAATTGATGCATATTTAATTGCCAAAAAAAATTTAAGAATTTTTATTAGCATCATCATGTTTGTATGTTGTGTGTTGGTGTATCACCTAAAGGAGAACATCAATATGCATTGATTGTTATCTGAATGAATCATATGTATGACATGTATTTTATGTCTCAAAACATTTATGTGAATTTTATTATGTAATATATGTTTCCAATTCACTGAATTCTCATGTATCATCTGTGCCAATTTTAATGGACGTAACTTCTCTGACTGGAATGAGCAAGTCCAATTTCACCTCGGTGTTTTGGATCTTGGTCTTGCTATGTTAGAAGAGAAGTTTGTTACTATTATTGATGCTAGTAGCAATGAAGAGAAACCCATTATAAAACTTGAGAAAGATCTAACAGACTCAACCTAATGTAAATGAGAATGACTGTTGCAAATAGGATTAAGACAACTCTCCCTTGTTGGATCAAGTGGCCTCGAAATAATTAAGAAGGGGGGTTGAATTAATTATTAATGAACCTTTACTAATTAAAAAACTATCTTTCTTAATGTTACTAGATTCAATTAGGCTTTTACTATAATGTTAAGAAAGTAAAGAACAGAAATAGAAATTTAACCAAAAGTAAAAGCGATAATTAAAGTGCACAGCGGAAATTAAAGAGTGTAGGGAAGAAAAAGACAAATACAAGAATTAATACTGGTTCAGCAACAACCTGTGCCTAAATCCAGTCCCCAAGCAACCTGCGGTCCTTGAGATTTCTTTCAACCTTGTAAAAATCATTACAAGCAAAAATCCACAAGGGATGTACCCTCCTTTGTTCTCTTTGAACAACCAAGTGGATGTACCCTCCACTTGAACTGATCCATAAGAGATGTGCCCTCTCTTGTTCTCAGTTACAACAACTCAAGTAGATGTACCCTCTACTTGTACCACAAAAGATGTACTCTCCAATGTGTTAAGACAAAGTTCTCAAGCGGTTAGTCCTTTGAAATCTTTTGTTTAAGGGAAAAGGAAGAATCAAAAGAATTCTCAGACTATGTCCTTTTGAATTCTTTGAAAAGGGAGAAGGGAGACACAAAAGAATTTAGGCGGTTAGTCCTTCGTTCTTTTGGAAAAGGGAGAAGAGAGAAACAAAAAGAATTCAGGCGATTAGTCCTTGTTGAATTCATTTTGGCAAAGGGAGAAGAGAATGAAAAAGATTAATAACACAAGTTTTTGAACAAAGAACTTTTCTTGGAAGAGAAAGTTTTGAACAAAAACTTTTAGAAAGATGAAGAGAAGATGAATCAGAAAAAATCTGTTGAAAGAGATGAAAGAAAATATTGAAAGATTGATTGAAAGAGATGATTAAGATCAATGATTTTTGTTTCATGCCAAGGTCACATATTTATAATTTCTTGATGACTCAAGTCAAAACTTGTAACTCTTGGCAATTCCTTTAAAACTAATTACTTAAAAAGTTATGACTTTTGAAAGAATCTTCAGAAACAAGTCACTTGAAGAATTGTGACTTTTGGAAATGAGTTTTTCGAAAACAGTCACTGGTAATCGATTACCATTAAGGTGTAATCGATTACACATCAACAGACGTGACTCTTCATTTTGAATTTTGAAAATCTTAACGTTTTAAAACACTGGTAATCGATTACATGATTATGGTAATCGATTACAGCTTTGTAAATTAGTTTGAAAAACAATGCTGGCTACTGGTAATCGATTACTACCTTCTGGTAATCGATTACCAGAGAGTAAAACTCTTTGGTAAAATATTTTTTGAAAACTTCATGTGCTACTCAATGTTTTGAAAAACTTTTTAATACTTATCTTGACTGAGCCTTCTTCTTGATTCTTGAATCTTGATCTTGATTATTCTTGAATCTTGATTCTTGAAACTTGATTCTTGAATCTTGAATCTTGAAACTTGATTCTTGAATCTTTGCTTGAAACTTTGCTTAACTCTTGATTCTTTGGCATCATCAAAATAACCTTGGAAGGCATTGCTTCCACATCCCTAAAATCGAAAGTGCTAAAAGTTTATGGGATTAGTGGGAGAGCACTCTCAAACAGCTGATAAGTATGTTGTTGGGACATTAATGAGTACATTGGCACCATAAAGTTTGATGGTTCACGTACTATGTATGAACATGTCATTGAGATGACAAACATTGCAGCAAGACTTAAGAGCTTGGGAATGGCTGTGAATGAGAACTTTCTTGTTTAGTTTATTCTAAACTCATTATCGTCTGAGTATGACCCATTCCAAATGAGCTATAATTAATATCATGAAAGATAAATGGAATGTGCATGAATTGCACAGTATGTTAGTTCAAGAAGAAATGAGGCTTAAGAATCAAGGAAGTCACTCAGGTCATTATGTAAGCCACCAAGGGAATCAAGGAGCTAGAAAGAAATTTATGAAGAAGCATGATAAAGGCAAAAAGTCATTAAAGATCAATGACGACTCTTTGCAAATCCAGAAGAAGGTATCAAAGGGCAATAATTGTCAATTTTGTAGGAAAGCAGGACATTTCTAGAAGGATTGCCTAAAGTGTAAGTCTTGGTTCGAAAAGAAAGGTGAGCTTAATGCTCATGTATGTTTTCAATCAAACTTAACTGAAGTTCCCCATAATACATGGAGGATTAATTCTGGATGTATGAATCATGTTTCTAACAATATGCAGGGATTCTTTACAATCCAAACCATATGCCCAAATGAGAAGTTCATCTTCATGGGGAATAGAGTGAAAGCTCCAGTGGAAGCAGTCGAGACTTATTGTTTAAAACTCGACATTGGACATCGTTTAGATTTACTGGAAACTTTTTACGTACCTAGTTTATCTAGGAATTTAGTTTCATCATCTAAACTTGATGTTACTGGATACTCTTTTAATTTTGGTAATGAATGTTTCAGTTTATTTAAGCATAATAATCTCATTGGTACTGGTATTCTTTGTGATGGTTTATGTAAATTGAAATTAGATGGGTTGTTTGCTGAAACTTTTTTAACTCTGCATTATAATGTTGACATTAAACGTAGTTTAGTGAATAAACGATCTACTTTCTTGTGACATAAACGTTTAGGTCGCTTTTCTAGAGATAGGATGGAAAGATTAATAAAGAATGAAATTCTTCCTTATCTAGATTTTACGGATCTAAATATTTGTGTGGGTTGTATTAAGGGAAAACAAGCAAAACATACAAAGAAAGGAGCTACAAGAAGCACTCAGCTTCTTGAAATTGTGCATACTGATATTTATGGACCTTTTGATGTTAGTTCTTTTGGAAATGAAAGATACTTTATCACCTTTATTGATGATTATTCACGTTACGGTTATGTCTACTTACTGCATGAGAAATCTCAGGTAGTGGATGCCTTAGAAATTTACTTGAATGAAGTAAAAAGACAATTAGACAGAAAGGTGAAAATTATTAGATCTTATAGAGGTGGTGAGTATTATAGAAGATACGATGAAATTGGGCAACACCCAGATCCACTTGCTAAGCTTCTTCAAAAACATGGCATTTGTGTGCAATACACAATGTCTGGTACACCACAACAAAATGGTGTATGAGAAAGGCATAACAAAACTTTAATGGATATGGTTAGGAGTATGTTAATCAATTCAACTTTACCCATATCTTTGTGGACGTATACTTTGAAAACTGTTATGTATTTGTTGAATAGGGTTTCTAGTAAGGCAGTTCCAAATACACCTTTTGAACTGTGGACAAATAGGACACCTAGTATAAGGCACTTGCATGTTTGGGGTTGCCAAACAGAAATAAGGATTTATAATCCCCAAGAAAGAAAATTGGATGCAAGAACAATCAGTGGATATTTCATTGGATATCCAGAAAAGTCAAAGGGGTATATGTTTTATTGTCTTAATCATAATATGAGAATTGTCGAAACTGGAAATGCAAGGTTTATTGAAAATGATGAAATCAATGGGAGTACAGTTCCACAAGAAGTGGAAATTAAAGAAGTTAGAGTGCAAGTTCCTTTAGCTTGTGCCTCTAGCAGTAAGGTGATTGATCCTTTAGTTACTATTACAAACAATAATGAAGAAGCACAACACCATAATGAGCCCATGATACATAATGAACCTATTATGGAAGAACCACGGGAAGTAGCATTAAGGAGGTCTCAAAGAGAAAGGAGACCAGCTATTTTGAATGACTATGTGGTATACCTACATGGTACAAAAACAAACTTAAGCATTAATGATAATGATCCAGTTTCATTTTCACAAGCTATAAGTTGTGATAATTTTGAGAAGTGGTTAAATGCCATGAAAGAAGAGATAAATTCCATGGAACATAATAATGATTGGGACGACCTTGTACAATTACCAAAGGATTGTAAGAGAGTTGGTTGTAAGTAGGTCTTCAAGACTAAACATGACCCTCATGACAACTTCAAATGTTACAAGGCTAGACTTGTTGCTAAGGGATTTACTCAGATAGATGACATTGATTATAAAGAGATGTTTTCACCGATCTCACGAAAGGATTCTTTCAGGATTATCATGGCATTAGTGGCCCATTATGACTTAGGGCTACATCAGATGGGTGTGAAAACTGCATTTCTTAATGGAGATTTAGAGGAGAATGTTTATATGGACCAACCAATGGGGTTTTCAGTTGAGGGAAAGGAGCACATGGTGTGCAAACTAAAGAAATCAATATACAGTCTTAAAGCAAGCTTTCCGCCAATGGTATTTGAGGTTTAATGATACCATTGTTTCCTTTAGATTTAAGGAAAATATTGTTGATCGATGTATATATCTAAAGGTCAGTGGGAGTAAGGTTATTTTCTAATTCTGTATATTGATGATATCTTACTTGCAACTAACGATCTTGGTCTTCTTCATGAGACTAAGAAATTTCTCTCTAGAAACTTTGAAGTGAAAGATATGGGTGAGGTAAGCTATGTGATAGGGATATAAATATTCCAATATAGATCACAAGGATTGTTAGGATTACCTTAGAAAGCATGTATCAATAAAGTACTAGAGAGATTCAAGATGGAAAGGTGTTTAACATCACCTGTTCTAATTTAGAAAGGAGACAAATTTAGTCTCGCACAATGTCCTAGAAATGATATGGAACGAAAACAAATGGAAGCAATTTTGTATGCCTAAACTGTTTTTGCATCTGAAAGCTAAATTTGTAGTATGTTTTGAGGCTATAATTCAGGCTAATTGGCTGCGGAACTTTATATTCAGGGCTTGGAATTGTCGACAGTATTGTTAGGCCGCTGAAAATGTATTATGACAACTCTGCACCAGTAATTTGTATGAACGACAAGTACTTTAACCTTGTGTTTGAATTAGGAATTTCAAGGAATTTGAAATACCTAGAATTTGAATTGCTTTGATTTTAATTTCCTTCATTTTTCAAATGCTTTGTTTGGATAAATCAATTCAAATTTCTTCCATTTTAAATTCTTTGTTTGGATAAGGCAATTCAATTTCCTCCATATGCAAAATTTCAATTTTATATTTTAAATAGATGGAATTTTAATATTAAACTTCATAGAAAATAAACACAATCTAATTTTGAAATACTAATAAAAAAATATTTTCAATTTTTAATAATTTATAAATACAAAATATTGATAATTTTAACTAGGGTTGTTTTGCCTGACCACAACCAGTGATGTTTTTAAACCGACATCAACCAATGCTATTTTTTGTCGACATTAAATAAGATTTTTTTTTGTCAAAGTATGCTGGAAATATTTGTCAGCTGACGTCAGCCGGAGCTATTTTTTGGCTAACATTGGTTGAGTCTATTTTTCAGCTAATGTTAGCTAGATTTTTTTTACCAACGTCGACTATGGTTTTTTTGGCCGACACCGGCTAAGGTCTTTTCGAACGATATTAACCAATGCTATTTTTAGCCAACGTCGACCTAAAAAATCCTAATAGGCGTTGACAAAAAAATCTACTCAATATCGGCTGAAAAATATCTTGGTCGATGCCAACTAATAGAACCTACCCGATGTCAGCCGAAAAACATCATTGATCAAAATTGGCCGAAAAATCCCTAGTCGAAGTTGGCTAAAAAAAAATAGCCCTGACAAATGTTAGACAAAAAACCCTACCCAACATTGGATATAAAATAGCCTTGGCTGATGTTGATTAAAAAATAGCTCTGACCGATGTTGACCGAAAAAACTCTAGTAGATGTCGACTGTAAGAACCTAGTTGATGTCAACTAAAAATAGTCATGCTCGATGTTGGTAAAAAATTCCTAGCTGGTGTTAGCAGAGAAAACCCTAGCCAACATCAACCAAAAAACCTAGCTAATGTGGTTAAGAAATAGCTCTGATTGATGTCAGCCAAAAAACCCTAGTCAATGTCAACAAAAAAATCCTAACTGACGTCAGCTAAGAAAATCTAGTTGACATCAGCCAAAACACCCTAGCTAACATCACCTAAAAAATAACCTTAACCGATATTGGCTAAAAATAACTTTGGCTAATGTTGGCTAGAAAAACCTAGCTGACGTCAACTGAAAAACCCTAACAAGTGTTTACTCAAAATTTAGTCATGACCGATGTCAGTAGAAAAAATCTAACCAACGTTGGCCAAAAACATCATTGGTCAACATCAACTGAAAAAACCTGGATGACAATGACCAAAAAAATCATTGGTCGACATTAGCAAAGATTTCCCATGAGTGACGTCAGTGAGAAAATAACCCTAACCAACATCATCTAAAACAAAATCTTAGCCGATATCGGCAAAAAATAGCTTTGGTTAACATCATACAAAAAAACTTTGACCGAAAAAACCTCGGCTAACGTCAGTGAAAAACAACTTATGTTGATATCGGTCGTAAAAACTTTAGTCACCCGTAGTTGTGAGTGATGAGCGAAAAAGAGTCGCGAGCAAGAACGTGAGTTAGAGTGAGCATCTCCGAAAAAAGAATTTCAAATTCTATATTTTTTGAGAGAATTTGAAATCCCAATATTTTAGTCAATCAAAATAATTCATAAAAATACCAGAAATTAAATCTCCTTTCAAATACTTTATCCAAACAAGCTATTTTATCATGAATAATTTTAAATTCCTTGAAAAAATGAATTCTCCTGCTAAATTGCTCCATCGAAACATAGGGTAAGGGTGCTAAACATGTGGAATTGAAGTACTTTGTCGTGAAGAAAGAAGTTAAAAAACAAAGAGTGTCAATAGAAATATATTAGCACAAACCTTATGATAGCTGACCCTTTGAATAATGGATTACCACCCAAGACATTATAGAACATGTTGAAAGTATGAACATTATTGTTATTGATGATCATTAAGTGTAATTTATCTTATGCATTTTAGTGACACTCCACTACTGGAAAAATAAAGTTTAGTGACCGAAACTAGCGACCGAAACTATTCAGTCGCTGTTAGTGACCGAAATAGCAATCAGAGAGGCATTTGCGTTCAAAATTATAATTAGTAGCTAAGTTGCCCCAGTGACCGTATTCGCGACCGAAGGGAAACGTCACTGAATACCTCAGTCGCTACTTCAGTCGCGATGCAGACATAAATTCAAAAGTGCTTTAGTGACGGAATTAGAGACCAATTTGGACTTACCGTTAGCCACCCAATTTGTTTGGGTCACATGTTATGTCGATAGCGACTGAATTTGCGACCGAGTTTATTTATTTTTCTAGAAAAATTAAGAAGTTAAATTTTTAATTTATTATAAATCATAATAAATATGTAATATTTTTAAATACTTTTATTCTTGAAAATTATTGAAATTAATGTATTAGTAATATTTTTAAATTAACAAATCAATAATTTCATTATTTTGTAAATCATAATAATTATATATTATTTTTAATTATATTTTGATGATTTCTAATAAAATTAAAAGAACAATATTTACATTATTTTATTAAGATAAATAAATTGTGGTTATCATTAGTATTTTTATTTGTGTTTTATACAAAATAATTTTTTATTTTATAAAATTATTTAAAAATTATAATAAATATATACCCCTTATATTGTAAAAATATGTCATAAACAAAATTTGTGAAATTAAGAATTTTAAAATGCTAGAAAGTTTACCAACATTTTCTTAAAAAGCGTCTGGGCTACGAAGATATTTATACTTCTTTTCACATACGGAAATATGAAATTCAAACTCATATGACAAGCTATGGTTCTAAAAGAATCATTAATAAAATTCCACATCTAGAAGCCCATTTACTCAGAAATTTAGACAAAAATGGAACTGTGATCCTCGGATCATGGGTAGAAACGGGCGATATTTTAGTGGGTAAATTAACACCTCAAATGGCAAAAGAATCCTCGTATTCCCCCGAAGATAGATTATTACGAGCTATACTTGGCATTCAGGTATCCACCTCAAAGGAAACTTGTCTAAACTTTAAAAAGTTTGAAGAAGGACTAGAACTATAGTCTTTGAAGGATGAAATACACTCATTTACATTACATCCAACTACTCATTTGAATATTTGATACAAAATATAGTATTAATATAAGTTTTTACACTACACCGAACTACTCATTTGAATGTTTGGAACAAAATATAGTATTAATATAAGTTTTAGGTGAAAATAGTTCAAAATTCAAAGTTTATTTTTTAAAATTTATTATGTTTTTAGTCTTACATAATATCATTTATAATATAATATAAAATAAAGCTTATATAAGTATACACATTCTATTTTATGTGAAAAAATAAAATTTAATCTTATATATTATATTTTAAAGATAATATATAAGAGTATAAAAATATAATAAATTTTTTAAAAAATAAACTTTGAATTTTGAACTATTTTGGCATAAAATTTATATTAATACTATATTTTGCATCAAATATTCAAATGACCACATGGTTGTAATGATTAAAGAACGTGTCATTCACTCCAAGGACCATGGTTGTAGTCCTTTCAAGCATTTTTTAAACTTCTTATTCTTTAAGAAAATATTGGTCAAATTTCTAGTGTAGTCAATGTTTAAAATTTAACACTGAACGATAAGTCAACAGTTAAAATTAGCTTTGAGGACTAATATAGTAAATTTTGAAATATAGGAGAACTCAGATCATGAACGAAAAAAATAAGGGGACTGATTTGATTGTCAAACTCTAATCTATCCGGGTCCAAAAGAAAAAAAAAGAAAAAAGAAGAAAAAAAGAAAAAGAGAAGGAAAAAATAAACAAGAAAACGTGCAAGAAAAAAAGAATAAAAAAAGCAAACATATGAAAAAATGGAAAAAAAAGAGAAAAAAAAATATAGAAAAGAAAAGAAAAAATGTATAAATAATAATAATAATAATAATAATAATAAGAAGAAGAATAAGGAAAAAAAAACAAAAAATGAATGAGAAAAAAAAGAGATAAGAAAGAAAATAAAGAAAAAATAGAGAAAAAAAAAGAAAAGAAAAGAAGAGAAAAGAAAGAAGAAGAAAAAAGGACGTAAAAAATGATGAAAAGAAAAAAAAAAGAAAAGAAGAAAAGAAGAAAAAGGAAAGAAGACATGAAAAGAAAAACAAAAAACGTGAAAAAAAGAAAGATGCAAAAAAAATGAAAAGAAGAAGAAGAAAAACAAAACGAAAAAAAGGAAAAAAAAGAGAATAAAAAAACAAAATGAAAAAAAAAGAAGAAGAAAGAACAGTAGAAGAAAAAGAAATAAAAAAGAAACGAAGCGTGAAAAAAAGAAGCAACGTGTCACTCTTAAAAAAAAGAAAAGATAGAAAGAAACGAAAAAAAAAAGAAGAAAAAAAGGAGTAGAGAAACTGTAATAATAATAATAATAATAATAATAATAATAATAATAATAATAATAATAATAATAATAATAATAATAATAATAAATAATAATAATAATAATAATAATAATAATAATAATAATAATAATAATAATAATAATAATAATAATAATAATAATAATAATAATAATAATAATAATAATAATAATAATAATAATAATAATAATAATAATAATAATAATAATAATAATAATAATAATAATAATTAATAATAATAATAATAATAATAATAATAATAATAATAATAATAATAATAATAATAATAATAATAATAATAATAATAATAATAATAATAATAATAATAATAATAATAATACGGTGCATTTAGGAATAGGAGAGTAAAGGTCTACATATCACTCTCCTTCTCTATCCTCTTCTCAGTTCTTCTTTTTTTTTCACTGCTCTTCCTCTTTTATTAGGGTTTCACCTTTTGAATCCTATCTACATTTGTTGCCGTAGCATGCACTATTCCTTCCTCTCTTCTATTTTGTATCAATGGCTCTTACAGTACTTATTTCATCTTTTTTGCTTACTCTATTTTTTCATTTCCGCACAAATCTAAGCTTTTATATATTATATTATAGTCTATTGTATTTTATAATTATTTAATATAAGTTAATGGTTTTGTCTAATTAATTAAGTGTTTTTGAATTTTGAACAATTTTAGTACAAGATGGTTTGATGTGTACGTGGATTGCAAACAACAGAGAAACCAGCTATAGTGGCCAACACATCTCATTGGACCCCTCTCTTGGTTTGTCATTTTTGTTCATGTTTAAATTGTTGCCGTATATGTTATAATATTGATACAATAAATTACTTAATTAAATATATTTAAATTTAAGTTAAAGATAATTCATTAGATAATTTAAAATTAATCATTCTTTTCTATTTTATATTTTTTTAGGCTCACAATTAAATGTAAGTAAATTTATAATTACCTTATTTGAACTAAGCTCTGAACAATAGTTTTTGTTAATTTATAAAATTTGATTTAAAAATACTTTTTCTTTGGGTACAAAATTTTTACATAAAAGTTTATTGAATATTCACATCCCCAACCTCCGCAGTCGCGTGCAAGTAGGACGGCCTATTAGATAATTTGAACGCTTTAAAAGCCCCCTATACAGAAAATATGTCAACATAAAAAAGTGGGAGGAAGAAGAAAAAAAATCCCTATTTATCATTTATTCAAAAGGAAGACTATTATTTTATTTTTCTCCACTAGTATAGTACTACTATAATTCATTAATTCCACAGAATAGACACGATTTTAATTTTTTTAAATAAAAAAGACTTATCCAAGCTAGCCCTTAGATCACGGGACACAGATTGATTAAGGAACATGAATGATATTAGAAAAAAGAGCATTGCATGTGTAAGTTTGCACTATTTTTCCCTATTAATTAATTAAGATTTAATATAATGTGTTTTATTAATTTCGGGCAGGAGTTTTTCTTCATTGTGTTAATTATAGTGTTTCATAGAAATGATAACATTAATTTGAATAATTTTTTCATTTGCTCGGTTCCATGCCACAATTATGCCTTACACACAATCTTAAACTTTTGTAAATGTACATTCAACAGGCCTTTCTAAAGGCTTGCAAAGCCACATGCCAGAGCAACTCACATATTTCGCCTCATCATACATGTAAAACAAACATTCTTGCTGAAGCCTACTACTTTTAGTGGTCCATGCAAGTCTAATTATACCTACATCGAGGTACTTGTAATACACAATATCCATGTTCCATCATCAACCTTACTTTATCTAAAGTTTAAAATCAATCATAGTAAATAAACATTAACTTGACTGTTTCAACTTCCATGCAAACACTATAATAGTATGTCTCTTGTGTGGTTGCATGAACACACTCCATTGAATACTACCAAATCATTTCATTTCATGATTATATTGTCTTACTTCTTGACGTTTCTTAATGGAGATTTCTTGTTGGTAGTTTGTATCAATGGAGATTCCTAAGAATCGAAAGTGGATGTATCAAAGGTTGGATGGTAATAAACATTGGACAAATGAGTTTAGAGAAGGAGTGTTTGAATTTGTACAGTTTGTTACTAGTCAGGACATGTTTCAAATGCAAGGAGAACAAACAAGGTGTCCCTGCAAGAAATGCAATGTAAAGTTTTCAAGTTTGTGGATGATGTGATGAGGGATCTTTATAAGGAAGGGTTCATGCCAATTTATTATTGGTGGACAAACCACGGTGAAAAGTTACCACAATTTCCTCCAATAGTGTTGCAAGGTTCATACTACGAAAGTGGTAGGCAAGGAAATAATTGAATCCTTATGAGAAAATGATCATGGATCATGCTAGACCATCAATTGGCCAATACATAGAACAACAAGGTGTAATTGAGACAGAATGCATGGAGGAAAATCCTAATCCTGAAGCTCAAAAGTTCTTTGATATGCTTGCAACTGCTCAAGCACCATTGTGGGAAAGATGCGAGCATCATTCAGAATTGTTAGCTTCTTTGGCCTGTCTTAGCTTGAAATCTGATTATAATATGTCAGAAGGGTGTTTTAATCGTATGGTTCAACTTATGGGCGACACCATGCCAAAAAACAATACTATGGTTAGTAATTTTTATCAAGCTAAGAGGTTAGTGAGAAATTGGGTCTCGGTTGTTTGAAAATTGATTGTTGCTCGAACGGATGCATGTTGTATTACAAAGAAAATACAGATAAGAGTATAACTAATTGCTTATTTTGTAAAAGTGATCGGTACTTGAAAGTTAATAGGAGAGGGATTGAAAAAAAAATTCATGTTAAAAAAATGTGGTACTTTCCACTCATTCCAAGACTAAAAAGATTGTACTCTTCAATGGCCACTGCATCTCACATGAGATGGTATAGTGAAAATCAGAGGGACCCGAATATCATGTGTCATCCATCTGATGGTGAAGCATGGAAGCATTTTGATAGAATGCATCCAGAATTTAGTCAGGACCCTAGGAATGTCAAATTGGGATTATGTTTAGATGGATTTAGTCCTTTTGGTCAATTTGGGAAGACTTACTCTTGTTGGCCGATTATCTTAACTCTATATAATCTTCCGCATGGCATGTGCATGAAGAGAAAATTTATGTTTTTAACTGTCTTAATTCCAGGTCCATTAGATCCAAGGCACAAGATTGATGTGTACTTGCAACACTGATAGATGACTTATGCACCTTATGGAATGATGGCATACCAACTTTTGATGTGTCATTGAAGCAGAATTTTTTGATGAAGGCTACTTTGATGTGGACAATCAATGACTTCCCGGCTTATGGGATGTTGTCAGGTTGGACAACTACTGGCAGACTTGGTTGTCCCATATGTATGGAACGATCAAAGGCATTCACAACTTTAAATTTTCACAAGGTCTGTTATTTTGATTGTCATCGCCAATTTCTTCCGCTTAATCATGCATATAGGAGGAATAAAAAGTCATTCAAGAAGGGTCACGTTGAGACCTCACCCCTTCCTCCACGTTTGTCTAGTCTTGACGTTTGGAATAGAGTTGCACATTTACGGCTCTGCCTTGAGTCGCAAGAAGAAAAAGATTTTCCTGGTTATGGTGTTGAACATAATTGGAAGAAACAAAGTATATTTTGGTTGTTACCATATTGGAAAACCCAGCTTTTGCATCATAACATTGATGTCACGCACACACAGAAAAATGTGTTTATGAATGTCTTTAACATTGTGATAGACATCAATGGCAAAAGTAAGGATACACACAATGCTCGAATAGATTTAACAGAAATATGTAATCGGAAGGAGCTTGAGCTAGTAGATGTTGGTCGTGGCAAGTTCTTTAAACCAAAGGCAGCTTATGCAATGACCAAATTCGAGAGACTCGCTGTTGTTAAATGGGTCAAAGAACTAAAGTTACCAGATGGCTATGCCTCCAATTTAGGTCGGTGTGTGGATCTTAACAAGGGAAAAATTAATGGAATGAAAAGTCATGATTGTCATGTTTTCATGCAACGGTTGCTTCCAATTGCATTTAACTCATTACCAAAACCTATTTGGAAACCACTTGTTGAACTTAGCCAATTTTTCAAAGAACTAACTTCAACAACTTTAAATGTTGAACAACTAAGAATTATGGAAAATAACATACCAATGTTGTTGTGTATGTTAGAACAAATATTCCCACCAAGCTTCTTTGATTCAATGGAGCATCTTCCAGTTCATTTACCTTATGAGGCAAGACTTGGTGGTCCAGTTCAATATCGTTGGATGTATCTTTTCGAGAGGTATAAAATGAGTAATCATTTATACACCATTGTATTATATACATATAGTCATTTTTAAAAATACTTATTCATATTAATTTTAGGATTTTACACTCCCTCAAAAATAAAGTCAAGAATAAAGCTAGAGTTGAGGGATCGATTTGTGAAGCGTACTTAGTGGAGGAGACATCTACCTTTGTCTCGTTTTACTATCCTGATCAAATTGCAACAAGAAGGACTAGGATGCCTCAAAATGTTGATGCGGATGAAGGTTCTTCATCTTCTCCTCCTATATCAGTTTTCAATTACCCAGGAAGAGCGAGTGGTAAATCCAAAACATATTTTTTGGACCAAGTTGATCTTCATGTTGCTCACTTGTACGCTCTTCAAAATTGTCCAGAGGTTGAGTCATATTTAAAGTAAGATGATTTTAATACTTTTATAACTCTAATTAATATTTTAATGATGTTATGTTTTTTACGTCGAGTAATTTGTTTTCTCTTTTCCAATATTTATGAGAATTTTTTGAGGGAGTTGAATCCCACTACTTCGGATGCTCAACTTAACCAAGACATTTTATCCAACTTTCCTACATGGTTCAAGCAATATGTAGGTTAACACCTTATATATTATTGAAATAACATTTCTTCCATAATGACACAGTGTTATATATGGTGTTAATTGTTAAATTTTTTAGGTTCTAAATCCATAAAATAATATTCAAGATTCAATATTGGTTAATTTGGCATGGGGACCTAAGAGAAAAGTTGAATCATGGCCTATCTACATTATAAATGGATACAAATTTCAAATAGTTAGCTGGAATGAAGGCATGAATTCTTCTAATTATGATGTTCATGTACGAGGAACTGATGGCCAACTAGAATATGATTTTTAAGGAATGTTGTCTGATATTATTCAATTGGAGTATATTGGCATCCCATTGATGAAGTTAGTTCTATTCAAGTGTGATTGGTTTGATAATACTCCTTATATAGGGACACGAGTAGATAAAAAGTATGAGATTGTTGAAGTAAGACAATGAAAAAGATATACTAAAGCATATAACCCATTCATATTTGCACAACAAGCAGAACAAGTTTATTACACAACATATCCCGAGGGACATCGAGGATGGTTAGCCGTAATGAAGACAAAAGCCCACAACAGAATCACTGACAATATAGTAAGTGAAACTAAGCAAGAGGCTCCATACCAAGATGATGAGCTTGTAGGGCTTCAAGAAGTGTTGGAACTTGACCTTGATGTCATTAATGAATCTCTTACGGATGTTGATGGAGGTGGAGAAGAGATAGATGCAGATTTACTCAAACAACTAGACTTGGTTGAACCAGACGAGGATGAATGCATGTTAAGTGAGAATGACATTGAGAGTGATTTTGATTATACAAATACTTCTTAGGTAATTCATACATTAAAGTTGATTGCATGTCTTATGTTCATTGTGTATATGTATGTGTGTATTTTTACATTTGTATGACTGTGGTTTGTAATAATTATTACTTTTACTCTTGTAGTGAATATGAAAAAGAAGATAAGTGACCTATTTTGGTGTAGAAAAAATGTTTATGTAAGTTTTCATTAACAACTTGGATTTATTTGTTTACTAAAGTGTATTGCTTGTGGTACTTCATTTTTTTATTTATTTGTTCTTAAATATCATATGTGTGTGTGTGTTTAACAAAATCAAACACGCAGATGGCAGACAGAGGTAGAGGTGGTGGTCGTAGAATATTTAATCGTGGTAGAAGACGTAGTCTTAGTTTGGGAGCTCCAATTACCACCAACCCTTCCACCTCATCCATTCACATATCAACCTCAGAGTCAATGATTCATGTTGTTGCACCGACTCCAAACACACTTCTTACAGCTTAAGACCAACCAAATCCTACCTTTGTAAGGGAGTCAATTCCCACTACCCCTATTAGAGATGCTTCACCTTCAGCACCAGATGATTCTCTTACACCTGAGTACCCACCAGATCCAAATTGTGAACATATTATTGATCAGAGGCCTTTCATTCGTGCATATAAAGGAGAGTAAGTGCATTTTATTTAACTATTATTTTTTCTTAAAATGTTTTTTAAATATGGTATTGACAATGTCTTTATACATAGGTTTCAACCAACATATGGGTGTTCTAATATCATATCAAATATCATTAGGGCAAAATTTGATGAACCAGCTGCAAGTTGGTTGACGGTGTCAGTTGACCTTCGTGATAGGTTGTTTGGAGAGTTTAAGGTAACTTGATTTGTGGTTTAATTTAAAATGTATTGTTTCTTGTATCATTTCTAATTTAGTTCTTGTTTCCTATTTTATTCAGAAATAGTATAGGTGGCATCCACAAGAAGAGTGAGCCATTAGAGCTATTTTTGAGACAAAAGGTTCACGCATTTTGAAAAGTGCAATGAACAAGATCAGGAATGGTCAAGATAAAGGAAAGTGGATTACGACCAATGTTCGAGCAGCCTTGGATGAACATTGAGGTTCTACAGATTTCCTAAACAAGAGCTCCATCGCCAAGGTGAATCGATCTGTTGATAGAGGAGCCTCAGCATACTGTGGTGGTTCCATATCTACTGTAGCTCACTTTGAAAAGTTGGTAATTTCACTTTGTGTGTGTGTATGTGTATGTGTGTGTGTACCTCATTGATTTTCAATTCAATGTAATTAGTTAAATGTTTTATAGTTTTAACTTTTTAAATTTATGTAGTCAAAGGAGTTTCAAAGACCACCAACTTTTTGGGAGGTGATGGAGAAAACTAAGAAATTGAAGTCGGGAGAATGGGTCAATGACAAGTCACGCAAATTTGCTTTAAGTTGCTTTTTCTAATCATATCACTTTATTTGATATATAGTGGCTGATATTATAAATGAACTCTTACCTTTGGTTAATATCTCTTGAACCTATTTACACATCTTCATTTGTTTTTCTTTAGCTAGTGTTAAATGTTTGTGATTGGCTAGTATAACTTTGAAGCCTACTATAGTATATTAAAGTCAATTTTTTCATGTATTAGTGGTGATTTTCTTGAATATTAATCCTTATGTGTCTACACATTTAACAATTTTTCTTCGTACCTCACTTTATATTGAAGGAAAAATATCAACATCGTCGAAATGAAATCTTACAACATTCGACAGAGGAAGACACATCTACACAGGATTTCCCTAACACTGCTACTTCTGTTAATGATAATGAAATATATTTGAATGTTGTTGGAGGTCCAAATTACAAGGGGAACGTGTACGGGCTAGGTACTTTAAGCAAAAAGTTTAGTTGCTCAAAATCAACTCCATCTACTTTTATTGCTCTTGTGGAAGACCAAATAGAGGAAATGCGTGAGACAATTAATAAATTGAATGCTGAGCTTTTGGCAAAGGCAAATAAGGAGAAGACACTTGAGGAAAAGATATTGCAGCTGATGGAGAATCATGACCACCAAAGTCAGGAGATGCGACAACAGATGCAAGAACAAAATGAGCAAATTCGTCAACAAAATGAGCAAATGCAGCGCATATTACAACACTTGCATATTCAGTCTATCATGCCAACTCCTAGTCTATCGGCTACCATAGCAGATGGAACTGAGCACCATGTTAATGATGCTCAGGTTGATCGTCCTCATGACATGGGAAATGATCGTTGACTCTTGGTTATTATTTATTTTAGTTTGATTATGCCACGTTAGTTATGAATTTGAACTTATTAAACTTTTACATTGCATTTGATTAAACTTTGAGGATTTAGCGACTAACACTTTTAGCGACCGATTTGATGATTTAGCGACTGAATTTGTCAGTCGCTAAATCACAATTTGTAGTAGTGCTCTGAGCTCAATTATGATATGTTTTTGATTACCTGTTCTCTATATTTGCATGAATGTTTGTGTTAGAGTAATGTTAACAGGTTTTGTCTTGAATGAAGACATTATGTTGGACCAATTATGTATTCCTAACTAATGGTCATATTAAGGAAAAGACTAATTTGTAGTACATGGAAGGGGCTATGTCGATTAGATGATGCACAATTGTCATGGCTCAAATTAATTCATATCCTTAATCATGAAATTATATATGATGTACCCAATGTATAGAACAATTTAGTCATTTTTTTAATGCGCATTATGTTAGTTTAATCTATTTATTTATTTAGTTCATAATGTTTAGTAATGTCACACGAGTCAAGTGGGAGAATGTTAGAATTAATGTCTCATGTGAGAGACATGTGACTTATATAGGGACTAATAAATAAATAATTAATAATTAAGGACTAAACTGTAATTGGGTTAAATAGGAGAAGTTTCTGAAGGTAACTGCTACTTGGTGGGAATAGTGATTATAAAAGGGGGTTAATACCCACTAACGTGAAATGAGGTCCCCCTCCTGACATAAAAGTTATCTCTCATCTATAGCCATCACAACCGTAGAGAGGTAGAAAAAATAGTCTAAGGAAGTGAAATTTTGTTTCTCTCCTCTTTCAAGGAAATCAAAGTACACCGGAGAGAAGTCTTTCTGTGGAGAAAAGTATGCATTATCTATTTATTTATTGTTAGTGAGAATCATAAGTTTCAAGATCCTGTTGATTTTCTATAATTGATAATCTAGGAAACCCCTTAAGAATTTTTACACAACATGCATGCAATAATACAACTATATATATCTCATCTCTTTGCTAGTTATGATTATTGTCTAATAATGTAATAAATCATTATTAAAATTATTCATCTTGTTTGTTGGGTAATTATACAAGACGCAAATATATATAAAAAGAAGAGAAAGAGTGTGGGAATATGAATAATTTGATATATAAAAGATAAGTAGTAAGAAAATATTCTAGAAATATGTTATAAATAAATAACTCAAAAAATACGTACTTAACATTTTGAGTGTTTGCATAATCCAAAATAAAGAAAACCAGAAATTCCATTTATATAGCTTAATTGTTAGACAACTAAAAGAAAGATAAAAAGAAAAGAGATGAAAGCTTTGGAATAAGATAATGTAATGAAGAAGGATTAAGAAAAAAAAATCGAAAAAAATGTAAAAAAAACATATATAAAAACAATAGAGAAAAAAGATTATCCATTAATATAAAATATTTTTATATTTTTATTCAATCACGATTTATATGTATGACAAATTTGTTGATGTTTATGATAATTATTTTAAAAATTATATTAATAACGAATTATGATTTTTATGATAAGTTTGTTTTATCCTGTCATGATCATTCAACCCAAAATAATATAACTCTTAAAAAAAAGTGTAACAATTTGAAGAATAAAGAGAAAAACAGAAAGGTCTTTTGGATCTCCCAATCAGAATTAATAAATACGTGTGTGTCAGAAATCAGAATAAAAGTCAGTAAGATATTTTTTTAAAAGAAAACTGAAGTCAGCTAGATATAAGAAATATAGTAAGAAAAGTCACATAAATATATAATGGGTTATTCTATCAAATGTGCAACACTAGCCATGCAACTAGTTATTTATAATTAGAAAATGGCCCAACAAATTAGATCCAACTCATTTTGAATAGCAAAAGTAAATTATGCTGGTTATATTAATATGTAAATTTGTTAAATACCAAAATAAATATGTAAATTTGTTTGCAAAAAATTACTATATTACTTATAAATGATTATTGATTAAATTCTCGTATTTAAATTGATAACGGCTAAATGTTTTAAGAGAAAAAATCATATTAATAACGAATTTTTATGGTAAGTTTGTTTTATCCTGATCATTAAACTTAAAAAATATAACTCTTAAAAAAATGGTAACAATTTGAAGAATAAAGAGAAAAACAGAAAAGGTCTTTTGGATCTCCGAATCAAATGTGTTTGCTTTCTCAATTTGTTTCAATTTTTATTAAGTTGTTGGATTTTTTTATCACGACTTTTACACGCATTGGGTTTTAAGTACTTGGGATGAAAATAAATTCTAGGTTATACATTTATATATAAATTATCAAGATTTAACATTGATCATTTATATATAAAAAACGTCGCATATAAACATAATACAAATAAAATGATCATATATACATATAGCACAAACACACAACTTTAATAAAATAATTTAATATCATTGTGGCTTAGAATGAACAGAAATCAATAGCCGGAGCCTTGAATAATTTTCGGAAGGATACAAATTTGAACACAAATATTATTTCTAATTTATTTTATCCAGCAAAAAGAGAGACTTCTATAAAAATATGATAACGGAGATAAAGTTTAATTTATGACGTCACTAAAGACCAAGGCAGAAAATTTCTAAAAGGTTACACTTACAGAAGCTAAATAAGTAAAGAACTACACTTTTTTGTTTACATTATTTGATTCATATCAATACTTATTTTACATAAATGTACATTGGGCCTCTTACTTATTGATGGAGAAAGCTAACGAATTTGTCCTCTTATCCTACTCAAAATAACCATCCTTGCCTCTTAAAAAAGAAATGATTAAGATTTAGAATGCAACCATAATTTTACAATTTAATTAGGCAAAGTAAAGAAGACTGATATTGCATGTGATTTAGTTGCCAATGAGTAGGGGTCACAAAGACATGGGTCCCGAGAAAAATATAAAAGGAGCTGGTAAAAAGTTAGGACTCTTTTTCCTTTGGCCATATATGATAAATAATGAGTTCGGAAAAAAGTAATGAAAATTGTAAAAAGAGATTCGGTTACAATTTTGTTTAATTATGAGTTTTGTTTTGACATAAAGCTCAAACTAGATGCTTTTCAAATTAAAATTGCTTAAAGAACATAAATAACTTAATGTTTGATAATTATTAACGTGTTTTCAATTAACAAAGTCAGGTATGGATTAACAAATCTTCTAACTGAATACTACCTCAAATCTAATGATGAAGAATTCCTTAGCCATAAACAACTCTCTACCCTGAACCCAACACTTAGATTGGGTATAGCGCAAAATAAGCACATTTCATCCTACCTTAGAAGGAACGTTCCAATCTACAAGATATAAAACATCATTACTAAACATCGTTATAATTCTCAGAGTTCAAATTGGACGGGTTTTCTTTGAAGTTATTGAGAGTGTGTTAAGGCAAAGAGACGAATAAGACTAAAACGAAAAGAGAAAGAGAGAAAGGATCTTGCATGCAGCCATGAAAAGTACTTAGAGGACTACTAGACTCCATGCATGTTGGAGAAGCATACAAAACCAAACTCCTTACTCTCACATAACTTCTTGCCACATGAACTAAACAAATTTCATAGTTATTTGTTAGTAACTCCGTTATTAATGTTCTTTCCATGAAACTTTGATGGCGATGTAACTAATAAAGAACTACAAGAATGTTTCTAAACTGTCGCTTGAAATTTTCTCAAGTCATGAATTGTTTTCCTTTGATCTGAACCTTTCCAACTTGAGAATCATCATTTTATGAACACCAATTGATATCAAGAAAGAAACAAATAAGAAGAAAATTAAATGTGTATGAATTACATTAAGTGTGTACATAATATATATGAATACAACAATTGGAAAGGATTTGTGAAACTTAGTTCCCAAGATAAAAATTAGTTCAAAGTCAAATATTATATCAAAATCAGATAAGATAACTTCCTAAGATATACAAAAACTATAGTACATAGAATGTAACCAATACGTATTTTATTTTCTCCTTTATCTCTTTCTTGGTATCATGGTGTTCAAAAAATATGGATACAACAGAGGTCAATTGGGAAGGATTTGTGAAACTAACTTCCTAAGATAAGAATTAATTTAAATTCAAATATCACATCAGATAACTTCCAAAGATATATATAAAAAAAACTAGTGCAAATACAGATTTGATTAGATACTAAAATTCGTAATTGCTCTCTCAGTTTAGCTTTTTTCCTAATTAATTTGTACACCTTCATTCAAACAAATTTGGAACCAAATAGCATAACTCTTGAAAATAAATTTAACCTCATAAGATTAGTTGAGTATTAACTATGTGAGCAAAGATAGAGAATTAAAAAATAAATAAAAGATAGAAGTAATATATAAATAAATATAAGTCAACGATTGATTAACAGAATCATTGTTCGTACAGCTGAAAAAAAGTTGTATAGTATTTTCTTACTTAAATGTACAAACATATATAGGGACAAAAATATATATCTTCAGCGAGAAAAATTGAATGTAAGAATTATAAATCTAATCATATAACATTATACATAGATTATTCAAATTAAAAGTTAATTAGTAATTAAATAATTAATAACAAAAAATAGTATGTATTTGCTTTTTATTTTTTACTATTTAAATATGATATAATATTATTATATATTTCTTATTTTCATTTCTTACGGGAGTTTCCATTTGATACTTTATATACATATGGAATATGAGATGGCCTTTTTTACAAGAGAGTGACAAAAATAAACATAAAATATTAGATCTTATCTAAGATTAATAAAACACAAAAGTCATAAGTCATCTAATATGAATTTTTTAAATAGTCACGTGACAAAATATTAATTATCTAATATGATTCAAATTTATTTTTTTTACTATTGTTAAAAATGATCCTCTCAAAAGTTGAGTTAGCATAATAATAATCAACTTTTCCCTTTAGTATATCTTTGATTTTCTGATATATCTATTAGTTATGCAACAGCCATCTAATCTACTCAATAAAAAGAATGTTATCGTGGGACTTCTTCTTTTTTTTTAATTGAAATGTGTTTTTTTTTCTTATGATAGGAGTTACCACCCCGATATGTTTCATCACTCACCGACATTAAATTTAATGAAATCGTGACATGAGATCTTATCATTAAACATATAATTTAGTGTGAGGTTTATTGATGTTAAATTAAGTGAAAATGAGACACATGATCTAATCATTAAATTGCTATTAATGAAATATATTAAGGTAACACCTAAAAAAAGAAACACAAGATGTCATTTGGTATGACACCTTTTATATCTTATGTGACAAAAATCATCCATAATAAAAGTAAATAATTTTGTAAAATATTCAGTTTGATAATTAATTTTATGAAATAACTGATTTTGATAATAAAAAAAAAGTCTTACCATGGTAATACCAAAACCAAGATATGTGACATTGTTGAGGTTGATAACACTCACAATCACATAACAGAGGAAAAAGAATCACAAATTAGTAAATATCTGTAACTAATTAATTGATAATTTATAATTTCAAGAACCTTTATTGTTTAGTAAATATCCTTAATTAATTTGACCGATTCTTATTGTTTTAGGAACTAAATTGGCAATTTCCTCATTACTACTATTACTTAAGTAAAACTATAACAGATGAGATATGGTTAAATTTGCTTCTCTTTCTTTTTAACTTGTCGCTTATTTAACTACAAATCATATAGTTATAGTTTGGTTGTTTTTGAATAGAGAAAAACTGAGATCAAATTTTCAAATTAAAATTTTGTGAGTCTTATATCTTTATTATACACTACTTTAATTCAAATATTTTTTTTATCAATTATCTTATCTTCTTTTTCATTACACACAACCAAACCATAACTTAAGGATTTTACAGACATGTTTAAGTTATATAATATTTTTAAAATCGTTTTTGTGTTTTATAAATCAATTAGCTCACAAGCATAATGCTTATGCCATTAGAGTAGATACTTTTTATTATTTAAA
Source organism: Glycine max (assembly GCF_000004515.6). Lineage (NCBI taxonomy): Eukaryota > Viridiplantae > Streptophyta > Magnoliopsida > Fabales > Fabaceae > Glycine > Glycine max. The sequence continues at coordinate 34,214,848 of NC_038248.2, read as the reverse complement.
TTAAGCTTATCAAACATCATGTGAAGTTGGACGACCTCACTGCACAGTAAAATGCTTGGCTACTAGTTAAATAACTTAGAGATGGACGCATGAAAACACCCTCCTAGGATTCGAGGTCTTAATGGGCAAAAGATGACAAACAAAATCGATTGGAACTAAGTTTTTTCTGTCAACGTGAACCTGTGTTTTGATTATTTACGACTTATGCCAGGTAAGTTCCAAATCAAAAGCTGCTTTCGCTGGTCACGACCAAATTGACAACCTGGGTTTCATCGGTTTGTTTGCGACCAAAATGATAGTTCAAATTATGTTTGAATTAAGGTGATCTTTTCCTCTGTTGCTTTTGATTAACACTATTTTTATTAGTAAGATGCCGGTTACGACATTTTTCATTCTTTGCTACCATTTGAATAATGAAAAATAATTTAAAAAACTCATGTATTCATGTAAGGCGTGGTGTAGTCCCCACGTAACTTGGTTTATAAGTAGTTCACTGTTTGGAAACTCTACAGTGTTATTTCATCCGGAAAGGAGGGAAAAGAGGACAAGAAATGAGGACAAAGCTAATATTCAAATGAGGAAGTTTCAAGGCATTAGAACACTTATCATTTCAAGAACCAGAAGAAGCTTTATTATGTCTTTGTAATAAGACAACTCGAGAAGTTCTACGGGGACAGAAGCTTAGCGCAGAAACCTATGCCATCAGACTCACTAAGCTCTCAAGAGCATCTTTAATTCTTGTGAGACTATACTGTTAAATAGGAAAAAAAAAATGGATAAAGGCTAATTAGTATTGGAAAAGATCTTCTTGATAAATTAAAAATGATTTTTTTCTCTTATAATTATTATATTTAATATTATTAGTGAATCATAATTTTCAATAAATACTTTGTATTTATTGATTCTTTAATCACATTGACAAGTCTAGAAAAGAATTAAAATTACTTTAAAAAATATAATGTCTAATGTATTAAAATATTAAATATTTTAATTTTCAACAAGTATCATAATGATATTCATAATAGTTTTTTAAGAAAAATTAGTAATTTCCATTTGTTATTTTAGGAATAATTACCCGAAACTATTATGAAATTAATGGTAATTAGATCTAAATTTTAATATTATAACTTGTGTATTGTATATTATAAATATTTATTTTTGAATAACAAAATATTTTAATATATAAATTATATTATAATTAAAATTTATATTATTGTTTACAGAAATTTTGTTTTAGATCTATAATGAATACTTTAAATTTTAATATAAAATTATTTTTAATTATTGATATTTTTTAAATCATTGAAATTCAGTTTAGAATAAAAATAAAAGAAATATAATTTGAGATATTTAAGAGAATTTTTTCTTCTTAATTACAAGAATAATGTGTGTAATACATCTGGAAAGGAGAACAGAAAATATTGAAAGCATATAATTATTTTTTTTTAAAAAAGAATGAGTTTTACTCTCCTAATAAAATAGTAGTATTGAATTTGATTGCCATGGTATATATTTTTAGGGAGGATCAAGAATTTTAAATGTGATTAATTTCTGTTCAAAGGATTGAAATTGAAACTTGTGAAAATATTTTGGAATCTTACCAATAAAAACCAAAGACCCAAATTATGGTAATTAAAAAATTATGATAAAAGAGAAAAAAATAATTTCAAAGACTTGTTTAGTCAAAGGAAAACTGAAAAGATGGGAAAAATAAAGGAATCCAAATTTAACTACTACGTAGTTGATTTGCCAAAAAAAAAAAAACCATCCGAAAACTACTGATTTTGAAAGACCCTATTGGATGATTATTAGGTATGAATGATTAATAGAGAATTAGAGAGTCGGTGTCAGAGGCTATATAAATTGCTGGTCTGCATTGTGTAATCCAATCAAACAAGTAACTTATCTTCACCTGTGAATCTGCTTCATTTTGGATACATTTTTCTTTTTTGCACAAGAGTACTACTATCTACAATACCATTGCGAAAGTGACACTAACTTATTATGTCACAATATCAATTTTAAATCTCAATTTTAATTTTCTGCAAAGCTCAATTTATAGCAGAACTACTATGCATTGTGCTGATGAGGTGTTAAGCAGATAATATATTACCTCTCTCATGCGCAAGTTGCTATCTAGTACGTAGGTGAAGGTCAATTTCATTGAGTAAAGCCAAATTGATGGGTTTCTCTGTCTTCTTCTCTCAAACTTTACATGCAACTAATTGGTTCCTGTGTCTAATATCTTCTCCACAATGTTAGCAATATCTGCATGGGACTAGAGAAATATTATATATATAATGCGGATAAGTAGATGACACTTTACTCTCTTATTTCAAGGGAGCCAAATTGGTATTATCGCACTTATTGATTCCCTTGGTCTCTCCTTTTGTCAAGAACAAAGTATTTTCTTTGATGGAGGGAGATCAACATGGCTCTAATTACTCTTTTCCACCTGGCTTTAGATTCCACCCTTCCGATGAAGAACTCATAGTTCATTACTTGGAAAACAAAGTCAGTTCACGTCCACTTCCAGCTTGCATTATTGCTGAAATTGATCTCTATAAGTATAACCCGTGGGAGCTACCGAGTTTGTCCTTTGCCATGCACTCGTTGTGTTTACTAAGTCTTGTTTGAGTTTATACAGTTGAGAAAAATGAATCTTTTTTTATGTTGTTGTTGTTGTGAATGTGCAGATAAGTCCTTGTTTGGAGAGGAAGAATGGTATTTCTTTAGCCCGAGAGACAGGAAGTACCCGAATGGATTGAGGCCAAACAGGGCTGCAGCCTCAGGATACTGGAAGGCAACTGGAACTGACAAGCCAATTCTTTCTTCTTGCGGATCGAGGCGCATAGGTGTGAAGAAAGCTCTGGTGTTTTATTCAGGTCGACCTCCTAAGGGTGCTAAGACAGATTGGATCATGAATGAGTATAGGTTGGTTGACACAACCATCAAATCCTCAAGGCTAAAAGGCTCCATGAGAGTAAGTGTTCTTGTAAATAAACATTATGGTTCCTTGGGGGAGAAAATAACTAGTTTAACATAACAGGATATTTATAGTCATTCCGTTTTGTTTCATAGTTCTTAAGAGCAGCTTTAAACCACCTCATCAAATACATGATTACTAGGAACTTAAAATCTATTGAATAAAGAAATGCAGCATATAACAGTTTAAATAAAACAAATATCTGCACAAATTTTTCCACCGAGTTCAATACTTGATGGTCCTGCTAAGGGTCGGATTGGTGCCCCTATTAAAAGGGAGAAAAAAGAATTCATGATTAAAAATCTCACTCCCAATTTTAATGATATATCAAACTTAAACAGTTTTTTTAAAATAAAAAATTTTAACATAAAAAATTAACTTCAACTTCATGGATAGAATTTTGGTATTTCTCCCTTCACCATTCTACTAAAAACTCATGACAAAGCCAATTGAACAGCGTAGTAAAGTATAATATAGATTCCATTGATGAACAGCATGGACCGGGCAACTTCTCTAAGGTATGAATTTAGAATTCAGTTTTGTTCACGTAAATTAGATTTATGGTTACTAAAATTCTATATATTAATGTGAGACACACCAATCATTTTATACCAAGAAAAGATAATATAGGATTTTGTTTGTACTAGGCAACGTGCTACGTCTATTCACACTATTTTCATATGTGCTTCTGAATATGTGATCCCCTAGTTCATAATACATGAACTCGATGCAATAATAAGGATACCTCTTGCTGTCACAGTTGGATGACTGGGTACTATGCCGGGTTCGATATAAAGGCTACTCTCAGAAGAATTCATGTGAAAATCAAGAGAGTCCTAGTGAACTAAACTTGTCAGCAAAACTACTGAGGAGTGAAGAAAACCCAACAAAAATGAACTGTCGGGCTGACATGATCCCTGATTATCAATATAAAGACTATCAAATCATAGCCTCTATTCTTGTTGGTGGACCTATTCCTCCCATTGAAAGCATGCCAAATCTGAGCTTTAAGGGTTGCAAAGGCAACAATGTAGTTTCAGATTATGAAGATGGTTTCACTAAAGGGAATTCTCAAACGACAATTCCTTCATTGGAAAGTTACTTCAACCCACTGACAAGAAAATCCAATGAAGATGAACAGTATGGAAATCTCATTTCTTTCAACAGGAAGTTCAACACTGATAACAGAATGGACGGATCTACTAGCAAAGTGTTGAACAGTAGAGAATTGAATTGCTACAACCAAAACCATTCTCAAGATGACATTTTCAATGGGAACCCACCAGATCCTACCATCAATTTTCAAGAGCTAAACGAATTAGACTTTTCAGGAAGGTACCATCAGTGATGAAGGTATTTATTATAAGACAGTCAACGTCCCTTTACTTCACAGGTAGATTTTCATGGATTATACAACTTAAGACGTAGGAGAAACCTGAAGGATAATGGGCCCTATTCCGGCGAATTATTGCTGTATTTCTTTATGCATAGTCAACATGGGGCAATAGCTACATATAGAAGTTTCCATGCATTCATGAAATTCCTTGTAAACAATGCCCCGGCCAACTAGCTTCTTGAGCGTGCCCTGTGTCAGTTCAACTAGAACTTTATCCTACCTAGTAATTATAACGTGTAGATACAATTTGTATTCTGTATTTCTGCAACTTACAGGAGTTACGTGTTATTTGAAAGTCATATTGAAGTACTAAGCCAAACACTTCAGCGATGAATCAGCATAAATCATCATGAACTTCAAGTAAATGCATATATATGTGGACATCAAAACTTTTACGTTGCACTTTGCACCGTGTGTTTCAGCCATTGTTTTAACATTAACGGTAGATTGAGCTAATACTTAATAATGAAAAGTTGTTTTTGAGAGGTTATGGGAGAATGGAGTTAAAAGACAGACGTGCCCCAAACATCAATCTTCTAACTAGTATACAGAGACTTTCAGTCAAAGAGAAATAGTAGGCAAGATTTATAGAAAAGACATATCAAAGTGGCCATTAATACATCAAAGGATTACAAAGCACATTGGTATAATATATGTTGCCATTATCCAGCAGCTGAACCATGATGTAATATTGGAAAATTACACTGAAAGCCCTCAGATAGCGCAAGGATGTAATACCATATTACAAACGGACACCAGTACATCAAGGGAAAGAATTCAATATCAAGTCACCTCAGAGCACTGAAATAAAGAGAAGATGTTGTGTTAACCAGGAGAAGAAAGAAAGAGGGCAGAATTAGCATAAAATAAATAAATATCAACACTCATGGCATGTTTTGTTATGATGAATAAAATAGTAGCTGATATTTAATGTATCAGAGATGTCATCTTCACAACCAATGAATACCAATCATACAATTAAAGCAGAAAAAGACCATGCTTGCAGACACAAGTAATATGGCTTATTCCTGTTAATTGGCTTTAAAACAACTAAATAAAGTACATCCAATGTCCCACCATCATAATAACATGATCAATTATACGCATGTAACAGAATTTATCATACAACTCAGCAAATTGAAGTAGCAAAGGCTTTCCTATATAATAGTGCAAAGCACATGATGATAATGAGACTAGTATTACTGCTGCAATCAATGTCAAAGCACTTCACAATTCATTCAAATATAGGGTGCCACGAAACACAAAGGGCACAAAAACGGGTATCTAGGCCAGTACATGTTACAAAATCTAGATAGATGACCTCACTTAGTAGTGTGCCAAAAAGCAGTCACGATAAGTAGTCTTGTAAAGTACACAAATGAGCAGTGGTATTTCATGTAAGAAATCAAGCAGCTGTTTGCAGAGTTCAATAGTAAAAGCAAATTAATAACAGAGAAAGTAAATTTTGGACAACATAAGCAAATGTTTTTGTCACCGACAATGTTTCAATTAGAAGGCTCGGAATTAGGGATATGACAATGAACTTACTTGTATAAATACAAAACGATTCCAAGAAGAACACAGAGCAGAACGATGTCGATGCAGAAATTTCGACTAGACCTTATCTGTAGAGGAAACAAAAATTGAAATTCAATGTAAACTTGCAAATTTCCGCAGAAAGGAGGACAGTGCAATTAATCACGTCAATTACCTCGGTGAGAGTTTTCTTCAGCCTTACGTTAGTGTTTCTCACATCAGCTGCTGCCCTATCCACCTGTATAATCAGGTCACGCATGGTATTATTTTGTGAAAACTATCTATCTGAACATAGAAAAGCAAGACTGAATAAATAACTATTTTACCTTTCTGTCAATTTCATCCATTAAAGGAACTTGCCGATCAATTTCCTGAGCATAGTTGGGGGGAAGGGAAATATGAGAAAATGATTATTCTCTTGAAATCCAACATGTTTCAACAAAACTCCTAAACCGAGCTAGATGCACAACACAACAAACCTCATTCATATCCTGTGCCAGATCCTTCAAGGTTTCCAGTCCCTCTGATATGATATCAAGTCCTTCATCCTGTACAAATAAAAATTTAAATCATCTTAAGACTGTAGATCAGCCAGTGGCAAAATACCATAAAATGATTATAAACCTAATTTAGAAATTAACAGACAAGGTAATTGAAATACTCAAGAAATCTTGCTTACCTGTTTCGTCCTGCGCATCTCATACTCTTGTCGGAACTGACTGGATTCTTCACTTTGCTGGAAATAATCACTGTCAAGATGCCCCTCTGAGGTTGGGAACGAAAGAGACAATCAGTATTGAAACTTAATTCAAATGCTGCTATTAAATGCATTTAGTATAAGCAACGCCGATGACCTGATGAATCAAACTTGATATGCGGCTGAGATGAGGTAGCAGTCCATCCTGCAGTTTGAACAGCAGCACCAGAAATACCATCTGGTATTGCTTGGATTCTCTCTGGCAATGCCAGAACAAGATCCTGACGTATGGCCATATCCTCTTTTGTGAGACCTTTAACCTGTTATTGATAGTATTAGATTTTGAAACGCAACCAAAACCTTTCTTCCATTATTGCTAATCGAAGATAGCATAGACCCCAAGAAACAAAGCAAACTGAAGCATACTAAAACCTTCCCTCTTTTGAAAATATATTTAAATAGCATTGGTTTTTATTTAAATATACTAAAGCATAGCCTTGTTTGTTTTTATTTTTATCCATTGATTTCTTGCTGAAACATACACCAGTAGAAGGTGGGCCATTGGGCACATTTGAAAGGTTTCTGAAACACAATATCTAGTTTTAGCCAACCCTCTACAAGTGACAAAGGGACTCTAGTGAAAACAAACCATCAAAAGAATGGAACATGTTTTTAAAGCAGGTTAAATGAAATGAAACCAGCAGACAAATTATTCAAGTCCATGATCACAGTCATCTCTTGTGTGAAAAGTCATTCCTTCTAATGACATAAAAAACATAAAAATTCATTATGGTTTAAACAATGATCACTTAGAATTGGTTTTCTTTCTGTTGTACATGCCTCGTATTTTATGGGCAAGACAAAGTAAGAGTGCAGTATAAGGGTACCTGTTGTTGGGTTAGGAAGTGGGTTGGGTATGGGGGCAAAGCCTCCGCACACATTAAAATAATATACGCGGTTTAAGATAATGTAGGGGTATATTACAATATAATTCATTGTTTATAAAAAAGAAAAAGAGATAGTCATTCCGAGGACACATTTGTCGAACTTCCTTAAATCTCTTGTTCTAGTGTAAGAACTCTCTTGATAGAACAATGATATGTGGACATTCCATTATTATAAAGTCAATGTGTCACTCATCATATTCCTTATTATATTTAAACGTCTCTTTTTTCTCTCAAGATGTGCAGTGTTCATGCATTTTTTTTTTTTTGTATAGGAAGACAATCAGTGATTGTCTTAGTGTACGCGAAAGAAAGATTAATAAAGGTGTTCTTAATAGGATGAAAAAGTGAAGAAACAGAGCAGTGAAACGTTAGAGTTGTGAAACAAAAAGGTTCACCTTCTTATGGACCAATTTGCGGAGTTTAGGAAGCTCGTCCATGAGTCTACCTTTGGTTCGACGAACCTCCGCATTCAAAGCCGCAGCAGATGCCCTGTTCTTCTCCGTGGAAGCAACCTCGGATTTCTGCATTGAAGTAAACAACAACACATCAACGTCATTTTCAACAACAAAAGCAATGGAGACAGAGCAAAATTAATGAATTAATTAAGGAGAAGAGAATGGAACATTGAGAGCGGATTGTATGCTGGATTCGACAGCAGCGTAGAGGCGAGCGAAGAGGTCGTCGCCATAGGCGTTGAGCTCGCGCTGCTTATCGATGTCGTATTTGTCATATTTTTGACATATGTCATCCACGCGGAAGAGAATGTCGATGACGGACATTGCTGTTAAGGTTTCTCCTCAGGTTGTTGTTTTGAGAGGGAAACGCTGAGAAATAAGGAGTGGTGAATGGTGATAGACAGAACAGATCGAAGTGAGTGCGGCGAGAGAAAGTTAAGGTGGGTTGGGTTCTTGTGTGTGGTTGTGTTTGTGGCACAGTTGGTTACTCTGCACTGTTCCATCTCAAACACAAATGAGGCGTTCAGCGCATTAAACGCTACGCGAACCTATTTCCAGATAATAGCGTGGCAATGCCAATGCATATCTATTCACTTCCTTTCTCGCCGTAGGGGTGAAGGTGACAACTTTGCCTTTCCTTTCTTTCTTTCAAAACTTCACTTCCTTTCTGTTTCAAATATATTATAACTAACCAATGCCTCCAATCCTAGTATTTGGTATGATTACCTTTAATTTTACCTCATTTTCAATAAGTCTATGTTAATAATATACTTTTACTATTAAATAAAATTTGTGTAATTCCCCCCCAAAAATTATGTAAATCTCATAAAATAATAAATAAAAAAGTAAATTCATATTTTATTTGTATAAATTTCACCTAATAATATAATATATTTTAAAAATGGTGTAACATTTTTCAAATTGGACGGGTTGAAAAGTAAGTTTCAAAGTCACGAACATATTGCCAACAGAGAATTGGATCCAGTGGAAGAGGTTAGTTCCTCATATTGTGTTGAATCAAAGTTCAATTTTTTGTTAGAAAAAGTTTCACATTTAGTAATCAATTGTAAATCAAACAAAATTATCTCCAAAAAGAAAGACACGTGGAAAAAAAAGTCACAAACATATTAACTTTTAGTCACTTTCTTCTTTTCGTTAGTTGTTTCATAAAAATATAGTATTTCAATTATTTATGATATTTAAAAGGGTTTAATATCATTTTTTGTCCTTAAATTTTTTTTCAAAATTTCATTTTTAATCTTTAATCTAAATTTTGACTGATTAATGTTCTCGTTTTTTTTCATTAACATTTTTTATCTTGCAGTTTGATTTTGCCGTCAAATTCTTACATGTGCAGACAACATGCATTCTATCTAACATCAAGCATTATTCAGGCACATCCTAGAGTGATGGTAGAAAACTTCTACATCAATCTGGAGTTGTTTTAATTAAAATCGCTCCTTTGATTCAGTTTAATTAAGGCAAGATTAGGTTTCATTACAATGTTTTTTATGTGATATGCTCTGAAATCATTTCTGCAGACTAAAATCTCAACTTGTTTTCCGAACATACACCATGAAGGAAAAATAAAATAAAAATCGAAAGAAGATTAGCATTGATAAACTTTGATCAAATATAACTTGTCCAAAGGAAACCATCAAATTCCTTTGAGAAAAAGGAAGAATGGCAAACCTAACTCATTAAGATACATGATTAAGCAAAACAACAGATCCACGTTTAAGGCCAAAGCAAAAACAAAAGCGACTTTCCATTAACCACAGTAAGAAGATAGTCAACGATTTGATTTCACAACTACAAAATAGCAAGTGTTAACTAAATTACGGAATTAAAAACAGAAAACAAAGCGATCGGGTACGGATCGGAACTACATCTCCAAAAGATCAAACGGCGCCACCAGATTTGGAGCGGTAGAGTTTGCCGAACACGTGGAGCGCGGTGACGAAGCCGATGAAGCAGAGGCTCATCACGAGCACCACCGTCGGCGAAATCTTCAGCCCCGGGGCGTCGTCCGTGTAGAACCTCAGCATGTTGCTGCTGCCGCCTCCAACGCCGGTGCTGGCGGAGCTGTTTCCGCCGCCAAGACGGCGGCGGCGCATGCCGGCGGTGGCGGCGGCGGAACCGCGGGGAGCCATGCCTGCTGGTCCTGGTCGCGTGGCTGTTGAAGTGGAGGACTGAGACTGGGAAGAACCTCTGGCCATGACACAAAGATGAAGAAAGAAGGAAACTGAGGAATTGGGAGAGATACAAGGCGAAAAACAAAATTGGCGTAGGGCAGAAAGAACGAGGGTTACAAAAATTAGAATGAAGTCATCAAAATTGGTATTTATTCGGGGTTAAAATAATTAAAATATCACAACCAATTCGTCTAAGAGTCATATAGTACATTTTAATAAGATAAGAAAAAATATTGTGTTAAATAAACTATTGTAAAAAAAATTATCCATTTTAATATTTTTTATACTATTTTTAGTCCTTAAAATAAAAATATTTAAATTCATATTTTAGTTCCTATAAATTTTTTACCTTTCAATTTTAATCCTTATAAAATTCTTATTTTCAATTTTAATCACTAAAAAAAAAAACATTTAATTCTAGTTTTTATAGTCCTTAAAGATTTGTCTTTAGTCAATATTAGAATATTTAATCTCTTCGTTATTTGCTTTCATCTCATCAATATGATCACAAAATGATCACACAATATTGTTCAAATCATTATTAAGAAATAATAAAAGAAGATAAAAGTAGAACTAAGAGATCTAGACATTAGTTAGCTTAACTCACTTGGATTAACTTGAAATACCTTAAGCACACCTAACCTATTATTCATATAAATCAAAAGCTCACTTAGCCCTAAATTTTAGAATATTAAATACTATTTTTATTAGGAATACTCATTGATCAATTATAGTTAGATTTTGGCCAAAAAAATCTAAAGTGAGAAACTAATTACACTTATTTTAAGTTCATTTTTTTTTTACCAAGTAGTCTTTCAGTTTGGGTAGATTACTAGTTAGGTGAGTTTTAAGTATTTCAAGTGAGTTGTGGATATTTGGACCATGTGGTTTCACTTATACATTTGTCATTAATCCTTAATAAAGGTCAAACACATCTTATATTTTGGGGTCTAAGTCCAATCATAATGGATTGATGAGTAATTCTAATAAAATATACTAGTATTTATCCCAAATTTATTAGGAAAAATGCAAGTTCAAGTTATTTTGAGTCAATAAATTAAAGGACTTAAATTATAATTAAAAAAAATTAAGACTAAAAAATATAAAGACTAAAATCAAAAGGTAAAAATTTTATAGAGACTAAAATTTAAATTTAAATTTTTTTAAGAGTTAAAAATGCAAAGAAAATATTGTATCACGTAACACCACAATAAGTGACATACCCACAAGATTACCATGTGTCACCTTCAAGTAATGTCACATGATACCTCCATGTAATAACACTTGGCATAACATGAGGTTGTCATATGGTATATTCAAGCAGGGTCACATAACATCCATGGCACATGACTTGCATGTATCATGTTGAAGTGAATTTATGTTGGACACATAATCACTTAACAAATCTAAATTTATACCAAGGGCTAAAAATGCTAACAAAATAAAATAAGGACTAAAAGTGGCATTTTTTTAGAACTAAAAATCAAATTATGAAATAGTTTAGGGACAAAAACCTTATATGACTTTAGATTATTTTAAGGTTTACTATCTTGTTAGATTTTTTGATGATGTAATAAGTTATTGGATTGTTAACATCGTTGTTATATTATCAATCAATATTGTTACTTGAATGCAAGAATTAAAAGTGGCGACGAAGAAAAAAATCATAAACTTTGATATGATAAAATTTAGACTAGGACTAAAGGCATAAATTCAAAAAAGTTTAGGAGGCAAAAACTATAAGTCCTTAAAAAAGTTAGTTGTAAAAAATACCATTAAAATACATATTAAAAGTAAAATATTTTTATAAAAAATATTATCAATTAATAAACTTTTATCTTAAATTTTAATAAAATTTTCTTTTTATTAATTATTTAATGTAACATCTTTGAGATATTATATTATATTGTTTCATATCTAGATTATATTTTTTTTACATGATATTGATATGAAATATTTATTAGTTTTATTGATAATTAATCTTCATTAAAAGATATTATTAATTATTTTTAGTGAACTTTTTTTTCTCAATCATATTTTTTTATTTATAATATTTGAATTTATGATCTTATTAAAGGATATTGAATTTAATATTAGTTGAATGAATAAATTATTAATGGATGATATATTTATTTATTGATTCTTTATAATAGGACCCGTCAGTAGAGGACAATTAGGTACAGATTTTTCTGTCAAAGTAACAGTAATGGGTTCAACTGTCAATTAATTTCCACCCACCATAATTATGCACGGGGCACATCCCTTACTCGATATGCATTATTGAGTTTGTTAAACCTACGACAAGATTCTATTTACAAATGAAAATACAACAGTAGCTCGTAAACATATCTAGTCATAAAATACTTGCTCTATCATAATTTTTATTTTATTAATGGCTTGATATGCTAATATTTTATATAGCTCCATATATTGGTTTGTTTCAAATATTGATTCTTAAGAAAAACATGTACATATCTATAAGTTCTTTTACTAAAATTATAATTATAAACTGCTTTATTGCCAAAGTAATTAAGTTAATTTATACTACATGAACTGACGCTTGGTTTCCAGCAACTCCAGCTCACCAATGTTGTCTTCGAAACAGATTGCAAGTTTATAAAGGAGAATCTCGAATAAACAAAAAATGGCCACGTTATTAGGCAAGTGTAGGGCTTCTCTCATATCAGTTCGAAACTCTTGTGTGAGTTTTGTGAGGAAAAATTAATCTTGTTGCTCACAAATTAGTTAGCACATCAAAATCAGTTAGGACATCAAAATTTCAGGTTAGTTTTCATGATTTTATTTGTATCCCAACCTATGTACTCTCAACTATCCTTAATGAAATGATATGATTTTGTTTGCGTTAAAAAATGTTTCTTTTCTCTAATTTAGTAATTTATATACATTTATGATTAATGATATGATTATAATGTTGGACATTTTAGTGTAATTGATCTCTTTATTATGTTAAAATAAGAGTGCACGCTTGTTTTAATGTAATAACGAGATGTTCGGTTTAGACAAATTTTGGAAGTTACATGAAAGTTACTAAAACTTCCATCAACAGTTGAAAGTTAAACTTCCATCAACGGTTGGAAGTTACATGGAAGTTACTAAAACTTCCATCAACGGCAGTTTTTAAAAAAGAAAAAATTTTCATCAACCGCTAAAAACCACCTGTTCTTTGATCATAAATAATCATTCTGGTTCAGAAAGCATAACGGGTGACAAAACATACAAGACCAAAACAAAACTCTTGAATTATAATTTTCTGATTTTATCCGATTGAACAATTTTGGTTGAACCCCGAAATTTGATTCAATCTGAAAGTGTTATACACGACTTCAGATTTATCCAGTATCATCTCGATTTTCAAATTAACCAACATATAATTTATAAGGAAAATATTTTGTTGGTGAATAAATATTTTGTCTATGTGCCACGTATCCCCCTATTGACATTATTGCAATTGAATTTGTCCTGTCCGCAACAATGAAAAGGGAAAATGAAGTTAAAAGAAGAGTTTTGAGTAACGTTGAAAAAGTACAAGAAAGAAGTTGACGACAAGAAAGTAGTCAGAGCAGGCGAATGCAGTATGTACATATATGGTTGATGAGCATGCAAAAATAGAATTGAAGATGTATCCGCGGGCAAAATGACGTAAGGGGGGGTACTTTTACAAATAATTTCTCTCAGAGGGTCTCTTTTGAAACAATTTCATGGGGGGGTTCTTTTTTTAAAGATGTCTTGCCAATGGCAGGTTTGCTTCAGGCTTGGTTCAGCATAAAGCACCCAAAGGTTCCGCCAGTGGGATAAGCGACATACCCCATGCCATCCATCCACCTACCATCCACCAGCATGCCATCCATCCATGCATATTTTCCGCCAATCAAACTGGCGCGTTTGCTGCAGCGCCATCCAGTGTCCAGTTTCGCACCAGTTCTGCCAGTAGGCTTGGCGATATTGCCTTGCAGATTTCGCCAGCAGTGCTGGCGAGAAACCCTTGGTGCAGTGCCAATGTGTAGTGATGCAGAGGTAGGTTCAGTGTAGGGGCTTCATGCATGCTTTATACTGTTTGCTAGGGTTTCAGGGGTTTAGGTATAGGGTTTGCAGAAGAAAGGTTTTGAGCTTTAATTTTTTTTTTGAACGTGCGGGAAGCCATCCTCTTTCCTTTTCCTTTAAATAGGGCTGTTTCCACCTATAATATCCATCAAATACACGCATTCTCTTCTTGTATTGTATTATGCCTTTGAGTTTTTTGAGTTAGAGTTTGTGCTGCTTCAAAAAAAAATTTGTTGGGCCAGTGGTGTTATTGAAAGCTTCAATCAGGTGTCATTTAAATTTTCATATTATTATTATTGAGTTTTAGCTTGTAATTATTTTAGTTAAGTTTTCAACAAAATATTAGATAGTATTAGGTAGATGTATTTAATTTTTCGAAGTATTTTATAGTGTAAAAATAATGTAATGTTATTTGTTATAGATAGTAGTAGGTAGATGTGTTTAAAAACAAGTAAATAATATTAGGTAGGTGTGTTTAATTTATCGGAGTTATGGCTAATGTAAAAATAAATTAATTTTATTTGTTATAAAAAAATTGTAGATAGTATTAGATAAGTGCGTTTATAAAATAATATATGTGTTTAAATTTTCGTAATGTTATTTGTTATAAAAGAAATTATAAATAGTATTAGGTAGGTACGTTAAAGAAATATTTGTGTTTAAATTTTCGTAATGTTATTTGTTATAAAAAAATTATAAATAGTATTAGGTAGGTGTGTTAAAAAAATATTTGTGTTTAAATTTTTGTAATTATTTCTAGTGTAAAAATAAATTAATGTTATTTATTATAAAAAAAAATATAGATAATATTAGGTTACGTCCGTTTAAAAAATACTATCTGTTTTTTAATTTTTTGTACTTATTTGTAGTGTAAAAATAAACTAATGTCATTTGTTATAAAAAAAAAATTGTAGATAGTATTAGGTAGGTGCGTTTAAAAAATATATGTGTATAATTTTTCATAGTTATTTCTAATATAAAAATAATTCAATCTTATTTGTCATAAAAAAAATTATAGATAGTATTAGGTTATGTGCGTATAAAAAATAGTATGTGTTTTTAATTTTTTGTACATATTTGTAGTGTAAAAATAAATTAATGTCATTTGTTATAAAACAAGTATCGATAGTATTAGGTAGGTGCGTTTAAAAAATATTATCTATGTGTAATCTTTCGTAATTATTTTTAGTGTAAAATTTGAATGAAATTTTTTGCCATGTTATAATTTTTGAGATTTTTTAATATTAATACTAATTTTAATTGAGATGTTGAAATTGCAATTGTGAGTGTATTTTGACAAGCCTTAGGGCCAAAATTTGGTATTAATTTTATTTGTATTTAAATATATTTGAATATGAATAAGTAGGAAGACTTTTTTTTTAGAGGTGAAGATTAATTTTTTAAACTAAACACATAATTTTTGTGGTGTAGTATTAATGGCTTCTTCTTCGTCATGTTCATCAAATATTTCAATTAATTCTGGTCTCATTGATGGTGACGTTTGTGGATGCAAGATAAGCATGTTTCACAGCATATTTTTGGAATGAGGAAGAAGATAGAAAATTACGTATTAGAAGAGTTGTCCCCACATATCAAGGACAAGAAGAAATATCAGAAGAGATTATTCCTCTACTTAGTCAATCTGGTTTTTACTGGATTATGAAGATGGGATATTTAAAAATAAATGCGGCATTAATCACTGCCATGATAGAAAGATGAGGTCGGAAACACATACTTTTCACATGAGATGCAGAGAGTGTACTATTACTCTTCAAGATGTCTCTGTTTTATTAGGTCTCCGTTTGGATGGGTTACCGTTAATTGGTCCAACAAACCTTAATTGGACTGCTTTATGTGAAGAATTGTTAGGAGTCAGACCAGAAGAAGGTGAACTTCAAGGCAATATGATTAAATTAAGTTGGTTGGCTCACCATTTTCCAGATTTAAATAACCACGGCGGTAATTTAGAACATGTAGAAAGGTTTATCGTGCATGGATCCTTCGATTCATTGGAGCTGTCTTATTTGTTGACAAAAGCAGTAACAAAGTTTTGGTAAGATACCTACAATTTTTACGGAATTTCAGAGAGTGCAGCATGTATTCATGGGGATCTGCTGTACTGGTTATTTATATAGAGAGATGTGCAGCGCTACCAATTATACAACTAAATCAATTGGAGGTATGTGCATCTTAATACAAATGTGGGTATGGAAACGATGTACAACTCTGACTCCAAGAAGGACTCCTCCCATAATAGAAAACAAACCACTTGGACACAGGTTAGTTGTTTAAAAAATTAGATTTGATTTTAAAATAATTAATAATGTAAGTTGTAATTTAAGATTTTTTTAGGTGGCTGCGACGTGGAAATCAACATATTGGTAATGATGATTTGGTACTTTTTCGTCGCAAACTAGATATATTGAAACGACATAAGGTAAAAACATTTAAATTTATTGCTTAAATAAAAATTTGGCATTTCATATTTCATTGAAATTAATCAAAATTGGAACTATGTGCAGTTTGTCTCGGAGCCTTACTCAGCAAATGTTATGTCAGCGTTGCCTCCAGTTTGTTTAGTTGGAAGTGTTGCATGGTGCGCGGTGGTGCCACTAATTTGTTTCCAAGTCATTGAGTGGCACCAACCCGATAGTTTTGAGACAATTTGGCATGCAACAACCAATTCCAAGTTCTCCTTCGTAACCATTTAATATTCATGGCATATCTTTGAGAGGAAAACATGAGGAAAATCGGGGGCAACTGTTAGGCCCAATGATCAATCAATGGAACAATCGGACTGATTTTAGGGTCGATGTTTATCCACGACAAGAAGGTCTACTGAGTTTTAACTCCGACTACATGGTGTGGTATAGACGTAAAACAAAGATGTTTGTTGACCCTAAAAACTCAAACATGGCGACACTGGTATTTTTTATTTTTTCTGTCATATTTAACTTCAAATAATTTATAAAATTTGAGTTCATGAATTTGAACGGGTAATAATTGTTGGCTAAAGTTGCAGAGACGTTACAGTACATGGTGTCACCACAAGGGAGAAATACATGAACGGTTGACGATCTAATGCCATATGTGGAGAAAATAACAATTTTATCTGAAGAGTAGGAGAGAATAATTGAACCTTTGTCACATGGTCCAGCAACAGAACGTGAATTTCTAACCCAACAGTTAAATATTCTCCAATCAAGTATTGAAACTAAAGGCATAGTCAAACGAAGGGAGATTGTTGAAGCCGAACCATATGTGTACCCACAGATGGCAGAGCGTGGCCATGGAATGTATTACGCACCACTAGCATTTTCTCAGTATCCGACACAGATGTATTAGTATCCATTCAAAGCTCATCAAAGTGATACGTCAGCAAGCGAACATTCATTAGGTGGTGTTGCAGAGACATATGGGAATTTTCCATGGCCTACTATGACCCTTTCATAGTAACACGATGTTCCAATTGAAACACCTAATGCCCCATTATGTACTCAATGGAATGTACCCGGAGCAGTACCTAATATGGATGAATTATTAGGTGTTGATTTGCATCACCAATTTTCTCTTGAGGCTGACCAACATGAAGAGGGGGGCCATTGTGGCAAAAGAAATCCTGACAAACAGGCACGAAGATGGGATCGTCCATGCGGCACATCCTCACGACATCACCGCCATCATGACGATTGATTTTCTTTTTAGTATTTAAATTCTTTTGTATGTTTTTAATTTAAATTTAGACTTGTATTATCATTTATGTTATGAATGTTAACCAATTGATCAAGTTTATGGCGCGCACAGAAATATAATAATAACTAATTTAAAAAACAAACTTATCATCGATAAGTTCCATTTCATTCAAGTAGAAAAATAAAATACATAAATCAATTAATTTAAGAACTTTCACATTCATATTGCATTGAACATCGACGTCTGTTGTGTCCTTCTCTTCCATATCTACTACATTTTTTTTTCGTCATCCATGCTTTTTTGTATGAAACCTTATATGAAAATGCACTGTTTATCCTTTCTTGAATCAAAGAAACTTTTATTGATGGATATTCTCTAATCATGTCTGTTAATAAAATAAAAAAAATTAAATAACCAAGAAACGCAAAACTAGGATAATATGAGCATAAAACACGTACCTACTACACAGGTGGCAATGAAATCTGAATCAAGCTTCTCATATAGTCATATTCAGACATGTGTGTGGTCCACCCCATTGTGTCACTTTCCATGAATCGATTTTTTTAGATAAAATTGCCCTCATATAAAATGGGCATTGGACACTCTGCACTTTCCATGATCTAACAGAATTTGCATAATGAAACGCAGAACCACTAGCAACATCCTTTTCTATGTATAATTCTAAAACTGATATTTGTTCTTGTTGCCGAAAACTTTCGATCATAGTTTCAACATCTTCGTCATCACAAATTTGTAATGCAATATATTTTCCTGAAACTAAAAATCTGCAGCTTATACAAGAAATAATTTCATTATTTGCTAACCTTACCTTTTCTCTTTTTTTTTTCCAAAGCATTATAACTCATTTCACGATTAATTTGAATTGCTTTTTTACTGTCTTCAAATATTATACCGGTATTCTCTTCATATACCCTTCCATTGAAATATAAGACTGGTATAACAGAATTCATCTTATACCAAAATATACCTACAAAAAAAATTTATAAATAATTAATCATACTAACAAAAATTAAATTCTGAAGCAATTTTATTAACTCCAAAATTAAATACTCTAAATCTAAAAAATAACACACTACAAATTATAAGTTAATTCTAAAAAAATATATATAAAAATCTAATAAATACTACAGATCAAATTAAAATGGGTATTAAAATGGGAGACATACCAAAAAATAACAAATCATCAATTAAAAACATTTATCTATATCTAATAAATACTACAGATTAAAAGTTCATTCAAAAAATAATAAAACTTCATCTCGGAGCAATTTTAATAACTTAAAAATTAAATATTCTAAATCTACAATTAAGATTGAATTATTTTTTAAAAACACATAGTATTTTTTAAATGGACACAACCTAATACTATCTATAATTTTTTTAAACGACAAATAACATTGAATTATTTTTATATTAGAAATAATTAAAAAAATTATGCACATATATTTTTCAAACGCACCTATCTAATACTATCTATAATTTTTGTTAAAACAAATGAAATTAATTTATTTTTACAAAGTATAAAAAATTAAAAACAAATAGTATTTTTTAAACGAACGTAACCTAATATTATCTAAATTTTTTTTATAACAAATGACATTAATTTTTTTTTACACTACAAATAAGTAAAAAAAATGAATTGTATTTTTTAAACGGACGTAACCTAATATTATCTATAATTTTTTTATAACAAATTACATTAATTTATTTTTACACTAGAAATAATTACAAAAATTTAAACACAAATATTTTTTTAATGCACCTACCTAATACTATCTATCATTTATTTTATAACAAATAACATTACGAAAATTTAAACAAGAATTTTTTTTAACACTAGATATATGTATAAAAATTTAAACACAATATTTTATAAACACACTGATCTAATACTATCTACAATTTTTTTATAACAAATAAAATTAATTAATTTTTACACTAGTCATAACTACGACAAATTAAACACACCTATCTAATATTATCTACTTTTTTTTAAACACATCTACCTACTCCCATCTATAACAAGTAACATTTATCTAACATCTATCTAATACTATCTAATATAACATTAGATTATTTTTACACTATAAAATACTTAGAAAAATTAAATACATCTATATAATACTATCTAATATTTTCTTGAATTCACTTATATTTTATTTTAAATATAATTACTAACTAAAATAATTACAAATAATTAAATATCAATTCTAATTATATTACCTGATTGAAAATTTAAGTAATATAATTACTAACTCAAATCATTACTAACTAAAATCATTACTAACTAAAACAATTACTAACTAAAATTGAATAATAATAATATAAAAATTTACGTCATACTTAATTGAAGCTTTCAATAACCCCACCACCAGTCAAATTTTGTTTCAAACACCACAAACTTAAACTCCAAAAACTCAAAACACTCAATCAGAAGAGAAGAGAAGAATGTGTATTTGGTGGATATTATAGGTACAAAGACTCTTATTTAAAGGCAAAGGAAAAACTTTCCTTACAATGTTAAAAAAAAAAGTAAAGCTTGTTATTTTTTAAACCCTGAACATGTTTAATTTTTTCTTCATTATTTCTGAAAACCCTATACTGAACCCTAGCAAAAAGGACACAACGTGCATGAACCCTATACTGAAACCTACCCCCCCCCCCATCCCCTCACATGTTACACTAACATGCGAAGGGAATCAAACCAGCCTTAGGGAATCCCACAAATGGCACTGGCGGATTCCACGAGCTGCAGCAATACCGCCACTTTGACTGGCTGAAATTGCTATGGATGATGGTTGCATGGACATGATGGATGCATGGAGGTGATGGTCTTGGGCTGATGGCATGGGGTATCTCGCCAATGGGAGTGGCGAAACCCCATGCATGAAGAACCCGCTGGTGGTGCTGGCGGGATACCTTAAAAAAAAAGACCCCCTGCAAAAATTGTTTGCAAAGAGATCCTTTGAGGGAAATTGTTCATAAAACCACCCCCCTTACGTCATTGTGCATGTATCCGCGTGTCTATGAGTGGTTGGGTATTGGTGGAGCATGCTGCAAGGCATGAAGACGGCGTATGGTGCGGTCATGGTTGCTAGTGTGCTTCTCATCATCAACACGGTCATGAGTTAATGAAACCCACACCATCACATACAAATGTTGCCTCAACATTTCCATCAATTCCTCCAACATGAACATGTCTCTCTCCATCGGTGTTGAATCATTGACAAGCATACCAAGTCGTCGATCTAATAGTATTCAATAAATAAGAGATATCATTTCCACAAGAAATTACGCAATGTTTTAGCAAATATTACAAATTTTTACAATCTAAACTAACAAATAAACAATGATGATTTGAACATAGCATTCAACAACAAAGATTAAGTAAACCAAAGCTACAAGGTAGAATATTTTTGGGATTTTTTGATAAACAATGATAAAATAATATGATATTCAAATGATGAAGGTTTCCGAGATTAAATTTCACCAAACCAAACTCTCTCTACACTAAAACATGATACTCAACTTATAATCCAATGTTAATATTGGTCACAATTCAAAAACGGTATTCTAATTCCTAATTCTTTTGGTGAAAATATACAAGTTTCTCTATTAAATGTCAATCCCTTTACACATTTAAAAAAGAAACTTGCTTGAAGCTCAATGACCCAAAGATAACCATTACACCTCATGTTATTCCTAGCTCTGAGATTTAATGAGCATTTTACCATAGTTCAAGATAAAAAAAAAAGTATTTTTCAATAACAATCTCATCTAAAAATCAAGTTATGGGAGATCAATCCATAACAAGCATAAAGTATAGAACTAAAAAGCTAACATTGAAGAGGAAGATGAATATATAACACTATTTCAAAAGAAATACATAAGATCATAACATTCAGATATAATCTAACCCCAACAATGGAGGATTTAGCTACCCATCTCTATGAATAGCATCAAAAAACAAGAAAGATAGAAGAACAATGGAAGAAGAGAGTTGGAGAAGAAGAACTTTAGTAAAGGATGTATTTTTACAAAGTGAGGAATGTGTCTGTCAAAATGAGCGAGAGAATCTACTTATACAGTCCAAAAAATCTTCACTTAAGTGAGTGTATGTTCAAACAAAAAATTTCAGACTTAAACAAATGATCTAGTTATGCAATTCTAAACCTTTGTCTATATTCAGCTTAAGCCAAAAGTTATTTTGTTAAAGCTAATTTTCCTCTACAACTTTCTTTTTTCATTTTCTCCAAAAAGGAACTTCAATTTGGGTCCTCCAATTCTAACTTAAGCACATTTGAGCTGTAATTTCCACTTAAAACTTTCACTAAACCTTGCTCCAAAAAAAAATGTAATCCAATTCAATATCCTACAAAATAATCCATCAATAAGCATATGAAACCTCACAAAATGACATGTTAAAGAGAACAAACTACAAATTTACAATTTACATTGAAAAGAAACAAAATCTTAAATAAGAGAAAATATAAGACAATTATCTAAATTCATATATCTTGATTAAGTATTTTTTGTAATTTTCAGTGAGTGTGTCTAAAAACACAAATTGAATAGTGAATAAGTGGCAATCAATAAATTGAAGAAAACATATAGATGTCTAAATTGAAGAAAAGGGGGGCGCAATCTGGATTTTATCTTTGTTGAGGTACCATTACCACTTGTCGTTGCGCATAGCATGCATGCGACTGCCCCTGCTTTTCCTTTCCTCTGCTACCTCTTTTCCATTTTTCAAAGCCTTTTTTTTGGTTGACAAACAAAGCATGAATATATTAATTTAGATGTGTCTAAGGTACAAGTTATGCCCAGGAGCTACAAAAAAGAATAGCCATTCAGAAGTGTCGATTATTATGCATTTATGAACCATAAATCCATAAATGTTGCATAATTGAAAACATGAACTATTTACATGTGGCTATCTAGCCAAGTTCAACCAACCAAGATAAATGCTAGCATTTGTATGTGTATTAAACCTGTATACCTATAATAAATGTATATCCCCCTAGCTATTGATCACTACCTCAATTTCAGGGTCCAAGCATTAATTATCTATCATGCCATTTTGTGCATATAACCAATGGTTACCAAAGGAAGTTACCATTGCTTGTCCTTTTTTTAGTCACATTTCCAAGACAAAAATTCACAACCACTTAAATTTTTCAAGCACGTATGTGAGGCAACAAACCATTGCATGTATGACAAATGTTTAGCTTTGCCCAGAAATTTAAACCATGGTCATGCAACCATTAGATATTCTTGTCGTAGCTATTGAGGTTCTAAAGCTTCCCCTTCAAAAATAAATTTCTTTCGAGTCTTCCACAGGGCCCATGTGATTATGCTCCATAACACTTGTCCTTACTCTTGATTCTGCTACTATTACCGATGGTAGTATGTGTTGCCATAAGTGTTGAGATGGGTCTTGTGGAAGCACTGCTGAATAGCTTTTACCCTTGAACCATTCCTTCCATATTGGCTCGATCATCTTGCACGAAAACAACACTTGTGCAATTGTCTCTTGTGAGTCTCTACACCATGGGCATAATACACCTACACCTTCCTATATGATGTTCCTCTTGAAAAGATTGATTATGGATGAAAATTTGTCTAAAAATAATCTCCACAAGAAAACACCAACTTTTGGTGGTATAGACATATATTCCAAATTGTGTTGAAGATTTGACTATTCTCACTTTGTGGTAGAAGACGATATTGTATGATAGTGTAGGCTGATTTTGTAGTGTATATCTTTGTTGTTTCTAGTTTCCATTTCCAAATATCCAGTCCATGTTGTTTTTCTCCCTGTAAACAAATCCTAAAGAACAAAAGTTGCCATGTATGCAACTCATATTGGAACATTTCCCTCCTCTATGCAAATTTCCACACCCGCTCTCCCATTGTCCATTGACCCATCTCCTAAAATGGAACAATCTTTTTGTTCTGAGATAGAGAAAAGCTCAGGGAGCAAAAAGCAAAAAGGTACTTCTTCTAACCAAGCAAGCTTCCAAAATTTAGTATGTTAACCGTCATCAATAGATCACTCCACATTGTCGTCAAACCAAGTAACCTCACTTCTACTTCCACAAACAAGCCTTAGGTCTCTCCACCAAATTGAGAAATCCCTCTCACTCTCAACCTCACTTACTAGCCCACTCCAACCATTATATTTTGATACCAAAATCTCTTTTCGCAAAGCATTTTCTTCATGGAATAAGTTCCACCTCCACTTTCCAAGCAACGCCTCATTAAACCGCCTAATGTTTTTAATTCCTAGACCTCCACACTCTTTTGGACGAAAAATTTGGTCCCAACTAACCCAAGCTATTTTTCTCCTATCCTCATTCCCACCCTACAAAAAGCGTCTTTGAAAGCCTATGATTTTGTTGGCCACTAAAGCAGATATTCTAAAGAAAGATAAATAGAAGATAGGGATATAATTCAATACCGAGTTTATAAGGGAAATGCAGCCCATCATATATAGGTTCTTATGCTTCCACCGGGAGAGTTTTGATTTAATTCTATTAAGGATCGATACCCACATTGCCTCCTTTCTAGGATTAGCCCGAATGGGCAAGCCTATATATGTGAAAGGAAGCAACATGAGTCTAAAATTTAAAATAGAAGATCATCTTTCCAAGTCATCAAAATCTACCCTAATGCCTCCAAAGCAACTTATTTCGGAAGTTTACTTTGAGCTCGGATGCCACTTTGAAACAGTGCATTAGCGATTTGATAACCAACATGTTTTGTGTATTTTCTTTCCCAAAGAATATGGTGTCATCCGCGTATTGCAATAAATTCACTACTGTGACACCCTTTACCCCGATATACATATTTATATAATAAAATACATGAAAATGTGGAATTACATAAAATAATTTTATTCAATAAACATAAAAAGGTTCACGTGGGTAAAAGATTCACATTCGCGTTAATCATCAAATTAAAAAATATCAATTAAGGGTATGAAAAATTTTCGGTTCAAAACAAGGTCGTCCAAAACTCCAAAGAATGAACTAAAGACTTAGCATGTGAAACAAAAATGATAAAAACTACATGTCCAGAACTTCATGCAATTAATACAGAAACCAATGTCTTAATGTCACATTCTATCAAAGCATTGTGTCTCAGCGTCCTCTAGCATGAGGTTCTTTAAATCCATCCACCCAATCATCTGCTCCCACGAACATAAGGTTCGAGATCATCATAGGATCCAACCACAAACAATACACAGGGAGTGAGTTATCACATTCCTAAACAGATAGAGATAAACGAAAGCGCACACACACACAAATATATATATATATATATATATATATATATATATATATATATATATATATATATAAAACAAGCTCAACTTAGCACAATTCACATCATTTTATCACTCATTGAGTAATATCACTTGTCCCTAAGGATTTAATCGCATTCTACACCTTTACATTAATCACGTGTTCAGAACAACACATCTAAAGTACAACACAATATCTTACACTCACACAATTCATTACCCATCATCACGTAACAAGTCACAATGATCATTACACAGACGCTATGCAATAGATGCACTAAGACTCAATCCTATATGCAATGTGGTACCATGTTAGTGAAAAACAACATCAACGCGCCTAGGAGTACATTACAAGACACATCACATAATGAGTATGTTAGGTCACTCTCACCAAGTGAAATCATAAGGAGACTAGTCAGAGTCACTCTATTTTGCGAGAATGTTCCAACCATATGGGATTAACATAGGCTTAAAGGAGCACTCAAATCGAGTGTATTTACTCTCAAAACCTAGTATGTAAAAAATATGTTAGGGCCTCAATTTTCTGATTCGAGTCCAACCCCTAAAACAACTTTTGCATGCAGACACTGCTCATGAATTATACAATACCCTCAACCTCACACTTGTTTTCAAACACGTTTAACACATTGCGCTACAATTTAACACCTAAGGTTCCTAACTTGGAACCTTACACTTTCCTTTTAACACCTCAAGTTCCTAACTTGGAACCCTACACTTTCCTTTTAACACCTTGCTCTTAAACATTTTTCTCAAGGTAAACACCAATTGGGTTATTGTATAATTCAAAATTCACAACACAAGTAATATCACATCAAGTATTAACCAAACACTTATTCACAACCATATTCCATGTCCACAATTTAACATCTCACAACGTCACAATCTACCATCACATGTTCACATGTATCTCACAAATTAACACATGCTATATTTGTCACTTATACTCAATCTCAATCACAATTTCATAAACCCAAAACGTCATGTCATTACGCCTCATGAATTATATACATATCACACAATAGTAATATTTACATTACACAAAACATATATATATATATATATATATATATATATATATATATATATATATATCTAAATAAAAGATATATATATATATATATATATATATATATATATATATATATATATATATATATATATATATATATATATATATCATACAATAGAAATCTTCCAATATTTAAGGAATATAATCATTTACTTATTCATTCAGTTAATAGCAACTACATGTACATGTATAATAAACAAGTATATCCTTACATTTCCTCCTAAGTTGCTACGACCTTTGTAGAGTAAAATAACAATTAGATGGGATGTACTAATCCTATTAAGTTCATACTTATCTTGTTTGAAAAATAAGATAATTATCTACAACTCTTATTTTGATCACAAAAACCAGTTTGACCATTAACTATGTATAAACCTAAGGTAAAGATTGGATCATTGCTTAATCCTGACAGCTCGGCCTTTGTTCAGTAATTTGACTTTCTAGGGGGCTATACAACTCCAAATTGGGTGAAACTAACGACATTTGTTAGCTAACATCTAGGGCTACAAATTTTATGCAGAACATAAAACATAATTCAATAATTTTCATACTCATTTTTAGGTTACAAGTTAATTCACGTTGTTAGGAAAAGAGCACAGGCTTAAAACAACTGATTTTCACTAAGCACGATCGTGCTCTCATCAAGCACGGTCGTGCTTAGCTAAAAACCTCCATTTCGTGAAGCAAAAGAGGCACAATTCAGACCTCAAAAACATCCAAATTCAAAATGAATAGCACAGAACATGTGATCACATCATAGGGAACAAAACCCCTCAATCAATTTCAAGAAAACATGCAAGAATCAAGAAACCCAAATTTCTAGGTTTTTAACATCCAAAACCAAACACTCAATTAAACCATCCAATTCGCATTAGGGCATCAATTGACCTATCAAAGACAAGCAATTCATAATTATCATTGTACAGGCAAAATTAAAACGCATAAAATACCCCAAGTTAACCCCAATTTGATCCTCTAAGAATCTCTACACATGTTTATTCTAACTCTAATTCTGATAAACTCATCTCTTACCTCTAAGCGGACTCACGCGTGTAGTCCGACAATGATAGCAACATCTCTAACGATTCCCTAAGATTCCTCAAGTTTTTCTTCTGTTTGCTTTGCTAGGGTTTTCAAGCATTAGAGAGAAGAAGAAGAGATTAAAGCCTCAATTTCACTATCTCTGTGCAAAAATGAGTTTCAAAGGTGGTGTCCAAATTCAGGACGATATAACGGTTAACAAGTTTGGGATCATAATTTTATTGGGATGAGTTTGGATGTATGCGGGAAAAAGAGAGGGTTTTGGGAGAGGAAGAAGGGAGAACGAATATGAGAGGAAGAAAGAACGTAGTGACATATCGTAATTGTAAAAATTGACCTAATGTGTCTCTATTTATAGTTAGGCCTATTATTTACTCTATTTTTCTTTATTTTATTATTTCATAAAAAGAAATTTTATTTTACTCTTTCATTAAATGAATAACCAATTAAAACATCTATTTATTTTCTAAAACATCATTTTACTCTATTTATTTTCTATCAACAAATTTTTTTTCCTCTCATTTATTAAATTTCTAAAAACTCTATTAATTTTTAAATAAAACTCTTTTTATTTATTTTACAAAAAATGAGGTGTTACAACCACCACCTTTTTGTCTCCAACCTTAAAGCCCTTGTAGGCTTCTCTTCTTCTAGCCTCTCATACTAGACCACTTAGTGCCTCCGCTGCCACATTAGAGAGTAAAGGTGCTAGCGGATCACCTTGCCTTAGACCTTTCTTGGGGATGAACTCACTAGTTGGGCTTCCGTTTATAAGAACAGAAACCATGCTTGATGACAAACAACCTCTAATTCAAGCCACCCATTTGTCTCCAAAGCCTAGCCTTTATAACATGTAAAAGAGAAAATCTCACCTCACCAAGTCATAGGCTTTTTTCATAGTCAACCTTGAAGATTACACACCTTTTCATTTTCCTTCTAGCTTCATCGACCACTTGGGATGCCGCCAAGGCACTGTGGATGAGGTGCCTTCCTTCAAGGAAGGCACTTTGCCTTGAATCAATCACACTAGGCAAGACCACTTTGATTCTTCTTGCTAGGAGTTTTGTGATTATTTTGTAGAGAAAATCCCACTAAAGAAATGTGTCTATATTCCCCTAGGCCATGTGGTTCATTCACTTTTAGAATAAGTGCAATGAATGGTGCATTTGCCCCTCTAGGAAAGCACCCATGCATGTGGAATTTCTTCATAAAGAGCAAAATATCATTCTTTAATAGAGGCCAAAACTCTTTGAAGAACTTAAAGTTGAAATTGTCCGATTTGGGTGCCTTTGAGCCCTCACAACCCCAAATTGCTTCCTTGATCTCTATCTCCTCAAAGTCTTGCACCAAGGAAGATATTTGGTCATTGGATAAACACTTAAAAGGAATGTTCTCCAAGCCAATATTTCCAAGTATTTCTTTGCTTGAACTAAATTTTGAAGAAAAGAAGTTTCGAGTAATATCCTTTACCTCTATTGATTCTTTAACCCATCGTCCTTCGTGCTCTAGACCCTTTATCAAATTGAAAATCCTTCTAGCATTGACATAGGCATGATAGAACTTCGAGTTGTAATCCCCATTTTGAATCCAATTGATCCTTGCCTTTTGTCTTAGCACTGATTCGTTTTGTCTAGCCATCTCCCACCATTGGCCTTGGAATAAGAATCTTGGTCGTAGCTCTTCTTCATTGTTAACTCATTGGCAAGTGCACCAAATTGCCACAAGTAGTAAAGTTACTTAGAAGTTTGAGTGTCGAATTCGCAGGGACTTTGTTTGTACTTAAATTGGTGCAAACCCAATTTTTAAGCAATTAGAAGAAGTAGAAGAGATAAAGAATTGTAAGTGTGAAATTGAAGGGCAGAAGTAAAAGATAAGAAAGCAAGAAAAATAACAATAATTTGAATGCAAAAGATGAATTCAGAATGCAAATATGTTGGGGTCTAGCATGCCAAAACTACTTGTGATGTAATGTTAATAATTTTTCTCTATCTAATGTTATCCCAGTTTCCACCTACATCTACTATGATACTCTATCTTTGGTTTTTCGCATGGAGAGCCTAATTTATTGATTTTTCTCTCCCAAATTTATTTGCAAAGATAAAAAAAATAGTAAATTGCATTAAGATTAAAGATGCATAAAATAGACTAAACAAATATCACTCTATTTTTAGTAATGATTTCATTTAGATGTCCTTTCCCAGTTCTTAGAAAATAATCATTTTTCAATGCATTACCTCCTAAACAATACATGAGCATGGATGATCAGACCATAATCAATAAATAATAAAGCACAAAAAAGAGCAATAAAAATTGGATTGCATTAAATAAATAATAGGAAAAAAATTACATTACAAGAGTTGGTCTGTCAAGCTCCCAACAATGGGGGTTTAGCCTCTCATTGCCATGAGAGGTTTTACAATTTAGGGACTGATGTGGATAAAAGAAGGGAATGGATGGATAATAGAGGAGAAGGGAATAATGGCTAGAGAATGAGATTTTCTCTTATTAGAGATGCTTAGGCTTTAAGATGTATTCAATAGAGAGCTTTGAGACTCAGTATATCTTTCCCTTCTGCTTCCTACTCCTTTTATAGGCCTAAGGTAGCTTAAAATCCACGCGACCTCACACTGAGCGTGCACTTCTGGGCTTAGCGGGAATGGCGGTGTGATCACGCGCTGAGCGCGATAACATTTGGGCTTAGCGAGTATGATGACGATCACGTGCTTAGCGCGGGATTCATGTTAAGCACGCCTTTGAGCTTCCTCGTGAGCCTTCTTCGCGCTAAGCGTATACAGGCCACTAAGCGAGAAGACGCGCTGGGCATGTCTTGTGCGCTAAGCGAGCTGTCCCAATCTTCAATTTTTCTCTTCAATGTTTTTTGTTTAAGTTTTTGCATCAATTTTCTTCCAAAGCATTTGTAATTTTCTTTTTTGAATTCTGCTGGTAAAAAATTGACATGATATTAAATTCCTTATTATTTCATTAAAAAAACAATAGTAAAGTAAATGAATTCTAATCATTTTTAGTCAAAATTGACTATTAATTAAACTCAAATTTTACAGTTATCATTCATCAAGATTTCTTTCTTCATAAATCATGTCTAAATATCTTATCTTCTACTCCAAAATCTTCTTCTTTGCATTCAAGTCACCAAATTGGTTTTTGTTCCATGCCCCTATCTCCTTTTTAAGCAACTTCAACTTTTCTTTTAGAACAAAAGCTCCCCTCCTTATGACATTGAAAACCCTCCACTTCTCTTCCATAAATGTTTTAAAATCCGTATCTTCAAGCCAACAATTTAGAAACCTGAAAAGCCTAGGTCCCCAATCAAACTTTTGGTTCTTCAACACCAATGAGCAATGATCCGAGAACTTTTGATTAAGTGCCCGCAAGCTGCTTCCTTCCCATAAATCTAACCACTCCTTAGATACTAGCATACGGTCTATCCTACTTATGGATTTTCCATTTGGTCTAGTCCAAGTAAATCTTCTACCAATCAAAGGTAGGTCTTCCAAACCCATATCTTCAATAAAACAATTGAAAACTCTCTTATCCAAATCACCATAGTTTTGTAAGGACTCACCTTTTCTTTTCGACAAGACTCTAATATTATTGAAATCACCTAATAAGACATATGCCTCCACCGTGCTTTTCTTTCTTTCGAACAAAATAGACTCTCAAAAGATCTTTGGAGATATACCTATTGTGGTGGTTAACATATTTTGGGCTAACATATTTTGGACTAATGGAGACATACTTATTGTGGTGGTTAACATATTTTGGGCTAATAGAGACATACCATAATAGGTATGTCTCCATTAGCCCAAAATTCCTTTTCAGACCTATAAAGCCATCACCAGAAAAAGATCTTTGGAGTGTGAAACATTCCTTTTGCCAAAAGACAAAGTAAACCTCTCGTTGTATTATTTGCAGGATAGCTAATCTAACTCACATCATCCCCACCCCATAAAGCTTTACACAAATTACTTGATACTTCTTGTTGCTTTGTTTCTTGCAAGCATAACAGATCTAATTTCTCTTCCTTTACCATGTTTATGATATATCTCCACTTGCCGCACCACCCTAGACCTCTTACGCTGTGAGTTGCAATCTTAATTTACAACTAAATTGATCTCCTTCATGATAGATCAGCTTCCTGCTTGGTCCTTCCATTGCCTCAATATCCCTTCTATCCAATTCCATGAAACTTGTAACAATGCCTACATAGCTTCCATCAAAGGTGATACCCAGCTTTTGAGCCATATCCCAAATCTGTTTTGTCTTTATCATTTTTTTTCTTCCACCAAAGTAAGTTTTTCTTATTGTCTTGAAGTCTCTCCCTAATAGAGTCACAGAAAGATAATGACTTCATTCTTCTATTTTTTTCTTCTTAGCTTAATACCCACGCTTCCTTTGTTGTGTTTATGTTCCCCTGATGTTGTCTTATTACTGCTTTGTAAGGTTGAACCATGCTCATGAGAAATATCATCGACCTTGGCTTGTAGTTGTAAGTCTGTTATAGGTTCGGGTCCAAAATCATATATCCTCCCCTGTGAAGTATTTTCTAGTTGCACCTGCTCTTCTTTGTAAGCAAAACATTCTCCAAAAGGTGGTTGGCCCATGTTGTTTTCCACATGGTAATAAAGGCCCAATTCAAAGGATCCATTACCAACTAACTTCCTTGTTCCATAACCCAAATTGTATGCTTTGGGTAGAGAGTGACACCTGCTACACCATGTTTGAGTTAATGTTTCTATTGCCTTTCCTTTCTTCTTGTTGACCACCACACCATGGGTCTCACCATACTCACCAACAGGACTTTAACAATTGTTTGAATTTGAAACCTGCTTTTTAGAGGTTATTGACCGTTGGTTACCATGCTATTTTTTGAGTTGCTGGTCCAAAACTATGACCATCGGACAAAGCGTTTTTCCTTTTATCTTCCTCAAACTGAGATGTTGTTGGCCCTTTTCTCACTATGCTCCGGTCATCATCTAGATCATTTGCTGATTACCTTCCCTTTCGCCAACCATGGATGAGTGTGAGTCCATGGAGTCTACCCTTTCCCATGTTTTGCATAAACAATCCTTCTTCCATAGCCCATCTTCCTCCTCCATTCTATCTACTCCAACAGGAACATCTTGTTTTGTACTTTGATGAATCGTACGAAGCCAAATCGGTGGCCTTGTTTGTTTCTCCTTTGTGAAATGTAGATAGCCCAGACCCTTCCCTAGTTTCTGAAAATCTTCCACAAATCACTTTCAGAGGTGTTGCTTGGCAAATTTTCCAAGTAGAAAGATGTGATATCTCTTCTCTCTCGGTGGACGCCACCATTAAGGTGGGTTGAGCCTCCCCTCATGGCAACTATATCTGAATGGCTCCACTTTTCAAAGCCTGACCACGACGCCACCTCATCACCATCTAATAAACCTTTTTTTCTAATACCAATATTAACTGAACCTTCCATCTTCTCCACCTTCTCCAATAAAATTTGGACCTGCATTCTATTTTCTTCTTTTTTCATTCATGTCCTAATTGTTCTTCTATTTAATTAGATAATTTGAAGTTTAACATTATTTTCATCTTAATTAAGTTATTATTATTATTATTATTATTGTGTGTGTTTTTATAATTATATTTTAAAAATAATATTTATATATAGAGAATCTTTTTAGATATTTCTCAATGTGTCGATTATTCATAAAACGTAAGAAGCAAATGAAATAGTAAGAAATCAAAGAATTTTTTAGAAATACTATAACAGCTAATTATTCTTTTTTCTCTGACAAATGATCAGAACTTCGTCAGGGTTCGAAACCTACTTAGAGGTCTACTAGAGATAAAAAATTGTTGAAGAAAGAACAAAAGAAACATCTTATTGTGTTCTAGTGATCGAAAAATAATAAATAATAAATTTATTGAAGATAACTATGTACTTATAAAATATCATTTGAATTCATCATATTTCATCATATTTGAGATGTGACATGGTTCCAAAGAGTGAATTGAATAGTTTCAATAAGATTTCATTTTTGAATAAAAATTTATTTTAGGATTATTTCATCTATTCATTCTATCAATAACCAAGTTAAATCTAATGTATCATAAGGAATTTACTTTTTTCTACTTAGAGCTTAATATTATGTAGGAGATCAAAAGTACACATATATTTACTAATATTAACTAAATAATGATTTATTTAATACTATACTCATAATTATAACTTATCTTTCTCCTTTTTTTCATGTATAAAATGGTACGTGTTTTTTTTAAAATAGATATTTTAAATGTTTTTTATATGAACATCCAATCTGGTTAAGTTTTATGTATCAACAAATGAATGAGAAAAATAAAAGAAAATATATTGCACAGATGAATCTATGAGCACACGGTAAAAGAGAAATACATTGAAAATGATAAAGTATACATTGTAGAAAAATCATTATAGAAATATAATTATACATTGATTTTTTTAGTGAAATACAAACAAATTATTACATCAATAATAATATTTTATTTTAGTGAATAAATTATTCAAAGAAAAATAAAAAATTAAAACAACACAATTTTATAAAAGACAAAAAATATTTAATTTGGAATGATTAAGTTATAATTAAGATATATAATATTAAAAAGTATAAGTTTTTTTATTCTTTTTTATAATATTACAGTATTAAGTTTGTTTTAAAACAAGGAGTCTTGGCATTTTTAGTTATTCTTGTGTCAATCTTAGTGATTCTCGTGTGACAGACTGCATCCTCCATATTTCATTATTTAGCAGATTTGGTTCGGGTTCTTCTTCTCGATTGGAGCCTCATTTCTTGTATTCATGTGTTTAGAAGAAGCAAAATCATGGCCAATTCATTTTCACTCATCAAGTTTTCTTTTTATCCATGATTTCCTTTCTTTGGCATTGTTAGTTTATGCCTCTTTTATAGCGCTACAAAAGAGGCATAAACTAACAAGCGTATTCTTGAATGAAGTGGTAAATTACTAATGTGAAATTCAATCCTTTTGTTTCTCAGTAAAAACAGAATAAAGTATAGTTAGCGTGAATAATAGCAATTGATAGAAAGTTATAGTTATGACATTAAAGATTAGTTTAGTCCATAAAGATTGAATTCATATTTTATATGAACTTAGACTAAATTATAATTTTGATTTTTTTATAATTTGTAATATGCGATTTTGATTATTTTATTTTATATTTTTATAATTTTGATTTTCTTATTTTAAAAATTTATTATTTTGGTTTGATTTTTAATTTTTCATACATTTATTTATTTTTAAAATTTATTTAATTAAATTATTTTCTTGTGATGTCTTAAATGAATAGATTAGATTGAGGAACTGCATGTCAACTCCACTCCCAACTGTATTTGGCTTTCTAGCATAAACAATTTATGTGGCTAGAAAAGTTTGGTGAGTTCAAGAACCATTACAATTTTGACTTTCATATTTTATTTTCAAGATACTGCTCCTACTCAGCCTATATCTTGACCATTTAGCAATAGCATTTTTGGCAACTCCCTACTGGTGGACACACAACTTCTGATATTCTATTATTGTTATCTTTGATTAGGTTGATTGACTTGGTTCATCAGG
The DNA here is from genome assembly GCF_000004515.6 of Glycine max. Taxonomy (NCBI): domain Eukaryota; kingdom Viridiplantae; phylum Streptophyta; class Magnoliopsida; order Fabales; family Fabaceae; genus Glycine; species Glycine max. The sequence continues at coordinate 34,179,818 of NC_038248.2, read as the reverse complement.
ATCAGTTCTCAAAATTGAAGGTGAAAGCCATTTAATCTTAATTTTGGTTTATTTTTAGCATTGGATTAATTTCTAGCTAACTTCTTTATGGACCTAATATTAATTGGCATGAGAATTTTTTTCTGCTATATTCTAATACTTGAATGCGAGCAAGTCTGTATAGTTATAATTATAAATAATATAATAACAAAAAAATATGATAGGCCAGGTAGCAGATTGTATTTATTCACTTCTACGGGTTGGTTTGTCTTTCATTCCTTGAAATTAACAAGTCATCTATCAAAAGAAAGAACAATTTTATTGAGTTTTTTTTCTTTGAAAATTAGATGAAACCTAAATTTCTTTGAAAATTTATTGAGTTTTTTTTTTTTTCGTTCAACAAAGCCTGTGGAAGGCCAATTAGGCCATGCCCTCACCACCACCATGAATAGAGGATGCCATCGTTCAACAAAGCCTGTGGACCTGCACTGGATATTCAGACTAAGCATTTCACCCCTTATGGCTTGGTTCCACCACTCTAAGGGGCTGGTTGGCAGTGTATCCTCTGCAACTTATCCCGTGTGAAGCTGTTGCCACCGGTAGGGTATGTGTTCACCACATGTTGCTGTTGTCTGGCTTGTTTTTGCTCTATTCAATTTTATTCCTACACAGGTTGCTGAGCTGTTGGGGTCATTTGGATAGGTTTACCTGTGATTTCCACTATTTGGCAAGGTTTATTTTATTTGTAACAAGTTGAGAGCTTAATAGCCTTAGCTAGATGGGAATGTTAGAATATTAACATTATTACATTATTTGTCATTTTATAATGACTCTTATTTGTGTATTTTTGCATTTTATAACTACATTGGTAAATGATAAATTGTTATTTAATTATAAGTTTTTTTTCTATGTATTGGTAGCAAGATAGCTTGTTGTAGTTACTCACTAAGTATTTTGATAGCTGAAATTTGACCTAGGTTTTTAATTTAATGCCACAAAAAAATTTCAGAAAAAAAAAACACTACATCAGTTCTGGGATGAGAAACGATGTAGAATCAGGTACATTCTACATCGGTTCTGGAGGGAAACGATGTAGAATAAAGTACATTCTACATCGGTTATGTTGAGAAACCGATGTAGAATGTACTTGATTCTACATCGTTTCTCTTTCCAAAACCGATGTAGAATGTACATGATTCTACATCGTTTCCCTCCCAGAACCGATGTAGAATGCATGACTTTCTAAGTCAGTCATTGAACTGATGTTGTAGGGTCTCGGGTTTTCAACGACACCGGCCTACAACCACGCGTCGTAACCGATGTAGAAGGATCATTAGAACCGATGTAGAAGGACTTTTTTTTAGTAGTGAGCTTTTGTTGGTCTTAGTTAGTTTGGACTTCTAAACAACTTATTTATAGAAGAAAAATAAAGTAAGGATGGAACCTTGGATTCAAACCTCACATCGAACATTTTTTTTTTCATTTTCTAAACCACACATTTGTTATCACATTAGCATCATGTTATTAGTCACAACACGTCAGTTTCAGACAACTGTGTTAGCACCACGTACACCCCCTCATCAGCGTTACATGGCCATATCATCTCTAATAGCCCATGTCAATAAAAAAAAGTTAGAAAATGGATAGCTCACGGAAGGAGTTGATTGGCACTTGGAAAAAATTTCGAAATCAAATTTGCATAATTGAAAATAGGAGACTCAAAGTTGTACAATTGTAAAAGTTAAGAAAAAGGAAATGGTTAAATAGGTGGTAAAAATAAGTCAAATGAAAAAGAAAATGAATCGGTTTAATTTTATTTTTGGTGTCTTAACAAATTAAGTTGATCTTGACCCCTTCAAATAATCGAAATTAAACCATATTTTAAATTATATATTATATCTTAGAAATTCTGACTTTTGGAAGTTAACTTCCTACAATTTTGTATACAAATAATACATACAAGATCTAATCCTTGAAAGATTCACATTTCATATAAGATTTTCATAAACTTTCAATGAGTATAAGATTTTTTATACCATCACCCAATTAAATCATTTTTTAAATAACTTTTAAAATAATAGTTATCAAAGGGAACAAACTTAATGATTTCTAATTGAATGATAGTATAAAAAAAACTTTAAATCATCTGTGTATATACTATTTTCTTCTTATAAAACTTATAGTCATCTTTTCTCAAAAGAAAATTCTTTCTTGTGTTCAATATCAATCTCGTGTTGATTCGAACCTGAACTCACAAGGGTTGAGTTGGGCTCATTGATATTTTGTGGCGGATCATGATCTAGGTGACCCATTTCTATTTCATGGTGATGAATAGAACTAGAAGAAGAAGCATTGACCTTGGACTTATGGTGATGTGAGATGGAGGATGGGGGTGAGTCAATCTCATAGGGATGATGGGCCTCTGAGTCAAATCTTATTGGAGAAGTGGGATAGGTGTACATTTCACTATGGCACTGGCGTAGGAGATTGGCCTGAGACTTAGGTTGATTTGGGGTTGAGGGTGCAGATGAAGGGGTTTGCAATTGCAATCCACGATTTTGTTTTACATGCTTCTTCGCTGTGTGGTGCCAATTCCTTAGAGCTCTGGCTACTCTTTCATTGAATATGGTTGGTTTCATTGTTGAACCCATCTGTTATCACCCACAACCAATCAAATTTTGTTCATTCTTAATTCCCATTTGAGAAATTCTAAATTTAAAAAGGATTTTTTTTCAATAATTATTAGCTTGGGATGAGTAGGTATCATATGAAATTGTTAAAAATAAAAAGTTAGTTTATACATGTTAACTTACAATTGTTAAAAGAAAATATAAAAAAAGCAGATTTTTTTAAAAGAACATGAACTATATCAGTGAGTTTGTTTATACTTAAAAAAATAATTTTAAAATAAACATTTTTTTAATAAACAGATAAGATTTATTTCATAAAATAAATAAAAAATTATATTTTTAAACAGAAACAGTTTAGACAAATATATTTAAAAAATTAAAAATTATTTGTTTTATTAAAATAAACATATACTTTAACAAATAAATTAAATTTAAACAAAATGATCCAATATCATGCGAAGTGTTGGTTTTAACTAAGTTTTTTGCATTGTTTGCAAACATAAATTAACATATATGATAAAATTATTAGTTTTTGTAATATTTTTTTTGAAATTTATATATGAAATAATTTTTAATTCATCAATTAAAAATTTCGAAATTTTGTAGTGATAGTTAATAAACGCTGTATATGATTACTTTGATGAATAAATATGAAAATTTTATAATAAAAAATTGAAATGAAAAGATTAAATAAACAACAAGTTATGTGTGGAATGAATTGATACCTGTGTCACGAGAGCATAGAGAGGAAGAGTTACGTAGCTGCAAAGGAATTGAACGAGGACCCTGCCACATCATCCACGTTAATTAATTGTATAAAATTAATTAGCTTGAGACTAATATTGGCAAAGCTTTAGCATGAGTAAAATCAGTATGGATCTAGAAAATGGGACAAACCCCATTGTGACTTTGATCACCGCATCCTCCGTTTGGGAATGGAAACAGGATTTTATCCCAAATTGAAGCTGAAAAAAAGAAAAAGTTCCACCATTCATTTCATATAAGTAATTAAACTCAATAAAAAACAAGATAGTGTCATTCATCATGGATGGATAAAAAAATGCGAATAGAAATATAGTAATGGCATTTATTCAGATTACAATTGCACTCATCACAAGTCTTGATCATGTAGAAATATAACAATAGCATTCATGTATTTTCCTGTGGAAATTTCGTTTTCATTAACCAGAGTAGTAGCAAGCAATACCGAAATTTATTTTGCGGCACTTACCGCAGTCCATGAAAAGTAGGCAAGCTGAAAAGCATTCTGTAGGTTCCAATGAGCACGCCAAAAAAGAGACATGTAAAACTTAGTAACTAAATTAACAATTTACATTAATTGATTGATGTTATTGCTATGAAAAAGTGGTATAAAGACATGCCTGAAAGAGCACGAAATTAATGAGGTAGAGAGTAAGTCGAGGTTTGTTAAACCAGAAAAGGTCATCCCCAGGTTGCACCAGTGGCACTCCCTTTACAACCTCTCCTCGTTGTTGAATTCTTTGACCCATCTTTGTTATTATCACTTGCAACTTGGCTCCAACTAATAGAACAATCTACATTTTGGGGACATTAATTATAATTACAATTAGAAAAAATAAATATATCATTAATTAAGCTAAGGTATTGCGTGTGCTTACGATCAAAGGAGCAAATGGTAGCCAATAATAAGAGTACCAGCCTGTCCGTATACAAATAATGTATGGAAATGTAAGTATTTATACTTTTAATTAGTAATTAATAAAATGATTTAGCTTAGTAAATTATTATGAGATGTACTCGCTTACCATCCGTGTGAACCAGGAGAAAAAGCACTGTGATGAACCAGATTGGAGTACTAAAAAATTAGAAAGAGAGCAGTTGATTATTCTATAATTATGTAAATCAAACTGACATATAGATGTTATTTTAAAAAGATGGTTGCTATTCTATATTTTTTTTTTTTTGTAACAAAAGAAACCCTAAAAGACATAGATGGCCCGAATTAAGCGAAAAACCTGATTTCAACGACCACTTTGAAGTCCTCTTCCAAAGATCTTTTGATATATTGCCGAAAGTCGAATTTCGGGTGACTATGAGGCCCCAAATGTGCCTAAAACCAATTAAAGTTATATTGGACATTTCAAAGAGTTTATACTTAATTCATTTGGACCGTTGAAAGTAATTTATAAGTTCTTGGGGCGTAAATATAATTTGTTTATTGTAAAGCAAAATTTATTTGTGTCATGTTGATTTAGTGGGTGAAAATAATTTATACAAAACATAAAGTTAAATTGGAAATAAATTTTATTCTATAAAGGAAAAGTGACATACCAACAAAAGTATCAATGAATAATTACAGAAACGATAATATATAAAATTGGTAATGGTGTAATGTGATTACCATCATAAATCCATGCCTCAGTGTCAAGTAATCCACTTTAGGAACTGACCGTACAAACTGCCTGAAGAAACAAACCTATATAATGCAATAAAGTAAAGCAAAGAAGTGATTCTTATGTAAAGAAAATAAAATAAGAAAAAAGTAAAAAAAAAAAAAACGATGATGAGGAAAATTGGGTCAATTTGTTACAAATTAAAAAAAAAGAATATTAAGAATGCCATCAGTCGGAGCATAAAAACCTAAAATCTTATAAAAACTATCTAAACTTTTTGTCATTGGGTTGATTTTAGGGAATTGCTATGATCAATTATTTTTTTTCTGAAAGTAAATATTTTTACAGAAGTCATGAGACAAACTCTCAGAATATATAAATCATCCAAATGGATTTTGTTTCTTTCAACAAAGTCCTCTTTAAGACATAGAAATCACCAAAATGAATTTTATCTCTTCAAACAAAATTTTCTCCATACACACGAACTACGGAATTAACATCTGGCAGCATACTTAAACAACTTCACCATCTATCAATTTTACTAGAGCTTGTGGGTGATTGCTTTAAACATTAACTAATATGCACCAGCTAGTAGCTACATACTACAAAGCTTCATATATATAGAGAGAGAAAGAGAGATGAGATTGATATTTTTAATAGACAAACATATAAAATAAAAAAAAAAAAGATTGGCATATAAGTATCGGGCATGACTTACAATCCAGAGGAGGACAGGATTTTGGGCCCAGAAACTCAGGTGTCTTCTCCCAAATGATGTTTCTCTCGCAAATCTAAATCGTTCAGGATCTGTGATAAAAACACATGCACAATATTACACCTATAAATGAGAGTTTTTCAACGTTATATAAATTATTTTCTTTTAGAATATTATCGTAAATTAAGAAATATTTAATTGATATAAAATTATTACATTTTAATTAAAATATCTTTATTATTAATTAATGGTAGATAAGGGAGGGAAAAAAGGTATTAATAAAAGAGACATAATTGAAAAGAGACATACATAAATATTAAGTGAGGAAATAATTAACAAAAGGTTTTTTACCTGATTCTTAATTTTTTAAAACAATTAGCATGTTAACCCGTGCTCTTGAACTCCTTATTTGGTCTTTACACACATGCTAAAAAGACTTATCAACAATATATATATATATATATATATATATATATATATATATATATATATAATTGATAAAATTATATTTTTGGTCCTCTAATTTGTCTCCAATTTTGATTTTGGTCCCCCTTTAAAATTATTGAAAAATTTTATCTTCCTATTTTATCCAATCATGCAATATTGATCTCTCAATCCAGAATTGAACATTGATTATTATAAATTAAGAAACGTTGATCACTTCTTATTAATGATGACTGTCACGTGTCATGTTCTAATTGAATCTTGAATCCATGGAAGATAAAATACATTATTGTTATCATTGATCAATCAGAACATGACACGTGACAATCATCATCCAATAAGAACGTGACACGTGACAGTCAATATTCTTTTGTAACAGTCAACATTCAGTTTTGGATTGAGAGATTAAAATTGCGTGATTGGATAAAATAAGAGGACAAAATTCATCAATAATTTTAAAAGAAAAACCAAAATTGAAATTAGAGACAAATTGGAAAACCAAAAATACAATTTTCCTTGTATAATTCATTAGGCCTTTAAAAGAAATATATAATTCATTACTATTATATCAATGAAAGGTGATGAGTGACTTGTTTAATACATCTCCCATTTTGAGAAAGGAAATTTAACATATATTAACCGTTGGATTGATAATTTAGATAATAAAAAAATATTCATGAATGACAAAGATGAAAGTTGGAAAAGTCTTTATTATTAACTAATGGTAGTTAAGAGAGAGAAAGAAAAGTACTATCGATAAAGGAGAAAGATAATAAGTAGGTGAAAAGAGGATTGATACTTGATAGGAGACATATATAGTTGTTTTTTTGAAGTCAGACAAATATAATTACTAAGTGAGGATATATATAATTGCAGTATAAAAAAGTGAGGATATAATTAAAAAAAAATTAACTTCAGTATTAAATTTTAAAACAATAAATGTTTTGAAACAAAAGAGGAAGTTAAGACATGAATATTTTTGAAATAGAAGGAGTATATATATATATATATATATATATATATATATATATATATATATATATATATATATATATATATATATATACATATGCAGGCTACAAACCGTGTGAAAATTGGTACTGTGCTGTCTTGGTTTCCTCTTCCCATCGTTTCCACCTTCTCATCTATTGTCGCAATTAATTCAAGAAAATAAGTAACTCGATCAGAGATGTATCCAAAGGGAATGTTCAAAGTAAATGTACATATATATTCTTAATTACCTTTGCTCTACCCAGAGCTAGAGTGAGTATGCAGTAAAGGACATGAAAGACAGCCAGCACGAAGATAAATATATGGAGTTGATGAATACCCTCGGATGAGACAAACGGGACTTTACCCTACGCATTTTAACAATAAAAACCACATTAGATAGGACCCGGCTTAGTTAGGTTTCTACTTTCAAGTGACAAATAAATGGGTTTTTTAGGATATGGATAAATAAATAAAATTCAAGTAGTACTTATATATTGAGCATTTCTTGCGCGGGTTTCGATTAATTTAATTAGCTGGATTTGAAATTAGAATAAATCATAATATTTAAAGAAAACATGTATATTAACAGAATAATTTTAAAAAAAAAAATAAAATTGACAAGTTTTAAATGAAATAATAAAAACTAATTAATTCACTTTAAAATACAATATTTTTATTTTTTTAACTAGTCGTTGTTTCTTTAAAATACAGTGTTCATAGAATTCTAGAATAGATTTTCTTTTTCTTCTTTTTATTTCTATATTACTTCATTTTTCAATCATCCTTTTTTTGTTCTCATTACTCCCTTTAAGCTTTGACATGCATTCACAGTCATGGCGGATTCTTTTTTAAACCAAAAAAAAAAATGGTATTGAACTCAAAACATTATTATTATTGCTGGAAATTTCTACCCCTGTATTTACGGCAAAGAAAAATGCTCATTCCTTGGCTTAGTTACTTAGAAATTTCCCGTGAATGCATTTCTACTTAGGAAATTAACTCGTACATGGAGAAGTCAATATCGTTGTAAAATTAAATGAGGTAGGCTAACCTACTTTTTAAATATTTTTATTTATTGTTTGATAAAATCTTATGTTCGTTCCATTCACAAAGAATGGGCTTAAGTTAATGACATTGGTTTTAAATTTACCTTATAATTAAAGAATATTAAAAAATGTATTATTCATGCTTTTAACAAAGTTTATAGAAATGTTGTTTTTAATGTCTTTATCACTATATGTAATTCATATTTTAAACTAATACAGCTCTTTAATTCTTTTCAAAAGTACGTACCCTATAAAAGCAAGTCATTCTTTTATTTGTTTGGGGGTGAATTCGGTATTTAAAAATAACTTTAAGCTCTCATTAATTTGAATCGAGTAAAATATTTAGGGAGAACTATTTTTATCTTATCATAATAGTTTAACAAAAAAATTATAGAGTAATGATTAGCATACGCGCCAACTTGGGGCATATTATTACATGCAGGTGAAAGCATGAGAGAAATAAAAAATAATAATAAATCTATTATATGATAAGTAATTTGATAGGAAAAGAATAGAGAAATAAAAAGTAAATAAAAACAAGATAAAAGAGAGAGAACACATATTTACGGCAATAAAAGCAAAGACCAATAATTATTATAATTTATATATATTTAAATAATATTATTTCGTGATAATTATATGATTTAAATATTTAATTCAGTGCCAGTATAAAACATATATATTACATTGTTTATTGTTTATAAGTTGTTACATGTCAAAAGAAATTATAAGGATACCATAATTACTTAAACTTTTTTAATATAATAACATATATATAACGTAAGACAAAAAAAGATTATCATTAATCGACTCAAATGCATGAATACATACATACCGGGGGACAGTTGTCACCACCTCCCGCCGCCAAAATACGACGGTGATTTTGGTTATCGGAATCGAGAAAAGCCGCTAGTAATCTCCGACCATTATTGGTTCGGTGCTCTGACTCTTCCTTCTTCTTATAGTATTTTTTTGGACAGGGGTGAAATGTCCCCGCAACCTTTTCTGATATACATATCCTCGATATTAGACCTTGTCCTACCGTTAGGAGCAACGATATGAACCCCAATAGCATAAGCTCTGCATGCATGTAATCCAACTATCAATTAAGTTAATTATTTTTCACTGAAGCTTTGATTTAATTTGTCACATAAACAACTTTACTAATTAAATGGTTCAGACTCACACCTGATTTGATCTTTTCGAGTGCCTCGCATAGAGCTCTCTTGTGCTTCTTCTTCAACCACTATTTTCGCATGAACACATAGACAATATTCATAATCAAAATCAAATACTTACAAATGTAATTAATATACGTGTATGTATATATACCTTTCCAATGAGATGCAGGATGTGCTCGATCAAGATAGATATGGAGAGCAAAACGAAGCAAACAACGGCCACAGCCCATGTAGGTGTTTCCTGTAAGGTTTTTCCTCCCATGCTTGCTTCTTAATTGAGTTGCTATCATATACCTTCTTTCTTTCTTTCTTTCTTTTTTCTTTTTTGTCGTTCCCCGGAATTAATCTGAGTGTATAAATAGATAGCAGATGATGTGAGTAGTGAGTAGGGAGATGGACCAAGTAAGCATAGCTAGCTCCCCGATATTGAACGGAAAAATCTATATGTTCTAGTAGTGGGGGAAACTGAGAAGAGTGAGGTACGTTCAAAGAAGGTTATTTCACTGTTTATTACACTTTTAAGAATTTTAAAAATAAAATAATATAACGAAATTTTATTGTTTATGACTTTCACGTATATACGAAAAGCAAGAGATTTGCCTCACTTAGCTTGGACTTTGATGCATAATATTTTATTTTATTTTTCACTTCTAATTAATATTTTTAATAACTTTATTCTTCTATTTTAATTTTTATTTAAGATTATTTATTACATTTATTAATTATTTTATTTTATTTTTAGTTTAATTTAATTTAATATTTATTCATTAAGAGAATAAATTTTATGATATGTAATTTTATAGGGGAAAAAAATAAGATAAAAGAGAAAGAGAACACACAAAATAACTTCTTTCTAACAATTTATTTTTAGTTTTACATCAATTTTTGTGAATGAGAGGAGCCAAATCTTAAAATTAATTATGGTCAAGATGACTCACGAAATTTGATAATAAAAAAAAAATCAGTACCCTAATAAACCCTTTAGGAGTCAAATCCTGATCGTTTTTTAGTTGGCGTCTAAGAAACTTCTTATTTATTGCAAGATCTTATCAAATAAAGTTCAAAGATATTATATAATAAATAATATATTTAAATTAATTTAAATTTAAAATATAAACGTAGGAAGATCAACAAAGAAATGATATCCATATATAAAAATCAATTAAATTATCTTTAATGTAAAAATCATTTTAATGTTAAAGTATTTATTATTTTAGGAGTTCTAATTTGTTTTAAATTATTCCTTATTTTAAAAACTAAGAAGATACTATCCAATTATTTTTTAATATTATCATTTTTTGTATTTTTCTAAGAAAATATGAAAGAGTAAAATGGGATGGTGATATATATGGGCAGATGAAATTATATTAATATATTTTGAAATTCTGAATATTTAATATTTATTTATTATTTAATGACCCAATTATTTGAAAGATGCATTTTTTATTTACTTTTTTTAACATTTTGATTGATGATTAGACTCTACCGGATATTAACTTATATATTAGTCGTGTTATTTGAAAAGAAAAATAATTAAATATTTTTTTATCTTAACTCTCTAATTTATCAGAAATAATATATTATGATTAGTCAAAAATTCAATAAAAAATAAATATAATTTAATCAAGAATTATTTCTATCAAAAATCAAACTCAAATATTATTCAAACAATTTAATCTTAATTTTAAGTAATTAACCCTTTGTACTTCATCATTTGTTTAACAGTTGGTATATATAAGTCTAAGTAAATTTTTCTATCTATGAAATTAATGGAATGACGTGCCGACTTTGGAGATGCTTTGCAAGGGCACGTCCTGTTGATATAGCAGCCGAATATATATGTTCTTGTGTTCTAGCTTTTGCCTTGGATATATACATATTTGTTCAATGGTCTAAGCAAAACATGTCTTGCATGGAGTTAATTTTGCGTTGGTCGTGACTTTACTAAAATCCTAGTCACATCCTACATATATCTTTAACTAGAGAATCGAATAGGATTTTCATGACTGATAAAATTGTATTTCTAAGTAACTGCGTATTTAGAATTTGAAATCAAAATTACTGATTAAATTAAAATATTGTACTCAATTATCTGCACATTCAATAATAAATATGTTGATTCTCAAGTTTTGTGGTCAAGTCAAGCTTTTAAATTATCGATGCCTAATTAAATACCCACCTTTGTTACCGGTTGCCCTCTTCATCAGAACAATATTTCAAGCAACATGCATCTTAAATATTCATTGTTTTTAGATAATGATTCGCGCGCCCTTGTTAAAAATATTTGTTGCGTGATTGGCAAGGCGCCTACAGACAAAATTAATAAAACACAAACCTAAACTTCTTAATTAAGCACATATAGTTGCAGAAAAATCACCTAGCTAGCAACAATAAGCTAGGAAATTAAGGAAATCTGGAGGGACGTCATATATTCTCAACCCTAGTTAAGTGTATGGGAAAACCTTCTTAGTTAGGGTTCATTTGTTATCTAAGATGAGGTTCTTAAACCTCATTGTACTTGCGATCATTTAGACAAAACTACTATTTGTAAACACATATTTTCTGTTTTATTTCATTTTCTTCTTTTCTTTTTCATATTTATTGTTTTTTTTTTTTTACTTTTTCTCTCTTCCTTTTCTTTTTACCTTTTTTAAATTACACTTCACACGTACGTCCGAATGTCCCATGATGTGCTCACCATTTCTCAAAAAGAAAACGAGAGCGCGCATAGCCACCAACCCCACCATGCACCAAGCTACATGCCTTCTTCCATTAAGCTACATATTTTGGTCCCCTTTTTTTCTGGTAATTAAGAAATGGTTTCTTTTTGAATGTTGAAGACTATGAATGTTTAATTAGTTTGCCAACTTTGACTCTAACCATGAAACTAGTTAAGGGGCCGTACCTTACGTGAAAAACCTGTAAATTAAGCAACTCGTGTTGCTAGAGTACTTTTATGTAATTAATACTATTAACAACCGGTGATCAAAGACGTATATGTAGTAGACCTTTTCCCTTAATTTGTAAAGTGATTAAATTGTATTCTCTGTTTTTCTTTGTTATCAAATTGCAATTCTTTCCTTAGTTATTACAGTTAAGAATTTCTTACATGATCCCAAACTATAGTAATCTTTATATGATGTATAGTTAATTTTTATTGATATTTTTGGTAAATTAAGTTTTTTGCTCTATATCGTATAGAGATTAATTAATTACTAAATTAATAAATATGTGGTAGTCCAAATATGTAATGATTTCTCTCTAATTACGTAGGAATGAACTTTCACGACACTATGGTCTAAATTAAAATTAATGATAGTTACGGTGCTCCGCAATGACGAAAATGCCACAATGTCGAAATTAATCCAAGTATTCATTCTTCTTTCTTTCTTGTTATATTTTTTTCTTTCGGGATCTTCTAGGAAATAATTTAGAAAGGAAAGGGTCGCTGCAACCAAGTGCAATTAAGATGATAACTACTTGTACAAATAAAAAGGGCACAGAACTGATCAACGTATTCACATGGACATTAAAAGCTTGCTAGGTTTACTATTTTACTTGTTGCGATCGATCATGACTTCATTCGATCATATAGTTAATTACGTACGCAGTGAGGTTTCGCTTTCTATACATTATACTACAAGGCATAGTTGACTGTGCCTGTTCCTATATAGATTTAGTGGCTCAATTTTTATGAGGTTTAAACCATGGTTAATTTGGTGTAATACTGCAATTCTATTGTTTATTTGCTTAATTAAATATTATAAAATACTCAAAAAGTATCCAAAAAAAATCCTGAAACATACAAGCTAATTTTTTATTCATAATTTTTAATTAAATATATTATTTTTATTGATTTTTAATATTACGTAGTCGTCGCACACCAATTTTTAGATATAAGAAGGTTAACTAACTTATTTAAAATCAAGTTTATTTTTTCAAAAATATATAATTTTTTATTTTCTAAATTCCATTGATATCATTTATTATGAATATGATTTACATTAAAAAAAATCTATAAATAGAATATAACAATGTGTTGAAATTTAAGGAAAAGGAAAACTGCGCGTCTCATTTTCAAAATGAAAAGAGTAGAACTGATTAATGTATTTTTCAAGAAAGGACATTATATAGTTAAGAAAGAAAAATAGAATTTAAATAAAAGTAGAGTATAATAGACTTATAGACATGTTACTTTAAAAAAATTATATCATCAATTAAAAAAAAATCTTTAATATATATTATTTATTCATAAATAATCATTATAAAAATAAATAAACTTACCATACATGTTTATTTGTTTTTCTTGAATATGTATAGATCGATATATCGCGATCATTTTACATATACATGTTTAGTATATAAATTTTCTATTGTTATGTTATTTGTAATGATAATTAATAAATCTCAAGGTCATATTTTTTTTCTCTTAAAATATATCGTCCAAGACTTACATTTACACATGGAAAATTAAATATTGCTTGTTTTTAAGATTGCATTCTAGATAAGGAGTAAAGTTTTTTACTAAGTCGTGCATCACAGGGATAAGAAACTAGTAGATATTTGTATATATCGATATTTTATTTCTTCTGATATGATATGCAGGTTTTTGCTGCACTATTATAGCAGATTAATGAATTCTAACTCAAACATGAAAACGTCATTCTCAGAAGTCAGAAAATTGTTGTCCTAGGCAGCATGTGCACTTAACTGTATGTCTCTTGTCGGTTCTATGGAGCATAGGCAACGATCAATGGAAATTAGATTGGAAAATACTATTTTAAGTCTTTAGAATATTATTTAAATTTAAAAAATGATATTATTTTATTTATAGAATATTGTTTAGAATTAAAGATATATTTTTTAAATTAAATATTTATTTTTCCTTTTAAAATTACGATACTAGATTTATATATAAATATTTATCCTAAGTGAGAGAAAGAAGTCATCATATTGATGGAATGTTTACAAATTTATCCTAAAATTGTATTATGAGACTAGAATGCTGATATAGAAACGAGTTTTCAAACTATGTTAAACAACAAATTGAGGTTAAGATTATGAATGTAGAAGTGATAGTCAAATCACGTTATAAATTTATGATTTTTTTTATTTTATTTATAATGTTATCTCTTATTTTTTATTGTATGATTTTTAATATACAAGTTTATTTTTTTTTTCAACACTTATAGATTTTTATGAAATAAGTACAAAATAGTATATACTAATTAATAGATTATCACGCGTATGAATGTGTACAACAGTATTAAAAAAAGAGAGTTTAATAACTATATATTAATATATATATATATATATATATATATATATATATATATATATATATATATATATATTTACCGTGTAAAACAGCGTACAAATAAAATTGTGTGAAACAAAAGTTAAATAAAAACTTATAAAAGAATAAAGGGTTCAACTATTAGTCAATGCAAAAATGACCCAAACAAAAGTCTCTTATTTTTTTCCTTGTCTCATCAGGTAGTTTTAGAAATTCTATCTTTTCTTATTATAGATATTTATGATTTATTAAAAATAAAAATAATTTATTTAGTTACAAATTAGTTATTAATTTAGTTTGTTACAATTTAATTTAATTAGTTATAATTTAATTACAAATTTAATTATATAAGATTCAATCTACTCATATAAAAATTTATTTTTGTTCATTTTAAACATTATCCAAATTAATATTAAATTTTTATTTTCTCTCTTTTTTTATCTCTCTGTCATTAATTTTAACATGTTATCAGATCATTTATTTTCTCTCTCATCCCTTTTATCTTTGTCTCAGTTCTTGTACTGTTGGTTGTTGCCTCTGTTTTTCCCTTGCCTGCTTTAGTTCAGCTTCTCTCTGTCTCACTTTACGTTCGAGCTTCTTGCTACGATGAACGCACCCATCATTGACCCCTTACAGGGAGATTTTCCAGAAGTGATAGAGGAGTATTTGGAACATGGGTGTATGAAATGTATTGCCTTTAATCGTCGTGGTACACTTCTTGCTGCTGGGTGCAACAACGGAAGTTGCGTTATCTGGGATTTTGAAACCCGGGGCATTGCTAAAGAGCTACAAGATGATGAATGTTCATCTCCAATAACCAGTGTCTGTTGGTCAAAGTGTGGTAATCGAATTCTTGTATCCGCTGCTGACAAGTCATTGTTGTTGTGGGATGTTATGAGTGTGTCCTTGCCGCTGCCACTGGTCTCTCTTCACCACGCCACTGCGCCGCAGTTCCACCTTGCCACTGCAGCATTCACATCCTTCGACACGACATCGCCGCGATACATCAAACAACACGCCATGTACTTGCCGTGGCGAGGGTCACACTTGGCCATCATGGAGGATGGCTCAAAGGCACTGTTGGTGATCTCAGCAACGGAAAGCTGCTCATGGTATGCTTTCTCAGCAGTGATAACAGGGGCGTATGAGGAAAGCATGAAATGGATCCTAGGATAAGGAACCAAGTTGGTTTGGAACTGTCACATCAACGTTTAGTGCTCCATCAAACCTCAACGAGGCAGTGAGGGATGAAATCACCTGGGAAACGAGACGGTTAAGGTTGGTGTAGGTAGGGAGTTCAATGTCAAGTGATCTCCTCCAAATGAAGTTTTGTAAGTTTCTCCATGTTTAGCACTATTCAATTTCTGCCTACAAGATGCTTGATTAAATGTTTCTGAAGATTTTTGCTTATTGTCTTAATCAAGTTGTCATTTCCCGCAAATTCATTTTGAATTCTAACATATTTGTAACAAACTTTGTAAGTGCTTTTGTGTTAGTTTCTGGATCTATTCTCAATCTGTATATAAGTTTCTTTTGTTCAATGAATAAGACAGAAGCTTGTTTTGATCATCTAGCTCAATTTCTTTGCTTTCTTGTTCATAAGCTTTTCCTCTTTTCTTCTCGAGCAATAGCCTCTGCTTTTCTTTATCTCGATAGCTACTGCACCTAATGTGCAGATTTGTGCGTGGTGATTTTCTAGTTCAAGCTTGATTTGTGACATGGGATCAGAGCTCTTCAAAGAGCTCTGCTGCGCAATCAAGAGAAGTTTCCGGAGCAATTTATCTTTTCTTCACCTCTGTTTTGAGTTTCATCTGGCTTTGATCTTTGATTGTGACAATGAGTGAAAGAGATACACACATCCCAGCCATAGACAGCTTCCTTTACTTGCATCCAAGCGAGAATCCCGCGGTTTCGCTTGTATCTCGAGTTCTTGATTCCACGAATTATCACTCATGGAGCAGATCAATGATGACTGCTTTGAGTGCCAAAAATAAACTTGAGTTTGTTGATGGAGGAGCAGCTGAGCCATTGAAAACTGACCGGACCTATGGAGCTTGGAAGAGGAGCAACAACATGGTAGTCTCATGGATTGTACATTCTGTCTGTGACAATTAGACAAAGCATTCTATGGATGGATAAGGCTGAAGAGATCTGGAAAGATCTAAAATCCTGATATGCACAAAGCGATTTACTCAGGATTTCAGACCTTCAACAGGAAGCAGCTTCGATTAGACAAGGTAACCTCTCAGTTACAGAATATTTTACAAAACTACGCATAATATGGGATGAGTTAGAGAATTTTAGGCCTGATCCTACATGTACATGTAGTTCACGATGCACTTGTATAGCACTTAAAACTGTAGCACAGAGAAAACGAGAGGATCGGGCAATTCAGTTTCTTAGAGGTCTGAATGAGCAATTTGGAAATGTAAGATCACATGTACTTCTCATGGATCCACTTCCTGAGATTTCTAGAATTTTTTCCTATGTTGCACAGCCGGAGAGGCAGCTTGGAAATAGTTTGATAAATGTTAACAGCATAGAAATGAAACCCAGCCTGGTTAATGCAGCAAAACTGGTTTGCAATTATTGTGAAAGGACTGGACATACTAAAAGTGTATGTTATAAAAAACATGGCATGCCTTCGGGTAGTAATGAGAGGAACAGGATGAATAGCTTTAGAAATAATAAGATCTGCACTTACTGTGGGAAAACAGGCCATACAGTTGAGGTTTGCTATAAGAAACATGGATTTCCACTAGGTTTTAAGTTTTCTAATTCAAGGAGCAGTGCAAATAGCTTGGTGACAGGAGATGAAGCAATCACCAATGATCAAACACAGCAAATTGAGCCCAAAGAAATTCGATTTTCACCTGAGCAATACAAAGCTCTACTTGCCTTAATCCAGCAACCAAGTGAAGGGAATTCAGACAGTATGTCTAGTAGTTCAAAATAGATTGCCTCTTGTTCAGTTGATACAACACCAGTCTATGGTAAGCACCCATTCGTTGTGAATAACACATGCACACACTGCACTTGGGTCTTAGATTCAGGTGCAACAGACCATGTGTCGGCATCTCTTAGTTCTTTTAAATCATATACAAAATTGAATCCTCCAATCCTAGTTAAGCTTCCCAATGGTCACCATGTGTCAGCTACACATTCGGGTGATGTATGCATTTCTGACTCAATAGTTTTGTTTTCAGATCTATATGTTTCAGCTTTTTCTTTTAACTTGATCTCAATATCTAAGTTGGTTTCTACAAACCATTGCAAGCTCATTTTCTCCTCTGATTCATGTTTAATGCAGGATGCACTCACTCAAGCCAAGATTGGTATAGTTGAAATGAGAAATGGATTATACTATCTCACTCCAACCAGACCAGCCACTTGTAGTATTGAAACAGAAATTGTTCATCCAAATTGTACCATCATACCAATAGATCTATGGCATTCTAGATTAGGACACCTGTCTTTTGAAAGATTACAGAAAATGCAAGGCACTTATCGCTTTCTGAAATTCAATAAAGATTTAGTTTGCAATGCATGTCATTATGCTAAGCATAAAAGGCTTCCTTTTTTAAATAGCAGTACATATGCATCATGTAGTTTTGAAGTTTTACACATAGATATTTGGGGACCATGTGCAAAAACATCAATGCTAGGACATAGGTATTTTCTTACAGTGATTGATGATCACACACGATTCACTTGGACATTTTTTATGCATACCAAAGTTGAGGCTAGAAAACATGTTCAGGATTTCATTATTTTAGTTCATAATCAATTTGATAGTAAAGTTAAAGTTATAAAAACTGATAATAGGGTAGAATTTCTTATGAATGATTTTTATAGCTCAAAAGGTATTGTGCATCAAACCACATGTGCTGAAACACCTGAGCAAAACGGAATTATAGAAAGAAAGCACCAGCATTTATTGAATGTAACAAGGGCCCTTCTATTTCAAGCAGATTTGCCTCATAGTTTCTGGTTATTTGCTTTGACTCATGCAACTCATTTAATTAATTGCATACCTACTCCCTTTTTGAAAGATGCATCTCCATATGAAATACTTTTTGGAAAACCATGTGATATATCAAATCTTAAAGTTTTTGGATGCCTATGTTACATTTCCACACTGTCAGCCAATAGGAAGAAGCTGGACCCAAAAGGCCATCCATGTGTGTTTCTAGGCTTTCAACCAAATACAAAAGGATTTTTAGTTTACAATCTCCACACAAATGATTTAACAACATCCATAAATGTGGTTTTCTATGAAAATCATTTTCCTTTGCATCATACAACCAAAGAAATTGAAACACAGCCAATACCACCTATAGTTTCTCCTACACCATTCCAGTCTGAACAATATTCATTTGATACACCTGCTTTTAACCCCTCAAATACCTCTATGCCATCTGAACCAGTCCTACGGAGGTCAACAAGAGATAGGAAAACCCCTACATTCCTTACTGATTACCACACATTTCTCAATTCAACTAATACACTCAATCCAATATCAGCTTCAGTGATGCATCCAGGCAAGAGTTCTGTAACTCATCCTCATGATTCAGTTTTGTCCTATTCTAGATTGTCTCCATCCCACAAATATTTTGCCTTATCCATCTCCACAACTGTTGAACCAAAGACATACACTGAAGCATCTCAGCATGATTGCTGGTTTAAGGCAATGAAAGCTGAGTTAGAAGCTCTCCAATCGAATAATACATGGTCTCTGACAGAATTACCACATAACAAGAAAGCAATAGGCTGCAAGTGGGTTTACAAGGTTAAATATCATGCAGATGGATCCATTGAGAGGTACAAGGCCCGATTAGTAGCTAAAGGATATACACAAATGGAGGGGCTAGATTTCTTGGACACATTTTCTCCAGTTGCCAAACTTACTATTGTCAGGTTGGTTTTGGCCTTAGCTGCCATAAATGGCTGGCATCTTAGGCAATTAGATGTAAATAATGCCTTTCTTAATGGGGAATTGAATGAGGAGGTTTATATGCAATTTCCACCAGGAATGGTAGTCCCTCATTCCAATCAAGTATGTCGATTAAACAGATCACTCTATTACCTTAAGCAAGCTAGTAGACAGTGGTTTCATAGATTGTCTACCCTTCTTCTGAATAATGGGTTTACTCAAGCATCATCAGACCATTCCTTGTTCTTTTCCTTCAATAATGAGAGTTTTACAGCAATCCTAGTCTATGTAGATGACATAGTTCTAATTGGGAATGACATTAAAAGAATCAATCAGATCACTTCATTACTAGATGTTGTTTTCAAGATTAAAGATCTAGGTAATTTGAAGTTCTTCCTTGGAATTGAAGTGGCTCGATCTCCTCAAGGCATCCACTTATGCCAAAGAAAGTATACTCTAGATATTCTCTCTGATTCTGGTATGTTAGCTTGTCGTCCAGCTGCTACACCAATGGATTGTACTACTCATCTTCAAAGCCAAGGTGACCCCCTGCCAGCTATAGCTGCTTCTTCCTATCGAAGATTAATTGGCAGACTTATATACTTAACTAATACCAGGCCAGACATTTCCTATGTTGTCCAACAACTTAGTCAATTCATGAATGTCCCAACCATAGATCACCAGAAGGCTGCCTCGCGGGTTTTGCGATATCTGAAAGGATCACCAGGACAGGGCCTATTCTACCCAGCTTCAGGATCCATTCATATTCAAGCCTTTAGCGACTCTGATTGGGCTGGATGTCGTGATACCAGGCGCTCCATTACTGGTTACTCAATTTTTCTAGGAAATTCTCTCATTTCATGGAAATCTAAGAAACAATCGACTGTTTCCCGTAGCTCATCTAAGGCAGAGTATCGAGCACTAGCAACAACTACTTGTGAGATCCAATGGCTCACTTATCTCCTCCTGGAGTTTCGCATTTCATTTAATCAACCAACAAACCTCTTCTGTGATAATAATTCAGCAATCCAAATTGCTTCCAACCAAGTATTCCATGAGAGAACTAAGCACATTGAATTGGATTGTCACATGGTTAGGGAGAAATGTTTGAGTGGTCTTCTGAAATTGTTACCAGTCCGGTCCTCTATGCAGCTAGCCGATGCATTTACCAAAGCCTTGCAGCCAGCTTCATTCAAATTCATGATTTCCAAGCTGGGAATGATGAACATCTATTCCCAGCTTGAGGGGGGCTCTTAATCAAGCTGTCATTTCCCGCCAAATTCATTTTGAACTCTAACAGATTTGTAACAAACTTTGTAACTGTTTTTGTGTTAGTTTCTGGATCTATTCTCAATCTGTATATAAGTTCCTTTTGTTCAATGAATAAGACAAAAGCTTGTTTTGATCATCTTGCTCAATTTCTTTGTTTTCTTGTTCATAAGCTTTTCCTCTTTTCTTCTCGAGCAATAGCCTCTGCTTTTCTTTATCTCGATAGCTACTGCACCTAATGTGCATATCTGTGCGTGGTGATTTTCTAGTTCAAGCTTGATTTGTGACATATTGTTTGACTTGTTTTTATGATTTTAACTTCTGCCATGTGTGGTGGTTAAACATTGTTCATTTGTTAGCTTCTGTCATAAGTGGTTAAGCCTTAGTTATTGTTGATTCACTAAGTGTTTGTGAAAAGTCCTTATAGAAGACAAATTTTGTGATTCTTCTATTTTGTTGATGTAAGCTTATGTCTGTGATGATTAAGCATTGTTTAAGCTTTTGCCATAGATGGTTAGCATTGAATCGTTGTTTTGCTTTTGCTCTTGATGGTTAAGCATCATTGCTTCTCCCAAGTGGTTAAACTTTGAAGTATAGTTTCTGCTTGGTGGTTAAGGTTTGATAGTTTCTTGGATTGATGATTTGAGCTCTTGTCAAATGACCTTGTTGCTGATTCGCTTGATGGTTAAACTTTGATACTTGCTTTGAACTCTTAGAAGAAGATTAAGAAAGTCGAAGTTGGTCAAAGATTTTTAGAAGTTTCTGTTTTTGACTGATGTATTTCTGGCATGTTTAACTATATTTTAAGTTTTCAATTTTTTTTTTCATTTTCTTTGATGTTGATGTATTGTCTTCTCCAAGCTGAAAGTGTTTGTGGGGGCATTAGAGATAAAATTAGGTTAGTTAGTTACAAATTAGTTATTAGTTTAGTTTGTTACAATTTAGATTTAGTTTAGTTAGTTACAAATTAGTTACAAGTTTAACTATATAAGACCCAATGTATTCATGTAAAAATTGATTTTTACTCATTTTGATCATTATCCAAATTAATATTGAGTTTCTATTTTCTCTCTTTTCTATCTCTCTACAATGAATTTTAACATGATCAAATGAGTTCTCACCCTTAGTGACAGATCGAGATTCGTCTGTGTGGTTGATGTTTAATTGTGATTATATAGATTTGCAATGAGTAATATTATTCTCTATCTGCTTTTTTTTTTTTGTTTGCTTGAGAAGCATTTGTTAAAGAACGTTTCAATTATTTCCTAAGATATGTCAAATAGTGTTTTAACTTTTTGTTCTCTGCTTGATGAGGTGAACTATGCAATAGCCTTACATAACAATTTCCAGAAGATTTCACTTGCTATGAATATATATGAAGTCCTATCCTCTCTCGCAAGCTTTACTAGTGAACTCAACAGAAATAGGTAATTATATTCCAACCTTGCTGCCATAGATGAACAAATTAAAAGGCAATTCATCAAGCAGACAGTGTGAGAAGAAAAATTAATTAATTAAGAAGGAGACTTGGAATCAAGCACACTCTCTTTCTCGCTCTTTGTTGTATGTCCCGTACTTTTCCGCCTCCATTTTTAGTTTATTTTTCTCTAAAATACAAATGTAATTAATAGTGTATTAGGTTTTAAGTTTTATAAGTTGAAAGAGATATATACATAGTTAATCGGACAGTCTATAGCCTCTCAATTGTTAAATCTTTTATGGACACTTGCTGATCAAACAATACTTTCTGGGACAATCCGCAACCCCTCAAGAACATATCCTGAAGGACAAACAATTACTCAGTTAGATTATTCATAACTCCTCAAGCGCATAATCACAGATTTCAGCAAGACAACAAAAAAGATATTAACATCCTAGATCTTTAAATATAGGAAATAGGAAGTCCATGACGAGTAGCTTTCTTAGCTAAATATTGGATATATTAGTTTTTTTATTAGAATGTTAGTGGGTGGGTTCAAATCCACCACCTCTCCCTCCTTCTCTCTTCAACCTTTAAATTCCCCTTACAACCACTAAGTCAACCTTACTCCAATATCTACTTGAACCAAGCCTTACACTTACTTGAAAACAATAAGTTCCTCTCTACACCTTCAGGTGAAAAAGAAATCCAATTGTAGTTTGTTCCTTTATTTACAACACTAGTTCACATTCAAATTACATCTTAACAAAAATTCTGACTTTTGGAATGATTTGCTAAGGGGAACACCTGCAACTATGTGTACAAATAATATATTACAAAATATTCAATGCCTTGAAAGATCTACACACTAGGTGAGATGCTACTAAAATCAACATCACCTTTGTCATTTTGACATTTAATAAAACGTGTAGTCATTCTTTATTATCAAAAGAAAATTCCTTGCCATGTTCGATATCAATCTCGCGTTGAGGCAGACTTAAACCCACAAGGGTAGAGCTGGGCTCATCAACCTTTTCAGCATGATCATAGGCCTGGTGACCCATTTCCATTTCATGGTGGTGAATAGAAGAACTAGTAGCATTGACCTCATAAGAAAGATTTGCCTCAAAATCGAACCTTATTGGAGACGAGGGATAAGGGGCCATTTCACTATGGTAGCGGCGTAGGAAATTAACCTGAGACTTAGGGTGGTTCGGGGTCGTGGGCCTGGTTGATGAAGGAGTCTGCAATCGCAATCCACGGTTCTGTTTTACGTTCTTCTTCGCTGTGTGGTGCCACTTTCTTAGAGCTGTGGCTACTCTTTTGTTAAAAATGGTTGGCTTCATTGTTGAACCCATCTGTTCTCACCCACAACCAAGCAAATTTTATTCATTTTTAAATCTTGTTTGAGAAGCTTTAAATTAAAAAAATGTTCATAAAGATCTTCTTTTAATAACTATTAGATCGGATATATTGGACACTCTAAAAATTGTTATATGAAAAAAAACAAGTTAGATAAAGTAAGTTCACTAGTTCGACTAAAATAAGAAAATGCAAACATGAACTACACGCGAAGTTTGGTTTTATCTACATGTAATCGAATTTAATTAGAATTAATAGTTGTTTACATTTTAATCAAACGCGAATAAACATATAGGATAGGATTATTGATTTTTGTAAAAAAAAATTCAAAAGTTATATTGAGAATATTTTTTAATTAATAGACAATCTAAAAAATTTGATACCGATAATTCATAATAATTAAACTCTATATATGATTACTTTGATGAATAAAGAGGAAAATTTTATAAGAAAATCAAAAGGAAAAATGAAATAAATAGTAAATTATTTGTGGAACAATTGATATTTATTAAACTACCTGTGTCACGAGAGCATAGAGAGGAAGGGTCACGTAGCTGCAAAGGAATTGAACGAAGATCCTGGCACATCATCCAAGTTAAATTGTTAATGTATATATACAGTTAACTTGAGACTAATACTGGTTAAGTTTTTTAATACGAGTTAAACAAGTATAAATCTAGAAAACGGGACGACACACGTACCCCATTGAGATTCTGATCACCACGCCCTGTTTTTGGGAATGGAAACAGGATTTCATCATAAATTGAAGCTGAAATACATAAAAGAAAAAAGTTCTATCACTCATATAAGTAATTAAACGCAAATAAAAAACAAGATAGTGTCATGCATCAAGGGTAAAAAATGCACTCGAACAGAAATATAGTAAAAGCATTTGTTCGGATAACAATTGCACTCACAAGTCCTGATCACGTAGAAATCAATATAGCAACAGTATTTAAGTATTTTTTAACATTGGAAAGTTTCGTTTTTGATATAATTACAAGAGTAGTAGCATATAACTGAAATTTAATTATTTTGCAGGACTTACCGCAGCCCATGAAAAGAAAGCAAGCTGA
The DNA here is from genome assembly GCF_000004515.6 of Glycine max. Lineage (NCBI taxonomy): Eukaryota > Viridiplantae > Streptophyta > Magnoliopsida > Fabales > Fabaceae > Glycine > Glycine max. Next base: position 34,155,099 of record NC_038248.2, on the reverse strand, counting down.
AAAGCATTCTGTTGTCAGAAAAGAGACATGTATAACTTGGATTAGTAATTAACAGTGATGAGAGGAAATTAAGATTTTTCATTTTGACAAATAAATGAATGCATTGATTCATGTTATATTGTTATTGCTTTGAAAGAGGTATAAAACACACACCTGAAAGAGCACGAAATTAATGAGGTAGAGAATAAGTCGAGGTTTGTTAAACCAGAAGAGGTCATCCCCAGGTTGCACCAGTGGCACTCCCTTTACAACTTCTCCTCGTTGTTGAATTCTTTGACCCATCTTTGTTATTATCACTTGCAGCTTGGTTCCAACTAATAGAACAATCTACATTTTGTGGACATTATAATTATAATTAGAAAAAAGAAATATATCATTAGTTAACATAAGTCATTGCATGTGCTTACAATCAAAGGAGCAAATGGCAGCCACAGATAAGAGTACCAGCCTGTCCATATATACAAACGATGTACGGAAATTTAGGTATATATGTAGAGTTGTATACACTTAATAATTATCAATAAAGTGATTTAGCTTAGTGATTTATTATAATAAGATATATTCCCTTACCGTGAGTGTTAAACAGGAGAAAAAGCACTGTGATGAACCAGATTGGAGGACTAAAAATTTAGAAAGAGAGCAATTAATTATACTATAAATGTGTAAATCAAATTATGACATGTGTTATTTTAAAAAAAAATGGTTATTATTTATATAGCAGTTGGAAAATTCGAAAAAAAAAAACATAAACATAGAGGGCGAGAATTAAGCACAAAACCTGATTTCAACGACCACTTTGAAGTCCTCTTCCAGAGATCTTTTGATATATTTCCGAAAGTTGAATTTCTGGTGACTTTGAGGCCCCAAATGTGCCTAAACCCAATTAAAGTTATATTTCGTCAAGAATACATTTCGAAGAGTTTATACAAATTCATTTGGACCCTTGAAAGAAATTTATAACTTTTTCATATTTTTGAAATTTATTTCAATAAATTTCATAAAAGAATTAAAATAGTTTCCACGTGTTAAGTTTATAATGATATAATCTGTTGCAATAAACTTACTAAATAAAAAACACTTGAGTAAATTATTTATTCAAATAGCAGGCACACCTTAAACGATTAATGTATGTCTAATATATAACGGCCGGGGCAAATTACATTTGCATATCATAAATATTTCACTTGACATCCTTTATTTTTCTGACCATATACATACCCCCTAATTTAATAAATAGGGGGAGTAACTCATAAACTAGGCTAGATATGTATTAAGGATACACGAGATATTTATTGTTATATAAATTGAAAGAAGGTTGTACGTGTAAGGTTAAAAAAAAATAAAACATAATTGGACTTAAGTTCTAGGGGTGTGAATATAATTCGTTTATTAAAACAATTTATTTGGGCATGTTTATTTTATAGGTGAAAATAATATACATGAAATTTCATAAAGTTAAATTTGAAATAATCGATCTACTATATAGTTTTTTAAGAAAAATTCTTGCTTTATTCTAAAAATAAAAAGTGGCATACCATTATACCAACCAAGTATCAATCAATAATCAGAGAAATGGTAGGTGAAATTGGTAAGGGTGTAATGTGATTACCATCATAAATCCATGTCTCAATGTCAAGTAATCTACTTTAGGAACTGACTGTACAAACTGTCTGAAGAAACAAACCTGTTACAACAATAAGCAAAAATGTAATATGCGACACATTCTTATATTTAAAAAATGAAAAAAAAAAATCTCATTTATAAAACTTGCGGAAATTAGAAACTTCTGTTAGCTCTGTTACAATGGTAATTTAACAAGCAAGAATGGTCCAACTGATATAAATATGAGATATCATATATAGGGACAGGAAATAGGAGCGCGCAGTACTTAGAAGCAGCGTCACTACGCTGAAAATGTTTCCAACTTGCCTGTCTATACCGTTATTTGACTTATTTCTTTCCCATCTTCTAGGAACTGCTATGCATTTCAATTTTGTCCTTTTATAAGTTTAGGGCATTGTCATATTAGTAGAACATGAATGATATGATTTTCAGCATTTGAGCTATATACTGAGTTTTCATCACTTAGTTGATTTGTTTAAAAAAAAAATTATACTTTTTATTATTAGTATATAGTCTTTGATATTGATTTTTTTTATAGATACACGCACTCGGGAAAAAAAAACATATGAATAGGTATGACTTACAATCCAAACAAGGACTGTATTTTGGGTCCAAAAACTCAAATGTCTTCTTCCAAACGATGTCTCTCTCGCAAATCGAAATCGTTCAGGATCTGTGGTAAATAACAACACATAATGTTGCACTCATAAATGTGAGATTACAAACCTTATATTCATTGCTTATCAAATTATATAAATTAAGAAATATTTAATTAATGTAAAAATATTGTTATACTTTAATTAAAAATGGCTTTATTATTAATTAATGAAAGTTAAGAGAGAGAGAGAGAGAGAGGAGAGAGAAGTATTAGTAAAAGATAGAGTTTGATAGGTGAAAAGTGAGGATGTGATTAACAAAAAAATTTAACCTAGGTCTTAAAGGTTTAAAACAATAAATGTTTCGGAACGAAAAAGGAAGTGAAAGACATTAACGTTTTTGAAAAAGAAAAAAAACGAGTACATTTATATATTGGCATATGCAGACGACTAACCATGTGAAAATTGGTACTCTGCTGTCTTGGTTTCCACTTCCCACCGTTTCCATCTTCTCATCTATTTGTAGCAAATAATTCAAGAAAATAAGTAATTAACTCAGATGTATCCAAAGAGGTATATATACAAGTTGTTAAGGAATATATATATATATATATATATATATATATATATATATATATATATATATATATATATATATATATATATTCTTAATTACCTTTGCTCTACCCAGAGCTAGAGTGAGTATGCAGTAAAGAACATGAAACACAGCCAGCACGAAGATAAATATATGGAGTTGATGAATGGCCTCGGATGAGACAAACGGGACTTTACCCTACGCATTTATACAATAAAAACTACATTAGCTAGGACCCGCTAAATAAATTAATTTTCTTAACCCTGAATAAGAAAATATATGTAGTTAGATTTAGGGGTGAGTATAACCCGGATCATCCTACTAATTCAGCCCGATTCAAGGTTGATTTTGGTATGTAGAGTTTTGAAATTAGATCCAATGTATTTTGTGAAAAAGTTCAAATTATTTTTTAAATCATTTCAATATGATTCAGTGTCTTATATAGTTATATTCTTTTAAAAACTATATTTTTTTAATAATTGTATATTAATAATAAAATAATTTATTTAATAGATAATTTTTTAATAACATAACATTATATTTATAATTATATTATTTGTTTTAACTATATTGTAATATGTACTTTAATTTAATTTTTATACTTGTTTTATTATACAATTTAACTTTAAATATTGTTATGATTGACATATATTACATTCAAAAGTTAGGGTCTTATTCCTTATATTTTGAGTCTTGATTGGATTGGATTCAAATAAATAATCATATCAAAGTTTAAAAGTGACTAGCTTTAGAACAAAGGTAAATTTGTCTAAACTTATTCTTTGCTTATCCCTAATTGGATTAAAGAATTAAAATTTAGAACAAAGGTAAAAATGACTAGCTTTAAATGGAACGAATGAAATGTGAGTCTCTCTCAATTACAATATTTTCCCTCTTTTCAACCTGTCGATACATGCTTCGTGATTAAGATAAAGTTTAAAAGTGTTCATAAATTAAGAAACGTTAACAAAAAAGTTAATAACAAGTTGAATAGAATAACTACTTGAAATAAAAAAATAAATTATATTTGATCAAGAGGTATAATATTGTATTTATACTATCTTTTTTATGCGTTTTGATTGATTGGAGGTTTTGTAGATGTGTTTCATAACATTCTTTTAATAACTATCTTATATGAATTTTTTTAGAATATTATTTTCTTTGATACTTTTTTTAAATATTCTTTTTATGATTGATTAAATTTCATTAAAAATTATTTTTTTTTAGGTTTCATTTCTTATTTAATAATTTTTTCTCTTGATTTGCATTAAATAAAAAATAAAATTATTAAAATTGATGATTTTTAATAAATTTTAATGAATCATGAAAGAGTCTTTGAGAAAGTATTAGAGAAAATATGGTTAATATTTCTCTATTTTTTTTTAATATGAGTCCCTTAAGCTTTGACAAGGATTCACATGATGGATTCTCTTCAAACCAAAAATGAATTAATGTATAAAACTCAAAACATTATTAATTAATTAACAATTAATGTTGGATATTTCTAACCCTGTATTTACGGCAAAGAACAATGGCCATTCCTTTGTCTAGTTGAAAATTTTCCGCGAGTGCATTTCTACCTAACAAACTAATTCGTACATGGAGAGGTCAATATCATAGTACTATAATTAAGTTGGGGAGAAATATTTTTCTCTTGTCAATTATCATTACTACAACTCTTGTAATATAGTTAACAACACATCACATAAGACAAAAGAATTATAGTAAACTCAAATAGATATTGGTTTTAATTTCTAGCTAGAGTGCCAAAAGAATCGGAAGCAGAATAGTATATAAATTTGTGGAAGTTTCTCTATTAGTATTTTTTTTTACATATTATTTTCATTGTTTTATTATTATTGACAGAAATGTATTGAAACAAAATTTTGTGATTTTTTTTCTAATAATGGACTATATTTGTAATTTTTAATAAATTTAAGCATACCAAAAATGTGTTATATATATATATATATATATATATATATATATATATATATATATATATATTAAAAATGTTAGAGTATGTTATTTTTCAACAATACACCAAATATTAGTAACACGATTTTTATTATATTATTTTTAGGTCGAAATATATTTTTAATCATTTAAATTTAGATAATTATTTTTTAGTCCTTCAAAAAAAATTATTTTTATTAGCCCCTCAAATTTTTGAAAAAATATTTTTAGTTATTCATTGTGTTTATAGTTTATTTTTTTTTTATAATTTTTAATTGCCAAAATTATTTTTTTTAAAATGATTTTGGTAATTTTAAATTGCTAAAATATTTGATTCATATGAATTGGTGTATGGTCTTTTTACATATTTTGATGGTTTTAAAGAAGAAATAAAAACATAAATGTTGAATTCTGCTGATTTTAAATTACTATAAATCATTTTCTAAGAAATTAAATTAAAAAAATTGGTGGTGAGAAGCAACCACAAATTATAACACCATTAATACAAAGAAATAAAAAGATTAAAATTAATTTTTAAAAAATCATTTTCTAAGAAATTAAATTAAAAAAATTGGTGGTGAGAAGCAACCACAAATTATAACACCATTAATACAAAGAAATAAAAAGATTAAAAATAATTTTTAAAAAATTTGAGAGACTAATAAAAATAATTTTTTTGAATGACTAAAAAATAATTATTCAAATTTAAACAAGTCTTATTTTTAATACATTATATTATTAGTTAAAATTTATTATAAAATTAGAATAAAAATTATTTGAGAAAAAAACATTTTTTAATAAATTTCAATTAGTAATCAATATATTCAAAAAGAATGAGTAGTTATCAATGTTTGAAAACGTATAACATACATGAAGAGGATCTTGACCCTACATACATACCTGGGCTGCGCACTTGTCCCTTGCACCCAAGGCTAAAATGCGCCGGTGACTCTCGTCATCGGAACTGAGAATCGCCGCTAGTAATCTCCGGCCATTGGTTTCGTCATCATCATGATCTAATGGGGGCGTGCTGTGTTTCACTCTTTTGGTACTGCAGGGGTGAAATGTTCCGGCAACCTTTTCTGATATGCATATCCTCGATATTAGACCTTGTCCTACCGTTAGGAGCAATGATATGAACCCCAACAACATAAGCTCTGCATGCATGCATGTAATCCAACCATATATCAAGTTAATTATTTTTCACTAAGCTTTAATTTGTCACTTAAACAAGCTAATTAATTGTTTCATATATATATACTCAAACTAACCTGATTTGATCTTTTCAAGTGACTCGTATAGAGCTCTTTTGTGCTTCTGCTTAAACCACTTCTCGCATGAACATATATACACATGGTGGTGCAAGTATATTATATTAATATTGATCGTTAAAATTAAACACTTACACATGTAATTAACTGATATATGTATTCAATATATACCTTTCCTATGACATGGAAGATGTGCTCAATGGTGATAGATATGGAGAGCAAAACAAAGCAAACAACGGCTATAGCCCAAGTAGGCGTTTCGTCTAAATTTCTTCCTCCACTTCCTCCCATGCTTAGCTTCTTTAGTTGCTACCAATATGATTCTTTTTTTATATTATTATTATTATTGTTATTCCTTTGACTCTAGGTGTATAAATAGATAAGAGATGGGTGAGGGGGGGACCAAAATTAGAAACTCAGCTAGCTAGCTCCCCGTATTGAACGGGTCATAATGTGATATCTATATATTCTAATAGTGGGGTTACGTACTTGGAGTGAGGTTCGAACAAAGAAGGTCATTAATTAATTTCATTGTTTATTGTACTTATAACAATGTTAATAAGGAAGAATCAAATAATCCAGTTTGCTCTTCACTAAACGGACATATATAAAGCTTTTGACTTGACGCATATATGAACGGAAAGATATTTTGTTTTGGAGTAAATATTGGTTATGATACAACTCAGATACTAAAATATGACTATATGAGAGATCAGATCAGTAACCAATATAAGTGATGATGTGGTGTAACAAAATAGAGAGAAATACAAATATAAAAAAAAAAACTAAAACAGGAGTATTTGGTTGACTTTTATTGTTATATCACCAAGAGATTTGACTTGAGATATGTGTATACTTTTTTTTATAATGAGTATGATATTTAATTTTTTATTTATAAATATATAATGAGTATGATATTTAATTTTTTATTTATAAATATTAAAGTGTTGTTACTGTCAATAAAATCTTTAAGATATCTTCATAATTTTTATTTCATTTAATAATATTAATTTTATTTTATATTTCTTTTTTTTTTCTATTTCTCTCTCTAGTATATAGAAATTTTTATATAAATTTTAAGTGATTTGGATAGAAAGTGGAGAGATATTGTTTGCGATTATGATTAGGTTATTTGAATAATCTAACCATAACCATTTCAATAACTAGATATAGCAAGTGGAAATTATAACCAAATCAAAATTGGCTTTAAATTCCATAACCAGTTTTGGTTTAGTATAAAACAGGTTTTATATTTAATTTTTTTGTTATATATCTAAAATGAGTTATAGTTAAAATCAGTTATAGGAAAAATCGGTTGGAAAATAAATAAAAATATCAATTTTTAAAATTGATTTTATACTAGCTTAGTACACTTTTACAACCAGTTTTATGTTTTAATAATTGTTTTATGTTTAATTAAAATTAATTTTAAAGGTTAAAAATTGGTTTTTAAATACCAAAACAAATTATTGTTTAAATTAGCAGTTTTAATTTATTCTAATTTTTTTTTAAAAAAAAAAAAAGAGGATACTATGTAATTATTTTTTAATATTGTCAGTATTTTTATTTTTGTTCCATGTAAAATGAAAGAGTAGAATTAAATAGATGAATTTGTATTAGTATAATTTGAAACTGAGAATATTAATATATATATATATATATATATATATATATATATATATATAATCGTTTTTTAATTAGTGGATAATTAATGATAAAATCCTTTATATTATAAGTGTATTTTTTTCTCTACTTTTTTATCGTTTTTTTTAACCTTTTGATTGATGACTAGACTATACTCTTATCACTAACTTGAGTATTAATTTATCATATTAAATACCAAAAAGTTAGTACAAGTTGTCTATCTATTAAATTACTAGAATGACGTGGAGAATTAATTGGATATGCAGATTCTTCAAATGAGAAATACATGCCGAATTATCTATAAAAAAAAAAAAACAAAAAGGGTACGCCGTATATATGGTAGCTGGATGGCCAAGAAACGTCTTTTGTTCAGCCTTGGAGATATATGCTTTGGAGGCGAAGAAACTAATAAGGAGCTTATTTTCAAGGGTAGCTGGACCATTTCAATCAGGCTTCGTCAACTTGTCATTGATATAGCAAACCAGACCTTAATCCAAATTTACTATTCTATCTTCCTG